>NC_079393.1:5437772-5757772 GCF_029220125.1 Pseudoliparis swirei | reverse complement strand
ATTCCCTTTTTTTAAACCAACGTTTTTATTGTTTCCGACGTGTCAAAGGTCAGCGATGGGTTGACGAGACTAAGTCTGTAACTTTAAAGACGGTATGAAACCTTTATCCTACGACGTTTTCACCAAACCAAGCAATCGTGTCGTGTTGCTGCTTTATTTTAAAATACCGCACAAATAAACCTGCGACTCAAATCTGCTCGCAACCTCTTTTTAATCGAGCGTGCAGTTGGGTTGTAGGTGAAGGTCACATCGTAGGAGACATCCCCGTCTCCTACGATGTGACCTTCTTTGCTGATTTGCTCTGTATTTTCTGAGGAAGGGTGGCGTATTGTGTGTCGAGTGCTCCGAGAACAAAGGCTTGACTGTTCGACGTCTGTAATTTTCTCGTAAATGGATAAAATGCTTCAAAGGGAGTCGTGGCAACGACGGAGAGAGCGTAACGACGTCCGTTAGAGCCGGTTCGGTTCCTCGTGGGCAAAACGGTACAGAGTGCGTCTCGTCGTTTTGGCGTGCGCCTCTGACCACGGCTTCTCCTCCTACGCGACTGTGACCACATCAGGTAACCGAGGCGGTTACGAAATGGCAAAAACACGTCATTAAGGGATTCCGATGCCGTCGCGCACATGGTCGCATGGCGCTGGAAAAGAAGAGCGACGCCCCGACACCGCGCCGAGGCCTCCCGGTGAAACGAGCGCCCGAAAATACATCTTGTGCTGCTCACCAGAACCCCCTCCCCCCTCCACTGGGTACTCTGCGTACTTTCTCCGCCAGTCTTTCTTTCCATCTGGACACAAAGACTCCTTTTACAGTAGCCGCGCCGAAAAAAATAACTTTCAGCGCCATTTGTTTGGTTGGCTTTTTTGCCTCCTTTTTTTCGGAGGAGGAAGAGGAGGGGGCGTTTTTTTTTTTTTTTTCCTTCCTCGTAGTGCGTCCAAAACCACCTCGAGGACGAACGCAGCAAAAACCCTGGCGAGCGCATTCCGCAGAAACAGTCGCCACTTGTGTTTGTGAGCAATTTGGCTTCCCCAAAGTTCTGTCAGCAGCCCCCCCCCCCCCCCCCACACGTGGCAGAAGCATTGCTCTCCGCTTGGCAGATGTGGAGGGCGATGAGCACTTCAGAGATGTGGATTTTTTTTTTCTTTTTTTTTCTCCAACACCCGACTTCTCATGCACGACATAAAACGGCGGTGGGCGGATCCACGCCGGCGGTAACCGTGGCCTACATGTCTCGCTCAAAGGCACCACCTCGTCGGATCCTTTTCAGTGGGAGGAAACGGCATTACTCAAACCACCCAAACTGACATCCCTGTACAGTCTTAAAATATATATATATATTCCCGGCAACCTTCGTGCCACGGGCACTTGCAAACGCTTTGGCTTGATCACGGGGTCCTTTATCGGCGTCGGAGGCTGTGTGTTTATGCCCGAGTGGAGTGAATTGAGCGTGTCTGTAGCTCATCGGGAGGATTCTGTGAGAGCCGGAAATGAGCGTCCTCGTCTGTTTATGCGTGTGTGTGTGTTTACGTGTGTGTGTGTGTGTGTGTGTGGCCATCTGAGGCAGGAAGACAGATGGAGTCGTAGATTTTAAGCTTCTCACTCCCGTTGCTGCCAAAATATTCAGTTGCGTTTCATGTTCATCCATATTCCTTGTCCTTTGTTCTGTGATAATAAAACAAAAAAATCGAACATTTTAACAAACATGTTGTAAAAAAATATTTTTTGGGGGAAATAAATGTAGATTTCTCACAATGACACTTATTATGTATTTCATGAAAGCTGTCGTATTCTCTTTACGAGTCAATGTGCAGAGACTAAAGACACTAATTATGAGCTACAGTTTAGACGACATTAGTGTGCAGTTGATATAAGAAGTTATAAAACGCAAGTTACGTATGTAACTATGGTTCTATGAATCCTGGATGACCGCCAGAGGCGGTGCTTAGCACTGGATATCTTCCGTCTTGCGCATAGCAGGTCGAGTATTAATAACAACAAAGTCACCCGTGACCTCGGATGACCCGCCCACCGGGTATAAGTTCCGGTGTCATCCCGAGATCAGTTCTACGGAATCTTCTCGTGAACTCACGAGATTCCGAGTGACTAAGAACTCTGGCGGTCATCCAGGATTCATAGAACCATAGTTACATACGTAACTTGCGTTCTATTTCATCCTTCCTGACCGCCAGAGGCGGTGCTTAGCACTGGATGACTTATACCAACAGAGTCACGAGGAATCCCAAGGAAACTACCTCATATGACTCAAGCAGAGGATTTGGACCACCTGCAATGCATGGAGGGTGTTCCGTTCACTCTGTAGTCTCTGGTGAATGACGATGCCCCTGAGGCTGTTGCATACATATGCACCTATATTCCCTACGGGCATACCTCAGGGTCGCCCGTGATGTGGGAACGCCGTTGGTAGAACAACACCCTGCTCTGGATGGCAGAGCACGGACGTTCACCACCTATGCCCAGGCAATGGCCTCCACTATCTAGTGGAACAGGCACTGTTCTGCAGTGGCATAGCCCTTCTTAGATCCACCCTAACTGACTAGTTATGGTGGTCAAGCTGTGCAGGCTGGACAGGCTGGTTGAGACCCGAGCGTGCCAGCACCTTTGGAAGCCACTGCTTTAGGCCGCAGTGTGACACCCGAGCCCTCTGAGTTCCTCTCAGACAAGGCTCATTGACCAACGGGGCGTGTAGCTTGCCTACTTGCTCTGCCGCAGTTATGGCAAGGATGAAAGGTCTTTGCCGACGGCAACCATAGCTCTGCCTCTGCCAAGGGAGGCGAGCATAGGGTGTCCAGTACCCCGGGCAAGTCCCCTGGAGGAGCCCTCGTGGGGCTCAGGGGATAGTCACTGAGGCCCTCCTTATGAAGAGGGACACCAGCTTGTGGCTGTTCCGCATCATTGTCGGCTTTAGCATGCTGCCCTGAAATGGCAGCTATGTAGTCCTTCAGGATAGAGGCAGACATGCCCTTAACTAGAAGGGATGACGGAGGCGTGAGTACCGTAGGCACGAGGCACCGTACTGGGTCCCTCCGTCCGCTGGTCGGGAAGCGGCTTCGGTCTGCACGTCTCGTGAGCGGATGGCACTCCGGCATTTAGAATAGTCCTCTGGACTGATTCTGTTCAGCTGCTTCTGCTCTCCTGCGGCCAAGCCCCTTGTTGGGCACGGCCGGGATCGGGATGGCAGGTCCCACCATCTAGCTGTGCTAGGGTCCCGCATGTCAGCGAGGCACCGTGGCGTCTCACAGCGAAGTCTGTGCAGCCAGGGGAACCAAGTCCTGGCTGGACGCAAGGGGGCCACCAGCAAAATTCGGTGGCCCTGTTGAAAAACCCCGAGTAGTTGGCAAGATCAGCGGAAATGTGGGGAACGCCCTGGTTCCGTTCTCCTGGTCGCTACCTCGCCCGACAATTGGTCAGGTGAAGGGTTACCGGAGTAAGAAAAATCAGAAGGGCACGGGAGCTTCGTAGCAGCTCTGCCGCCCTAGAGGCCCCTGGAGGTTCAAGCCAACACGTGGTTGAGGCGATGTCTCGCCCAACAAGTACATATTCCCTCCCAAGTATGGCAGGAACTGTTTGAGCGCTAGGTGCATGGCCTGTGGCTCCAGACCCAAGTGTCGCGAATAGACTGTCCTCTGGAAGTCCTGTACCGCCAGACTGCGCCCCACTTCGAGAGGCGGGAGTCTGCTGTGGCGACCTCCCGGTGGGGCGGACCCCTTCCCTGGGGATACCCTCTGATGGGTATGCTCTCACCCTCTACGGGATAGAGCCGAGGGCACCACTGTGACCCCCATCTTGTGCCTGTGGCCCCTGGCGAAGGCTGTTAGGCCCTCCATGCGAAGGGCACTGCGACAGCAGCCCAAGCATTTGCCCCATAGGCAAGGAAAAAGGGATAAAAGACCACTGCCTGCCCCCTCAGAGAGTATCTACCTGCTTGAGTGACGGGCAGGCCCACTTAGTGGCTGCCTCTAGAGCTATACCAACGAAGGTTGTGCTCCGAGAATGGCTCAGAAAACTCTTTATGTTCACGAAGGCCCAACCGGGCAGCGTGAGAAAGAGTGTAAGACAGCTGATGCAGCTGTCAATTTACCCGATAGGCAAGAAGAGAGGATAAAGACAGCCATCTGCCCCCTCAGAGAGGGGAAGGCTGCAGAGGATGCTGTCCACCTGTCTGAGTGACGGCCAGGCCCGCTTAGTGGCTGCATCTAGAGCTACACCAATAAAGGTTATGCTCTGAGAATGGCTCAGACAGTTGTTTGTTCACGAAGGCCCAACCGGGCGGCGTGAGAGAGTGCAAGTAATGCACTGTGTGGCCCTAAATGGGTATGGCGCACATAGCCAGATCGTCCAGGATGGCAGTTTCCTCACGCCCTGGTGATTGCAGGGCGGCAGTAATGCCCTTTTGTAGAAACTCCTGGGGAAGTCCACATGGAAGAAGCCTGGGAATAACGGCTTTGGAAAGCATAACAGAGCAACCGTCTGTGAAGCATTCTAGGAGCCTGACAAAAGGCCTCCCTTAAGTCGACAGACATGAGCCGATCTCCTCTGGAGACCACACGAAGGATGTCTGCTGGGCTCAGCCTGAGAAAATCAAGATGTGGCGCCCCCGAGTCTGCGGGGTGTGGACACGGTCCTGCGAAGACCAGATAACTGCTGCCTGGTCTAACCGGCTTGCACCGTGCGCTGCTGCGCCTGTAGAGCAGGTCCCCTGATTTCACTGGGACAGTAGGGAGGTTGTTCCCACATGCCTCCGACAAGGGTGCCTGCGCCGGCCAAACAGCTGGTCTGAACCCTGGAGAGCATTAGGCGCCCAGGTTCTCTTGACGTAGTGCACATGCCTGCAGCGAAGCATCACTGAGGCTGTAGTCAAGTATGACATATGAGGGGGAGTTGCCGTGTAGTAAGCACGGTAAAATGGTCACCTGAGAACCGACTGGGCTCGAGGGCACCGGTCATCCGGCCTCGGAGTCCCCTTGGGGAAAAACCGATGGATGCGATAGTCAGCTCAATGGATGGCATGGGACGAAGGCCACATTTGGCCATATCCTGCATGGACGCCGGGGTTCGGTGATCTATCGTAAGATGGTAACCCCTCAGATAGTCTCTGGAGGGGAGTCTGAAAAGGTGGCAGGGCCGGGAATGCCCCTGAGGAATTCACTAGCGTGCGTGGGGTTCCGGCTGCTGTATATCCAGCAGTTCCTGTGCCCTGTGAATGACGAACCCGATGGGGTCGTCGACTGCCCCCTACAAGGGGCTACCACTGGGATGTCCTCCCTTGGGAATGGATCAGCCGTGGGTGGATCTGATGCTTCAGTCCTCCCTGCACTAGGGTGGTGACTTATCTGAGCTAGTTCTGCGGTCAGCAGACCTACTCTATAAGCTAGCCTGCCCGATTGCCCTGCTAGGGGAGCCCCTGCGGCTCCTAGCCGGCGCTTGCAACTGGTCGGCTGACCTGACCTGTCTGTTGGGGTCCTAGCAGGAGCTAGAGCGAGCGCACTCCGCTACTGCAGCGCAGGTCCTGTGGAGCAGGACAGAGACAGCCCGTCTAGTGAGGGGAGAGCGTAACGCTGCCCTCACTCGTACAGTAGCTGTAGCTGCTGGGGGTCGCAGCAGTAGCACTTTGCTACTGTGGCCCAGGTCCTGTGGAGCAAGACGGAGACAGCCCGTCTAGTGAGGGTATCAGCCACCACTGGCCTCCCTCGTCCGGTAGCTGTAGCTGCTGGGGGTCGCAGCAGTAGCACTCCGCTACTGCGGCCCAGGTCCTGTCGAGCAGGACAGAGACAGTCCGTCTAGAGCGAGGACACCTCTTCAATACAGTAGCTGTGATTACTGGTGTCCAATCAGTAAATTTAAGCGAGAGCACTCTGTTACTGTGGAAACGGGTTCCGTGGAGACAGTTTAGAAAGCGGTCTAGAGAACAGCCTCTCTCTTAGAGAGAGGAAGTGAGGACACGCTTGACTAGTACAGTAGCTGTAATTACAAGCATCCCACGAGTAGCCTGGGCGAAAGCCTGTGCTACGGGGGAGCAGGTCCTGTGGAAAACAGTCGTAGTGAGAGGGCAGGTCTCTTCGAGGACCCTCTCCACTAGTATGGCAACTGTACTTACTGGTGCCTCCCAGTAAGCCTGAGCGAGAGCTCTGCGCTACTGTAGACGCTGATCCCGTGAACACGGGTCAGAACCCAGCATGTCTAGTGAGAGAGTGAGGACACACTTCACTCATCTGGTCTGTCAGCATTAGCGTGGCATTAGTTGGCCTGAGTGGAGACGCTCTGCTAGCTGTAACAGCGGCGATGTCATGGAGGTACATGTGCAGTATTCACCAGCATCGACTTATAGCCTCCTTAGCGTCCCCCCGGTGAGCCTGAGCGGGACGCTCTGCTCACTGGAAGCCGGTAGCAGTGTAGCAGTGTGGCATCCAGCCGCAACAAGCGGACGCGCTCTCGTTAGCGCTGTAATCGCCCAACAGTAGCCTGAGCGAGAGCACTCCGCTACTTGGGCCGAGGTCCTGTGGAACAGGAGGTAGCTGTCGGATTTAGCGTAGGCTCCGTTAGCCTGAGTGGACACACTCTGCTAGCTATGCACAGCGGCAATGCTACCAAAGTCAACACACACGCTATCTCAATCGCTACAGAGAGCCGGTCGCGCCGGTGTAGCAGCACCGAGCGGACGTGCTCCCGTTAGCACACAGTTAGCAGGAACGAGAGCTCTGCTCCTGTGGGATATGCCGTCATAGACAACAATTGTATTCGATCTCACCCGATTGAAGCTTCGCGGTGAAGGCGCTCTGGTGAAGACCGAAAAAGACTCGTGCGTTCTCCGGTCCGCCTCGACGGACCGCCGTAGAACGCAACGTCCTCCTCCGAGGAGGAGAGCTCGTCGCAGCCTCTGGAGGGCGACGGATCGCAACTCCGACCATTTGGTCACAAGGCTCCCCGCGACGAGCTTCAGTTAAACTTCAGCCTTAGCTGATGCCTGCTTGTGAGAAGATGAAAAATAACTGATCTCGGGATGACACCGGAACTTATACCCGGTGGGCGGGTCATCCGAGGTCACGGGTGACTTTGTTGTTATTAATACTCGACCTGCTATGCGCAAGACGGAAGATATCCAGTGCTAAGCACTGCCTCTGGCGGTCAGGAAGGATGAAATAGAACAGTAGTCTGACTCCATGCAGCATTTAGATTAGATTAGATTCAACTTTATTGTCATTACATAGTACAAGTACTGGGGCAACGAAATGCAGTTAGCATGTAAGTGCAAAGCAGAAGAGTGCAGAGTATGTGTATAATGGTAATATAAATATAGATAAATAGGATATATACAGTGTGATATAAGTGGTATTAACAGTAAGAACATGAGCAGCAGTAATGGTGACTAGTGCAGATGTGATATAGATATATAAAGTGAAGGTGGCAGTAGGAGTTATAAAGTTATAAATGACTTCTACTGCCACCGTCACCTGTTTTTAACAACATATAGTTAAATAAAGAAATCATAAAAAATATCACACAGCCTCCCCGTCTCCTACCAGATGACCCAATTAAGTAACCAACACGGTCAATAACGTTTCTAGGAGAACGTCGTTTTGTTAACGTCGGAAATTTAAACAAAAAAAACACCCAAAAATGTTACAAGAAAATTGGTATTGCAAAAAAAAATCACATGTTTTGGCTTCAAATTAAAACGAAATTAAAACACAAAAAAACCTCTAAATGCAGAAAAAGGCACTCGGTTCACGCACAAACAGACGTTTTCTTCGTGGCGTTTTCTCCGCCCACGAAAGCTTCCTCCGTCTTACGAAACTTAGACATATGAATCAAACTGAATCCACGACGAAAAAATAAATCCCCCCCGCAAAACGTAATTGTACTGCATATTTAAAGCGGGAGGACAAAGCCCCCCCCCCCCCGCGTCTCGCTCTCCTGACGAAGACGAGACAAACGCTCGGCGGACTATTTGTCGTGACGCCTCGTTAAATGTGAATTACGCCGCCGTCATTGAGCGCCTGCACATTATTCAATTACCTTGACTGTAAAGCACCTCTGCAGGTGGGCTGCCAATATCCTGAGAAGTGTGGCTCTTAATTTCGCCTAAAAGGCAACGCAGAGACCGGCTGGGAATTCTGTTATTTTTTTATAGGAAGTCTGGGTGGTGATCGGGCTTTTCCAACCTTGTGTGTGGCCAAACGTTGCTTTTTTTGTTCCTTAATTTGTCAGAAATCTACTCATCTCAAGATTTTTAAACTCTAACCGATAATTTTCAACTCCAAACCAGCCTTGAGAAGCTCTCGGACTTCTTTTCGTGTCTCTTTGGCGGGACTTGTTACGAAGTCGGGGGTTGAGTTTGGTGGCTTTGAAAAAAAGTTGTTGCCTTTACATTTACTAACATATTTTACCCTTGGGGTCAATTTGACCCCAGCAATTAAAACCTCCAGAAAATTATTAGAATTAATATTGTTTCCCAAGTTTAAGTGTGAGGTACTTTATGTTTGTTTGTTGACTACCTAAATAGCCCTTTAAATATATAACAAAGTTGATATTTCTTATATGTTTGACACAGTGAAAAACAGCCTGGGGTCAAATTGACCCCAAAGAACACCGACGTTAAACATTGAATGGGGTCAAATTGACCCGAAAGCTAACAGGAGGGTTAAAAAAAAGGCCTGGAATCGAAGCAATTCTGCAGACACCAAAAGAGAAATAGAAATGACATCCCATGACGGGGAAGAAGTGCGTGATGAAGCGTCTTTACGAACAGTCTGACCCCAATAAGAGTATAATCGCGTTGGGAGCCGTGAAATCGCACGTTCACCCATTCGCGAAAAAGGAAAACACACTCCTTGGTCTCTCCGATTAGTCCGAGAAGCTCCCGAAAAGACTGTTGGCGTGCACGCCCGAGAATGTAATTAAATCCGGAGGAATTTTAATTACACTGGGATAGCTCTCAACTGGGATAGCTCTCAACTGGGTTAGCGCGTGTTGTTCGGATGGTTAATTAATGGCTCCGTAAGCCGTTTTTCACGCTGCATGTAGAACTACGCCAGCGCTCCGGCCGTAATGCACAACATGGCGTGTCTGGCGCCGTCAGATCGCTCACCCGCGTGTGGCACCTCCATCAGCACACTTGATATGCGCCTCGGCGAGATTGAAGATTTGTCTCAGCAGATGATGGATGAAGGGCTCGCGAGACGCCGTTTAGAACGGGCAGACACGCGTTCCAACGGCGGCGTACACGAGCTTAAAGGAGCGTGTGCCCGAAAACATAAACCAGGTAACGGATGAGGTGATGGCTCATCGATCAAGAGCCTGGAGATGGTTGAGGAGCGGATTGGGCGGAAGGTCAAATCATGTCCACTGAAAGAGGGGAGGAGCTAAATAACCAACAGAGTTAGATTATATATTTAATATATTTCCTTTTCCTTTTGAGGGGCTTTTGTAACTCAGTATTTTTGGGGCTTTTTCCCCCCTTTCCTTTTATTTTTTTTATTTTTTTTCAAAGTTTTTTAAATTAATTTTCAAAGTTTTTATCCCATCTGGGAAAATAGTTTAACACATGTCTGAGGGCAATTACAAATAGGAATTAAAAAAAATTAAATCATTCCCGACCCTGCCCACCCAATGTAGGGTTACAGGCTATGGAGCTTATACATTCAGGTACATTCAAGGGACGGAGATGTAGACAAAGTCAAATAATTGCATTAATCGATCTGGCAAAGTAAAGCAATTTGGAAATGAAAAATAATAGTGAGAAGCTGGCTGTAAAAACCCTTTCCCTTGATAACATAGTCGTTCACGCTCAGCATCCCGTCCCCTCAGCGCCCATGTTCCTGCTCACCTCGCCGCGTTTCCAAGCTAAATCGACATCTACTTCTGAATCGGGCAGTAAAAGAAGACGAGACAGGAAAAGGTGCATTTCTTGCTCCGACGGACCCGTCTTGAGTGTACCTGAAGGCAACGTTCATCTGTCACAGGCGAATCTCTTGTATCCAGTGTTCCGGCCCATCGAGACGCATCTTCCACTGCGTGACGATAGATTCCCTTTCAAGAGGCTCACGCCTCCCCGGATGCGTGCCGTCGACCTCCGACGGCCGCGGGAGGGGAGTCTTCCCGCTCCGCGGTCGTCTGCGACGTCCACGGACATTTTCAGCTGAATCCGACGTGCACATTTAGGGGATTTTTACGACAAAAAGAAGAGCAACTTCTCTGCAGATGAAATGAAGAAATAACACGGTGAACAGTCGGAGGCCACGAGGGGCGTGACTCTTACGTAATTACAGAACGACGGCCCCCTCCGATCTCCCGGCTCTTGTTATCATCCGAATGCAAATTGGATGTAATAAGGACTTTGTCTGTCTTTCTGCAGAAGTTTGGTGCCAACTTACAGGAACTGTAACAGTTTAGCTCCACGCCTTCCTTTTTGTAATAGTTGTTTTCATCCTGTCACACCATCTCATCAATCCAACTCCCCTCACCTGCCTCGTTACCTTCACTCCTCACGTCCTTCACCTGCCTCTGGTCTCCTCGTTAGTACCTCATTACCTTCACCTGGTCCTCACGTCCTTCACCTGCCTCTGGTCACCTCGTTAGTCCCTCATTACCTTCACCTGGTCCTCACGCCCTTCTCACACCTCTGATACCTCATTCCTTCACCTGGTCCTCACGCATTAGTCCCTCACTATTAGTCCCTCACTTCCACTTGTCCTCTGCCAGATTGTCTTGTGTTTGTGTTTCTCCAGTGTTATTAGAGTATATTCCTGACCTGCCTGTTCTGACCTGCCCTGATGATTCTTTTTTGGACTTGTTTGCTTCTCGACTGATGTTTGACCCAGCCTGTTTCCAACCAAAGACGGTAATCTTTGTTCCTCCTGTCTGAGTCGTGCTATTGGGTCCACTCTAATAGCGCCGTGACAGGAACGGCAAAGAAAGAGAAAAAAGTCGGTCTCATGTAGCTCTCGTTTTTTCTGCGCTCGTTCTTTGTCGTTGTTCTTCTCCTGCCCTAGAAGCATCTTCCCTGAGGTCTCTTTCGTCATATTTCTCGTTCTCTCTGAACATTTTGTCCGTGTCTTCAAATGTGACTCCTTGGCACAAGTCACCCTTTATCTGAGGACTCTCTCTCTCTCACACACACACACAACATCAATGAGTCTTCACCCCTGTCAGTCTCTTTACAGCTATCACCTGCAAATGAGAGACATGGTTATAATACCAGACAGGCACTAAATGGTCACTTTACTTTTCCTCTACCCAGAACCAATGCACTTAAGAAATCAGTAATGTCCAGAGCCGTTGCAGACTGGAATGTGCTCCCCTCATATTAGATTAGATTAGATTAGATAATCCTTTATTAGTCTCACAATGGAGAAATTGCAGGATCTGTGACTCAACCAAGAAATAAACGTGATTTCAAAAGGAAACTTAAGGCAGCAATAATCAGAAAGGAAATTATAGTAGATTAGGTTATTATTTTAGGTATTTAAGGTATTTGGGTATTATTATTTTACTTTTAATGTAAATGTTTTCTAAGTCTTCGTGTTTTTGTGATAATTGATCATGCTGTACTGCATTTTATGTATTTGTATTTTTTGCCTGGACCCCAGGAAGAATAGTCTCCACTTCGGTGTAGACTAATGAGGATCCTTAATAAACTAAACCCCCCAAAAAATAAAGATCGTTCAAACTCCTTTTCACATTTTCCTGATGAGCAAACAACTGCTGTCCCGTCAGCGGTGGACGTCGAGTCGCTTTGTATCCAACCACGAGAACTCGTATCTGCACCTTCCGGTCTTAACCCTCCTGTTACCTTCAAATAAATTAACATCTTTTACCCTGGAGGTCAGTTGGATTGCAGCTATTTAAACCTCCAGAAAATTATTCTAATTCCAATTAGTTCCAGTGTTTCGGTGGCAGGTACATAATGTGTGTTTGTTGATACCTAAATAGCCCTTAAATAAAGTGTACAGAAGGCTACATGCAATTTTTTTAATCTTCCAAAAGGTTTTGGGGCCTAACATAACCAGCAAACCACAGATAGTTCACACATGATGTGGGGGAGGGGCAAACACGTACAAGTTTACACAGTTATAGTTATCGTGACCTCAATATCATCCAAAACAACCAAAACCTATAAAATAGGTCAATAAAATGTTGATATTTCAGCCTGTGGTCAAATTTGACCCCAAAGAACACCGATGTGCACGAGTGTGTTCAGGACATTCAAAAACATGTCATCACGTTTATTTTATATTTACCCAGTTGTCGTCTTTAAATAAGGAAAAGTCGTGAAATATGAAGCAAAAAACATGTCAATCATATATTTTGAGACATCAAATGGGGTCAAATTGACCCCAAAGGGAACAGGAGGGTCAAATTGACCCCAAAGGGAACAGGAGGGTCAATTTGACCCCTAAGGGAACAGGAGGGTCAAATTGACCCCAAAGGGAACAGGAGGGTCAAGTAACGCCGTTTGGATGCAGCTGCAGCCAGAGGAGAGCTTTCTGCTTTCAGCCCGAACTGTCGTGGCCGAGATGGACGATTCCGTCTCAAATGTTGCAAACTATATAAGCGAATGAAGTGCTCTTTGTTTTTGTAAAAGTGTGACGGATAAGCTGTAAAGAAAAGCGGTTGGTTGCAGCTGTCCGGGATTACACCGACTTCCACCGCCGCTCCAGCTGCCCAAGGGCGTGCGGGGTCGTGACGTAAACAGCGGCCTGTGTTACGAGGATGCCCGTTGCCACGGCGTCCAGCCGGGCCCGCTGAGGCTTTTTTTCCCCTTTCGGGCAATTTTGTGTCGCCACATGATTGAAAGCGTGGCCACAAATGTAACGTGAGTGTTTAGGCCCGACGAGACCGGTGTTTAGGTTGAGTGCGCATTCCGTGTGGAGGCCTCGTATGACATGCGTGGGCGGGGCTTCACGGGGCCGACGGGAGCGAGAGAGTTCTCTTGTCGAACCGAATCTGAGGCGTTCCTTCGTCGAATTATGAGCTCTTGAGCGAAGCGTTTACCTTCCGTTGCATTGTTGGCTTCCAGGTGTGTGTGTGTGTGTGTGTGTGTGTGGAGCAGGGCGTTCCTGGAAGAAGTCCTTCACGCTCATTGAATCTACTCTGTTTAAAGAGAGGTTAAACAAACCAAGTAGACGTTCCCACATCGGGCCACTGAGCGCCTCTTCAAATAACCATTCCTCTTTTGAGTTCTTTAGTTTGAGTACTTTAGATTAGTAGAATGTCACAAAAGCTTGAATAATGAGGCTTAAAATCCTGTAGATTGTTTCTAAAGCACCGAAAAATCAAAGCTGCTCATATCAACTCCGATAGACATTTGTTTGTAGTTCCAGAGGAGAGAAAAAGGAGTAAAAACATTTTTAAAACGCCACACATCTTTCACTGGAATCCGAGCTGCCCGTCTTCACGTCGCGACGTGGATAATGAAACCAAACTGGGAACGTTCTGTTAAAGTGAAGTGGATGTCCGAGTGGCAGCCGGAACATTGGAGCGCTGTTAAAATAGTTTCCCAGTGTTCCCCCGGGGCTTTTCCACGTTGCACGCCGTTTCCTCAGAGGGGGGGGGGGGGTTAAAGGGAGATTGAGAGTAAAGGAGAGAGGGAAGGAGGGAAGGGGGCTTCTCAGAGCGTCTCCCGAGCGAGAGTTGAGGCGCTGCGGGGCGGAGCCTCCTCAACGGGAGCCTGGGCGTGACTCAGCAGTCCTGTGAAGAAGCGACCGCCAGATTTTAAGACTCATAGTGGAGAGTCTCCCTCCATCTCTCTGACACACTCTACCTCTCTCTCTCTCTCTCTCACACACACACTCACTCACTCCCTATCTCTCTCTCTCACACACTCACACACACACTCTCCCTCTCTCCCAGTGTCACTGTCAAGTCTGGCGATTTGAGTGTTCAGTCGAACGAAGTTAAGCGTCTGAATAGTTTGATCCTGATTTATAATAAATTCTACACAAGAAAAACATCGTAAAACATCACGAACATCTCATATTTCTCATTTAAACCGTTTGTCACATCGGTTCCAAGGGTCAGGGCTGCACACTTTACTCCATGAGCACACACACACACACACACACACACACACACACACACCCTCGGTCCGGCCGGAGCTCCACGGAGGGAAACTGTGACACAGAAGCTGCGTGAAGGGGCCCGAAAACCAGAGTCAGTGTGTGTTTGAGATCACAGCGTCACATCAGGCCATAATGAGAACCAGCTGAAGACACACACACACACACACACACACACACACACCGCCAGACTGACCCTCTTTTCTCCCTCAACACCTCACCCCTGGATCTCTCTCTCTCTCTCTCTCTCTCTCTCTCTATTCATTCCCAGATAAATGCTTTATCCAGATGTCTGCTCTCCAAAAAAAAAAAAACATCCATCCACTATTCCAGAACACAACGCCCAGAGACAGAAGTACATCCATCGGGGCAAACATAAACACTCAGTGGCCGTGAACACACACACACACACACACACACAGACACGCTCCCTCTCTCTCTCTCACACACACACACACACACTCTCTCTCTCTCTCTCTCTCTCTCTTTAACACACACACTCTCTCTCTCTCTCTCTCACACACACATTCTCTCTATCTCACACACACAGACACTCTCCCTCTTTCACACACACACACTCTCTCTCTCTCTCTCTCACACACACACAGACACGCTCCCTCTCTCTCTTTCACACACACACACACTCTCTCTCTCTCTCACACACACACTCTCTCTATCTCTATCTCACACACACAGACACTCCCTATCTCTCTCTCTCTCTCTCACACACTCACACACACACACTCTCTATCTCACACACACAGACACACTCTACCTCTCTCACACACACTCCCTATCTCTTTCACACACACACACTCCCTATCTCTTTCACACACACACACTCCCTATCTCTCTCTCTCACACACACTCACACACAGACACTCTCCCTCTCTCTCACACACACACAGACACTCTACCTCTCTCTCACACACACACACACACTCTACCTCTCTCTCACACACACTCCCTATCTCTCTCACACACACACACACACTCCCTATCTCTCTCTCACACACACACTCCCTATCTCTCTTTCACACACACACACACACTCCCTATCTCTTTCACACACACACACTCCCTATCTCTTTCACACACACACACACACTCTCTCTATCTATCTCACACACACTCCCTATCTCTCTCTCACACACACACTCTCTCTATCTCTTTCACACACACACATTCTCCCTATCTCTCTCTCTCTCACACACAGACACTCTCCCTCTCTCTCACACACACACAGACACTCTACCTCTCTCTCACACACACACTCTCCCTATCTCTCTCTCACACACACACACACACGGCCACCAGTGTCACTGTCAAGTCTGGTGATTTGAGTGTTTAGTCCAACAAACTTAAGCGTCTGAATAGTTTGATCCTGATTTATACTAAAAAGCGTCAAAACCCTCTAAACCAGTTTTCATCGCCTAGAAAGACGAAGGCTTCAAACCACAGAGCCGAAAACGACCTTCGTCTAATCACCGGTCCTCATCAGTCGATGTGGCGACGGGACACACGGCCTCTGTGCTCGCCCCCTTTGTTGTGTTGACGTTGTAAATATAAGACCCTTAAGTGGCTCCACTTTTAAAACGCCGTCTAAATTCCTTCTGCGATTAACCCGGAGCGTCGGCGCCGCGGAGCTAAGCCGGAGCGCTCGTGCGTCGCATGCGGCGCCATCGGTCTGAAGACGAAGTGTGTCGGGTGTGATAATCCCTGATTGACCTTAAATTAGATTTCTAAAGCTGCGTTCACACCTAAAGCGATGCGATTTTTCGCGTCGCCCAAAACGCGTGAGTTTACTCGCTCGACCGTTCACCGTGTTCACGCCATAAGAGTCGAGACGCTCCGCGAGGGGCGGGGCTTATCTCCGTGTCTCGTCTCCGTAAAGACCGTTATCATTTCCTTCATCCACCACGGAATAACTAACCACTAGTTCTGCTTCATACTTGTTGTGGACGTCCCACACACTAACGCCCTCGTGTTTGGGTTGATGACATCACCCGTAGGCTCACTCAGCTCGGTCACTTTCACCGATGAAGTCACTGTTACGTCTGAAAGACTTCCGCTTCCAGCGCTACGAGAGCGGAACATCTCAACGCTGTTATTGTGTTCATAACGTTATAATATATAATATGTTATTGTGTTCATAACATTATAATATATAACATATATTATTGTGTTCATAACATATATTATTGTGTTCATAACATTATAATATATAAAATGTGTTATTGTGTTCATAACGTTATAATATATAATATGTTATTGTGTTCATAACATTATAATATATAATATATGTTAATGTGTTCATAACATTATAATATATAACATATATTATTGTGTTCATAACATTATAATATATAAAATGTGTTATTGTGTTAATAACGTTATAATATGTGTTATTGTGTTCATAACATTATAATATATAATATGTTATTGTGTTCATAACATTATAATATATAACATATATTATTGTGTTCATAACATTATAATATATAACATATATTATTGTGTTCATAACATTATAATATATAAAATGTGTGATTGTGTTAATAACGTTATAATATATAATATGTGTTATTGTGTTCATAACATTATAATATATGTTATTGTGTTCATAACATTATAATATATCATATATGTTATTGTGTTCATGACATTATAATATATAACATATATTATTGTGTTCATAACATTATAATATATAAAATGTGTTATTGTGTTAATAACGTTATAATATATAATATGTGTTATTGTGTTCATAACATTATAATATATGTTATTGTGTTCATAACATTATAATATATAACATATATTATTGTGTTCATAACATTACAATATATAACATATATTATTGTGTTCATAACATTATAATATATAAAATGTGTTATTGTGTTAATAACGTTATAATATATAATATGTGGGACAGCGATGACGCGCGGAGCAACTCGAGAACCGATTGGCCCGAGTTGCGAGATGACCGCCTCAAAGTTGAAATATTTCAACTCTGGGCGAAAATTGTGCCGCTGAAAACGCGTCGCCCATATTTCGTCGCCCCAAACGCCCGGGAAAATATCGCGTCTATCGCAGCCACACGCGTCTGTACGTTGACTTTTCATGGGAATCGGTCGCGAAAAAATAGTTTCGCTTTTGCTGTGAACGCACCTTAAGGATAAGCCCGGTAAAGTAAAAGGTACTCGAGTGTGTTCGGCAAGACGAGGAAATGTCTCGCTGAAGTTCGGCCGTCTGTACGTGATTCCCGTCGCTACACTCGGCACTTCTCTTCTCCGTCCTTCCCGTCCTCTCACTCGACACGCTTTTATCACGGTGAGATTTCACACGGGAATTTATTGCCGGCGTGTTAAAAAAAAACGTCCCCCGGCTCGATTTATAAACGCCCGCGTCGGAGCTGAAGGGGAAACGGAGAGAGTCACGGCTAATGTATAAACAATCGCTCCTTAGAGTGTTCCCCTCTCGTGGTGAATGAAAAGAAAGAAAAGTGTGTGTGTGTGTGTGGGGAGGGATGTAGGTTGAAATAGTATGAAGGGGGCAACCCTCTGATGTCACAGGGGGTTATTTTAACAGGACCCACCCACTGGGGCCTTCGGCTTTGATGGCTTCCGCAGCTCGGGCCCCGACAGAGGCGCGCTTTGTGTCAGAAAGTCGTAAACCGCAGCAGAGCCCCGAGTCGGCACAATGCTCCCGTTCACCGCCGTGTTTGTGTTACGGCGTCGTGAGGCCGAGTGAGATCACCGTCACGAGCCCGACGAGTCCCGTAGCCGAGCCGGCGGACCCGCGCTCCTTCTTTGGCCGCGATATCGGGTTTCGGGAGACGTGTTTACCTCGTAGGCGGAAAAGCCGGGCGCTAACGCGTCGACAATGTCCCGCGGTGTCGTTTTTTTTTCCCGTAGCGCCACACTATTTCTTTTGTCCGCCGCTGCCTTTTGAAATGTACGTATGGCGATGTTCACGTGGAACTCATGGAAATGTTTTCGTTGGCGGCGCCTCGAGAGGACTTCATGGCGGGTTTCTGAAGTCTAAAACAACGACTTCCAGGGTTTTCTTTGGATGCCGCGTGGCCTTCCAACGCTCCGATTACCTGTTCCCGATCCAGTGAAAAGTCACAAAACAGAAGAAACTAGAACGGGCACTCGGTAGAGCGCATACCTTCGCATATCACAAGATTGGGCATTGAATTATGAACATTTTGGCATTAGTTGCATGCCAATTGGATTAAAATGGACCGCGCTATGGTAAAAAGAAGATTTTTACCTTTTCATGACCTTGACCTTTGACCCGATCGATCCCAAAATCGAATCAAATGGTCCCCGGATAATAACCAATCATCCCACCAAATTTCATGCGATTCGGTTTAATACCTTTTTAGTTATGCGAGTAACACGCATACAAATAAATAAATAAATACACGGCGATCAAAACATAACCTTCCGCATTTTCAATGCGAAGGTAACAAATGTCCGTTACCTTGTTTTTTATGTATCCCTCCAATGAAAGTAAGCTTTCCCCCCATTAATTGTGCATAGAAACCTTTCAGAGCCATTCTCGCATTAACGGCACAAACCCAGACAACACTGAGCCTTTTCAAAATCCTTTCCACGCTTTGCCTCCCTTTTTCTCTCTCTCTCTCTCACGGGTCCATTTTCCTAACCTGAAATTACATTACGCCGCCATTCTCCTTTCATTTGGGGAAAGGTCATAATTTCTCGCTGCTGACGCCACCGCCCTCGTCTGTTGTGTAAGTGTACGTTGTACAAAAGAAGGAGGCTGGAAAAATATTGCCAGGGAAGGCCCCCCCGCTGAGGCTCCACACGCCTGTGTGTGTGTTTTTTATATGTATTGTACCTCTTCACTCCACCGTTTGAGTGTCTCAGAGGGATGGAGAGGGAGGCGGGGGGCGGGGGAGGTGTTGAAAGAGGACTAAAATGGTGTTGTGGTTGCTTTCACACTGACATAGTCTGGCCTTAGAAATGTCTCTATAAACCTTGTAAAAGTCGGTCCCCGGTGACTTCTGTAAAAGTCAGCGGAGACAGGTCGGGGGGGGGGGGGGGGGGGTCCTTATAAAGCAGCGCTGTCAAGGTACGTAGAGTTGTGGCTCCGCTCTCCGCAGGGCGTTCGCGGTCTTCTTTATACAGACTGCTGCATTCAGAGTCGGGGTCTGTAAACACGTTGCACACCAACGTGGCCACTTCCTGTGAGAGAGCAGCGAGCGCGCTGCGATCGGCGTAGTGGGAGTAGCCTGTTGTTGTTGTTGTTGTTGTTGTCGTCCATCTGAATTTTTTTTTGCCACTTACATTTTTTTTTTACATTTCATAAAACAAGTACGAAAATGTCAGACATAAACAAAAACATATATATACACACATATACATACCCATACACACGCACACACACACACAAACATACATACACTACCGTTCAAAAGTTTGGGATCACCCAGACAATTTTCGTGTCTTCCATGAAAAATCACACTTTTATTTATCAAATGAATATAAAATATTCAAGACATTGACAAGGTTAGAAATAATGATTAATATTTGAAATATTAATTTTGTTCTACAAACTTCAAGCTCAAAGGAAGGCCAGTTGTATAGCTTATATCACCAGCATAACTGTTTTCAGCTGTGCTAACATAATTGCACGGGTTTTCTAATCAGACATTAGTCTTCTAAGGCGATTAGCAAACACAATGTACCATTAGAACACTGGAGTGATAGTTGATGGAAATGGGCCTCTATACACCTATGGAGATATTTCATTAGAAACCAGACACTCCCACCTAGAATAGTCATTTACCACATTAACAATGTATAGAGTGTATTTCTGATTAATTTAATGTTATCTTTATTGAAAAAACAGTGCTTTTCTTTGAATAATAAAGTCATTTCTAAGTGATCCCAAACTTTTGAACGGTAGTGTATATATACACATACACACAAACATATACACACGCATACATACACACACATATATACACACACACACATACCCTCCCCCCCCTCCACAAAAAAAAAAAAGACAACAACAAAAAACAACCCCGGCACCCCCTTAATTATATTTTACTTGTAAGTGTGTCGACACCACCCTGCATCTGTATTTGCAATCCACTCAAAATCCAAATCTTACCCCTGAGTATTTGACCCCTCCTCTAATTTGTAATAAAAGCCATCAGACTTCCATCTGAATTGACACACCGTTGATTACCAAATAACAACTCAAGTGGCCTGAGTTCATCATGAAGTGGTTCTTCACTTCTAATTGAGTGTTTTGACACTGAGTAAGTGAAGCCAACTTCCACAGGAATGCTGAAAAACTCCGTTAGCTAGATTTACGCTATGCTATTCATTTGCTTTGCCGGTTACATAACTGCCGTATGGATTATGTTCAGTGGTATTTTTCACAACTTTGTAAACCGATCGGCGTTGAATACACAAATGTGGGACACGTATTGAAGAGGAAACCGCCTTGGATGCAACACGTTCTGGAATAAATGAGCTGAAATAAGCTTCAGCGCAGAGTGGGCTTGTCAGAACAAGTTTGCATTCGCATCGTGAAAGTTTTAAGTTTTGACTTTTAATGTGGTAGGATGGCCTTGAACCAGAGAGAGCCCTAGAGCTTCCTCCCACTCGACATCCCACTCCACGTTATTGTATGTTTCGCAGCCGTCTGCCAATTAGCAGCTAACGAGCGTTTGTGGGCGGAGCCAGAGCCTCATTATTTACTTTTCACGTGGAAAAAAACTTGTCAAACTAAATCAGTGAATGTGTCGTGTCCAACAAACGGGCCGACGCAAAGACGTTCGTCAATCATCAGCATGATTGATAGATGCTCTGAATTGACTGAATAGACTTCTGATGCGTACGTATTGTGACCCGCGTCCTGATATTTGCCCTCTGCAGACACAACTGGAAAACTAATGTTTACCACCAGCACACGAGGGCTGTCAATTTCAATTTCAATTTCAGTTTATTTTGTATAGCCCATTTTCACAAATTACAAATTTGTCTCAGAGTGCCTTACAATCCGTACACATAGACATCCCTGACCTTTGACCTCACATCGGATCAGGAAAAAACTCCCAAACAACCCTTCACGGGGGGAAAAAAAGGGAAGAAACCGTCAGGAGAGCAACAGAGGAGGATCCCTCTCCAGGATGGACAGATCAATAGATGTCATGTGACCAGAAGGAATCATTACACACAAATTAAAACACAGTAACAACACAATCAATGAGTATGACACGAGTGTATGAATAGTTGGTAGTCATATTCCACGATCCAGACCTCCATGATCCATCAGGCAGATGGAGGTAGAGAGGAGGAGTGGGCGGAGCCTCAGCAGGGCCGTGGCATCGACCCGTGTTCGTACGCCGTCACGCCCTTAAAAGCTCTCCAGGTCTGTCCCCGGTTGACACCCGGCGGCAAAAGGAAACAAATGACCAACACAACCAGTATTTATAGTGAAGCCAACCGTGGTCTAACCATCGGTTCCACAGGGAGGTGGTTTGTTTGGATTCTAGACAGCGTTACCACGGCAATATGGAAGCATGGGGGGAACACACACCGGGTGTCCTTTACTTCTGCTTTTCAAATCGGGAAATCATATTATTTTAAACCAATTTGGAGCACGGTGTTGATAATAAAATGCAATCACTTCACACCAACATTAGTCAACTAGAAACAGTGCTGTGCTTGCGATTTATTTTTCTTCTTCTTTTGTGTCCAACACAATCAGGGCCCTGAAGGCATCCCGAGAGGCTCGTCTTAAAATACGTCCAAAGTGTCTCTGACTCATCGGCGCGGTCGAGTCACGGGGACGCAAAGCGGTCCGGGAGGCTCAACACTTCCTGCGCTTGTGGTCGGCGAGTCTCTCTTTTTCCGGACATGTGTCGCTAGATTGAGACCAAAAGAGGATGGAGAGGAGGAGGAGGAGGAGGAAAGGGAAAGACGGACAACAGGGTATTTCATTCAGGGGCTGGTGAAAGAGAGGAAGACTCGGTTTCCTCGAGCATTATAAATACAAGCGCAGTCAGTCATCAAATTATAGCCATCTGCATTGGCCCCGGACCAGGACTCTGCTCCACGCACAATAAAGTAGTTGTGAGGAGGCGGTGCGGTAGCTGAAGGGCATCGGAGGCCGTCCTCCACACACAACACCGACTGACTTCACAGCTCCGGCGTGCCGCTCTTCGGGAAGCGGGGGGGGCGATCCGTTTCAGATAACGATGCCTTGTCAGCGAAAATCACCTCGGCTAGATCGCCATCTACACACAGGACCCCCCCTGAAAAATGGACAATGTCGCCGAGTGTTATGTTGCAGGAGAGACGGCAACAGCACATTTTCTAAAAAGCACTTCGCCATAATGTGTTTCCTTCGCCCTGGAGGTGTGACTAACTTTTTTGGGTGAAGACAAAAAAAAAAGGGGTTTAAGCAAGAGCTCCGAGACGCGGGAAGTGCATCTGAATAATAAATCAATCAATTTTATTTCAGACTCAAGGTCCAGATAGTACAAAACATTAAAGTAGAATAAAATACATACAAAATCAGAAATAAAATACACATACAAATGCTTTATAAATATACAGTTGGACCAATGTCAGCTGGGACTGGTAGCGTGTAGCACTGAACTTTATTTTGATAAAACCGTGACGATTTCATTTTAGGAGTCATCAACAAGTACATAAGGTTTCATTATAAGCTCCTTGAAGTCTCTGGAGGCTTTTTTTGTAGTTCGATCATAAGTGTGCAGCGTAGAGAGGTGGACAAGATGCTCGAAACAGAGACATCTTCACTCCATCTGTACGCACACTGAACCTGCGTGAGAGAACGTTAGCTTGCGCATACATCGTACGAACGTTAGCTTGCGCAGACATCGTACGACATTGCCCGTCGACGTCTAACCCACATGAAGCCTCGTCCGATACAGAGCTTGACTCGGCTTAGCTGGGGAACTAATGAACTCCGGGTCCGGGTACAATGCAGAGTAAAAGCTGTTGTGTTGTGTCATTAGATAAACGTGATCCTTCTTCCTGAAGGCAACGTCAGCGAGACGAATTTGAAACCAGAAAGTTCCCCGGGCAGAATTGTCTTGGCATCGCTCTCTCCTTCAGCTTTTTTTTTCTTTTTTTTTGTATCCCCGCATGCTCAGTGAACAATCCGACAAAAGCTTGGGCTTAAGAACCGTGGAGCCCATTCAGATTTTTCTTTGTTAAATGCAATTTCCTGTAAGAAAAGATTTCTGTCCCGAAGGCTCCCGTGCAATTAGCACTTCAGTGTTTCGTTCGGAATACCTCTCGCATCCCCGGAAACTCTCTGAGCGAGCCCCATGATAGCCTCGAGCGCAGTCAGAAACCGACAATAGCCTCCTGAAAAGTGACGTTTCCTTCCAAATGAATGGCGTGTGACTGCGGTAACTCCATTGTGATTCTGCAATACAAATCATATTTTTCATGTTCATCTCGAAATACCAGGAAAGCTCTCAGAGCTTTAGTTTGAACGGTTTATTTTTCACCCCCACCCCAATGCCTTTTAAAATATGCTTTCCGAAATGCTAAATGCGATAATGTCCTAAAACTATTTATTGTGATATATATATATATACATATATATACAGTATATATATATATGTATATTTATATATATATATACTTAAATATATATATACAGGACTGTCTCAGTTCTTTATTTATTCTTTTAATATTGCTGATTAAAATCCTATCTCATAAAATTTTAATATTTCCTCAGACCAAGTAAAAAAAGATTTATAACAGCTGAGTGTTTGTCAAGGCTCAGGAAACCCTTGCAGGTGTTTTAATTAGACAATTCAAGTGATTTGTTTAATACCCTGCTAGTATACTTTTCATGATATTCTAATATTTAGAGATAGGATATTTGAGTTTTCTTAAGATCATAATCAGCAATAAATCAGAATAAATATTCTAATTTTCTGAGACAGTCCTGTATATAAATATACATATATTTATATATATATACATATAGATACATATATAGATAAAGTTCTTTATTTTTTTTATTCTTATTGCTGATTAACAGCTTAAGAAAACTCAAATATCCTATCTCTAAATATTAGAATATCATGAAAAGTATACTAGTAGGGTATTAAACAAATCACTTGAATTGTCTAATTAACGAAACACCTGCAAGGGTTTCCTGAGCCTTGACAAACACTCAGCTGTTATAAATCTTTTTACTTGGTCTGAGGAAATATTAAAATTTTATGAGATAGGATTTTAGAGTTTCCATAATCAGCAATATTAAAAGAATAAAAGGCTTGCAATATTTCAGTTGATTTGTAATTAATCCAGAATGCATGACATTTTTGTTTTTTTAATTGCATTACAGAAAATAAAGAACTTTATCACTATTCTAATTTTCTGAGACAGTCCTGTATATATAAATATACAAATATATATATATATAAATATACAAATATATATATATACATATATATACAGTATATATATATATACTGTATATATATATATATATATATATTTCCAAGAGCCACCCGGATGGAGATTCTTTGGCCACATGAGAACCGGTGCTGGTCGGCCGTGTAATCAAACATCTCTGATTTTTTTGCCGCTCACACAGATCGTCACTGTCTTTTGTTCACGACACGGCTAGCTTTGGAAGCAAAAGCCAAAAAATGAAATCCCGAAAGCGCGAGTGCCACGATGAAAGCTCTGCCTTCGTCATCGCTGACCGATCCAAATCCTTGTCTCAGGAAGAGAGAAACCAAAGCGCCGATGTACCCTTCGGTGTTATGAGGCCGGCTGCGTTCATGCAGACGCAACGCAGACACGAGCTGTCACACGCATGCCGAGGCTTGAGGAAATACCTTTTCCATTTATAGCTGTGACTGAGAACGCGCCCTTTTGATCGCCTCTTAGTCTCGTTTGAGAAGTTTTCCCTACTGGATGCTACTGTTAATTTTGAGGGGGTATTTTAGTCAACATGATGTCATAGGAATGTTCCAGCTCTGACACAGCAATGTCTCTGCGTTGCTTTTCCAAAGCGTGAGCGATTGTTTGTGCTCCAAAGACTGCCTTCTTCGCTGCGTTCCAATGAGTTTCTGTGTCTCGTCCCTTGTGAGGACGAGTGGGCGGCTAATGGAAAAGCCCCCTTTTACTATATCTCTTGGCGAGGGCCGTGGAAAACCCACGCAGAGGAAATGGGGTCTTGGAGGTGGTCCAGTTTAATTTCAGAGCATGTGCACTGGGAAATAATCGACTTCCTCCCTGGTTTTTCATTTTGTCGAGGGCCTCGGAGAGCACGGTCCGAGGCAGGTGGCTGAATTAGCATATCATTGGAAACGAGACAGCTCAACCCTGGGAAATCCTGCGCCCCCAAGACTCTCGATGCCCGGAAAACCACCGCAGGGGTAATGACTGATGTCTCAGTGAGTGAATCCCTTTGGGGCCGGAGGAGCTCCTCTTCATCCCGGAGCAGCTGGAGGACACCTGATAATATATAACTCGGTCCTGAGCAAGTTGCACTGCAGCGTGAGACTCGGGGGAAACGCTCATCTCCAGTCATTTGTTTCTCCAAACTTCCACATTAGAATTGCCAAGTTGCCATCCAGCAGTACAGGATGAGTTTATGGCTTCATGAGTTATCTTTGTGTTAACCCAATGGAGGGATACATGTGACCATAGCATTGAGAATACAATCTGCAGGATTTTTTTATATCGAAATGGCAAAATGTGTGGGGGGGGAGGGGCTAGTGGCACACAGTTAAAACCATTGATTTTTGCATATGCAGCATGCCTTTGATGCCTACTTCTTTTCGTTATATTTCCATTTTTTCCCTCTTTACAGAATCCTACTTCGGGGACAGCCACTGCAGTTTACAAGCCATCCAAGATGTCTCCACCTTCCACCTGTCGGTGGAGATCAAGACGGGTCGGCGGAGCGGGCTGCTGTTACTGGCTGCAGGAATGGAGGACTACCTGTTCCTCGAGCTCCAAAACGGGAAAGTACAGGTGAATGGTTCGGCCGAAATATGTCCTGGAGACAGAAAAAAAGATTACAATTGCATGAGCATGGTTGCGTCACTTTGTTTAGGCATACTTTACTTGAAAATGACACAAAAGTGATCACTGAATATAAGTCAACAACGGCTGTCTTTTGGGATAAAGCAACTGTTTCTAAAAAGGTACATTACTTAGAGAAAAGTAAAGAAAGTTTGAATGAATGGCCTTAAATATATAATTAGATTCGGTGTTAATTGTCAAATAAAGTCAGTCGTTTTGCTGATTGCTTTTTTCTACAGACAAAGCCAGTATTAGGAATACACTTCAACAATCAGTAGTACTTTATAGGTAAAACATACAGTTTGCATACAGATGCATGAATTTATTTAAAAAACGTAATGTTATACATGTCAAATCAAACCATCATCCTTATATTTCATTATGACGCATTCTGCTTGAGGAGTTTAGCATCTTGTTCTGTAGTATTGGTGAAAATGATTAAATAAGAACAATGATGCAATTTCAGTTGTATATTAATTAATTCACTACGATAATGTCCAAGTCATCACATATGAAGTTCTCAACTCACTTTTGGGCATCTTAGCTGTAAAATGTTCAACACATTTTGAAGGCATTTCAAAGCTGTCTGATAAATTGTAAAGAGTGTGACATTCAATGTTGTTTTTAAAAAGCCATTCAGCTTCGAGACCACAACACATTTCATAGGTGTTATGGAAAACAACCCAATTGGATTGGGTTAGTTTCCATATGACACCTATGAAATGAGAACTGTGACATTTTACATCTTTAATTACTTGTTCGACAGCATTGAAAAGCAGCAGAATTAGCATCAGGTGTGTTATCGGTGAGATTTATATCTATTTTCCCCACAAAGCAAAGTAGCTGTGCAATTTCTTGAAGGTAATTCTTAAGGGCGTGACTAATAAAAGGAAATATTACTTTTCTTAGAATCTAAGTGTATATGTTATAAAAGGAATTATTACTTTTCTTAGAATCTAAGCGTATGTCTAATAAAAGAAAATATAACTTTTCTTCGTTTCCTTCATTGTGTGACTCATGGTGAGATGAGATACACTGAGCAAATATTAGAATTGAATAGCCTAATATGTCATGCATGTGTAAGAATTGTGTCATTTAACTTTATTTTAATTAATTTTTTTAATGTAATGTAGTCAAAACTGTGAGCATTCCTGAAGAAGAGGGGTTTGTAGATACACTTCCTGTATCATACATGAAATAAAGTTTAAATTCAAGTGTTTTTCTGAGGGAATTTGGCTAATTTGTTCATGAATAGAAAGATTCTCAGACAGTAAATAAACAGGAGTCAACAAACGTGTACATACATTTTAGGGGAACCCTCCATCTGCTGCCAATTAGTTAAATAATGAACAAATACACGCAAATAAATGATCCAATTTGATTTGCATGTATAGTAAGTTTAATGCAATACATTAAATATGTGTGTTTTCCCTCAGGCACGAATGAACATGGGGGCCGGTGAGGTGACGCTGTCCTCGTCCCAAGGAGTGCAGCTGAACAACCTCCTGGACCACAAAATCTCCCTCACACTGCAAGACGGCAAACTCACCATGACAATCGATGAGCTCTTCCCAACATATGTTCCCGTGGATGACGACAACGAACAGCTCAATATCGACATGGGCATTTGGCTCGGAGGAACCGGAGACCTGGACGCCCCCTACATTACCAACGCCATTCCCCCCTTCCGCGGCTGCATGACTCAAGTCAAGTTTGAGTCCCACCAGTTTGATATTCTCAGCAAGGCGTTTAAACAATGCCACGACACAAAGGAATCCTGCAGCACCGAGTTTGAGGCCGGTGACGGGGAGGCAACTAGTTTCAGCACACCTGATTCCTTTGTGTCCTTCCCGACATGGAGCGGGGCTAGTGGCGCTCCAAGGGTGTTAGAAATCCTCATGAAAACCACCATTGAGGACGCGTTACTTGTTTTCCACCCTGGCCGAGAGTCAGACTTTATTGCTATTGGTCTTGTGAAAGGCTATCTCAAAGGCATTCTGGACCTCGGCAGTGGCTTGGAGGTACTGGAGAATACCCAGGTGCAGATGGATGATGATCAGTGGCATAGAGTTAGGGTTCAAGTCAGTCGGGACTCTTTTGTCATGAATGTGGACAGCCAGTCTTCCTCCCTTCCTCTTGACTCATCACAAACATTGGACCTGGTTGGAAGCTTGTACCTCGGAGGCATACAGGGGAAAATGAAGCCCGTCTTTCAAGAGAGCGGTTCCTTAAGTCGCGTAGAAGAGGAAATGACAGCAGAGTCCTTCATTGGTTGTTTGGGGGAAATCAAAGTGAATCAGAAAGATAGAAGCCTGCAGGACGCCTTGGTGACCAAAGACGTTCACGTTAAATGTGAAGGAGAGGAATACGACTACTCGAGTTACTACGACACGGACGCAACGACGTCGCCACCTGTTCGCATCCGATTTGTGAATATGGGCACCACCAACCAGCATTGCTACCCGACAGAGGATACGCCAGAGATGTTCCGAAACGTGACAAACCTTCTTGACGTCACCCCTTTGCTTGTGCCCGAAGGTGGGGAAGCTACACTTTTTATCGACAACCTAAATCCTACGTTTGACCTCAGTGCTGTCGGAATGCGTCAATCCCAGATCATCTTCACTATCCAGAATGATCCCTGGTACGGCTTACTTGATATTAACACGAATACGAAACGCACTCAAAAGTTCACTCTTCTTGACGTCATCAATGAGAAGATTAAATATATGCACGATGGGAACGAGAGGCACACAGATCAAGTCCAGCTGCTTGTGGTTGCGGAAAGTAACGGCTACCTTCCAGAATGTTTAAAGACTCCTCAGGAGTACGTCCTCCCGGTTGAAATTCTTCCCGTCAATGATATACCGCAACTTGGTGGAGGAGAAATCACCGTCACGGAAAACGGCAGAACTCGTTTGAGTCCCGCCCTTATCAAAATCACAGATTCTGACACCCGATGTGACGAATTAATAGTAACTGTGACCTCAGAGCCTTCCATGGAAGTCGGTTACTTGGAAAATGGTCAGCAGCCAGGAAGGAGCATTTCAGAGTTCACTTGCAGGGAATTAAAAGATGGAAATATCTATTTCATACACCGAGGGGGTAGAGCTGCTGGAATTACTTTGGAGGTGTCTGATGGACAGTCAGTAAGCCATTCAACTACATTTCAGTTATCTGCGACACAGCCACACATGACTATTGTCACCAACACTGGCCTTCTCTTGTCTCAAGGAAGCAACGCTTCCATCAGTAGTCAAAGTCTGGCCGTCGTCGCTCACCCTCGTAATGGAGATATTATGTATAACATCACGCAACCTTTGATATTTGGAGAACTACAAATAAAGACGAGGGAGGGAATGTACAAGCAGGTTACAACTTTCAGTCAATTTGATCTGGATGAAGACCATCTGAGTTATGTCAGCACAGACTCGACTGACCAGGAAGATATTGTGACCGAGCGGATTCAATTCAACGTCCACCTGGGACAGTTCTCCCTCTGGAACCACACCTTCTTGGTCAAGATCATCCCTGCACAAGTGAAAGTTTCTACCTTGGTTCCCTTAGAGATGGAGGCGGGTGAAGAGCAAACAATCGGACTCATGGAGCTTCAAGCCGAAGTAAGAGGGAAAAACCCAGATCCTCAAACTATAAAATACATCCTTGTCAAGCCTCCGACACTCGGTAGTCTCCATTTGTCAGACAGAGAGTTGAATGAGGGGGACATCTTCACACAGAAGGACATTTTGGACAATATGATTAGCTATGGTGTGCATGTGCAAAGATCTCTGGATAGTACAGACCAGTTCCAGTTCAGAGTCCATGTTGATGATCAGTTCTCCCCTCTATACACCTTTCCAATTACCATCCTCGACAATGCCGACGCTCCCGTTATGACCATTGAGAGGCTGGTTGTCTTGCAGGGTGGTGAAAATACTCTGAACAAGAACTACCTTTGGACAGAGTCTCCGTTTTCTACAGATTTTATGTACCACGTCACAGAGGGGCCAAGGTATGGGCGACTGATCAGGGACTCCCCGCTCGGGCAGCCGAGATTTGAGGGGGCGATAAGAGTGTTCAGCAACGAAGACCTCCAGTCTGAAAGGCTCATTTACAAGCACGACGGCTCTAAGACCAGCAGTGACGAGTTCCGCTTTTCAGCAACGGACCAAGGAGCGGAAAATGCCGACGAGGGAACTGTTTATGGAGTGTTCAGAATATCCGTCCAATCCAAGAACGAGCACGCTCCCGTGAGGGTCGTGGACAAAGTCTTCAACATAGTCCGCCACGGTCAGCGTCTGCTAACCACCGACGTCATCCAGTTTAAAGACGACGACTCCGATTTCAACGACACCCAGATCGTCTACGCTCGCGAGGGAATCCTCTCGGGCAACATCGTCTCGACGTCAAACCCCTCGCAGCCCCTGTTCCGCTTCACGCAAGCCGACCTGCGAGACACGAACATCCTCTTCATTCACCACGGGGCCGACCGGGAGCGGTTCTCCCTGCAGGTGTCGGACGGCTTCCACAAGACCACCGCGCTGCTCGAGATACAGGCGGGCGAGCCCTACCTCCGAGTGGTGAACAACACCATCATCGTCATCGACCACGGAGGCACCAAGACCCTGAACACCACCCTGCTGAGCGCCGACTCCAACATGGACATCAGAGACGACGGCGAGATCAAGTTCCGGGTCACGTCGCCGCCCGCCGACGGCAGGATTATCGTGAGCGGCATCGAGGCGGCGGAGTTCACCCAGGAGGACCTGAAAAAGGGCGTCGTCTCGTACGAGCACAGTTATGAAAGTCTCCGATCCAAGGACACCTTCGGCTTCAGCGTCCAGGCGAGAGGACATTCTGAAGAAGGCACATTCAGGATTAAAATATTCAAGCAAGGTTACCTCTCGGAGCCCGAGGTGATTACCAATGAGGTCATCATTTCCTATGAGGGAGAGCACACTGTAATCACCCAGGATTATCTCAAGGTATGTTAACCGACGCATTACATAGTGTGTTCAGCAACACTTGTTTGTTTGAAGGAAGAGCTACAGATCACACATATACTATGAATTATTTTGGCTGCTTTAATCTATGAAGCACATATTTGTTTTTATTCATCAAGAGCATTTCATGTTTATACAACTTGTGTCTGTCTTTTTCAAGTTTATTTTCCTGCTTGTGAAATCGATCTTTCTCGTGACTCATGCAAGCACACGGCCGTGTTGTGTAACCCTGTCTCTAATCTACATTACAACCACATGAAAGCAGCGCGAAATATGACTCTGCAGTTGCTGCTTTTAATCTAGTTTATGTCCTAAATTACAGTCTATTAAGTGTGGAAAACAGAGCACTAAGTATCCCCCGAGGAGCTTCCTGTAATTTATAAGATGAACCTGCCCGCACTTCATCTTGAATGCAATAAATGAGATTTGAATTCCCGGCCCGTTCACGAGACGTTCTCTGTATGAATATCTTGACTTCCTTCTTTTAAACTTTAATTTCACCAAAGTGCACACGTTTTAAATATGCAGTGTTGACTGGGGAAGAGCCGAGACCCCCTTGAAATATGCATTGAACAAATCCTCTATGGAATGGCAGTGTGATCTTCTGAAATGCAACGGGCATTACGTCTTCTCAGTGGGATGACCATAAATATGCCTGCGTGTAAATCTCCAGCATGACTTTAAATGTTACCAAATGTAAAGAAAATACATTTTTAAAAGGTATTATTTTAAAGTTTCATACAGTCCCAGTGTTCTAATTAGATCGTATATGCTGCACGGGATCCATAAGGCGTAATTTTCACTAATGTTGACAGTATATTGATGAATAATATACAACAAATTAAGATCCTGTTCTAAGAAGAAGTCAGAGAAGCTTTCCAGACGTCTGTTTGAAACACGGCTGCCAAAGGAAAACTTTTGTTTTATTAGTTGAATTGTTTTTAACGACTCTGGTGTTGTTGCGCAATCGTGTTGGAGGACATCGCCAGCGCACTTAAAAAGTCAGTTTTAGTACGTATGCAAAAAAAATTCAGGTCGATTTAATTCGACGTAAAGCTCAATCTTTACACCTCACGCAAATATTTTTTCGATAAGATAAAGAGGTTTTTATTGTCATTGTTGTTCAATTGATGGCCCACAGCCAGCCGGTAGCAGCAAACAAGAGAAAAATACACAAGGATAAAAATGTACAAGGTAAAAATACACAAGAGGAGTACAACAATGTTACCAAGTAAAATGAGATGTGTGCGTTTGTTTGTTTGTTTGATGGTCGTCACACACAAAAAAAGATGTGGAATATTAAGTGGTTGGATTGTAAATTAACAGCTCAAACCTTTTTTGTCTTTTAGGTGGATCAAGCTGATATTCTTTCCACAGAAATGGTGTTCACCGTCAAGGAACCCCCTCGCCTCGGCCACGTGGTCAAGCTGACGAACGGCTCGGACGCCGCGGCCTCGCCCGTCCTCGAATACATCCACTCCTTCACCCAGGAGGACATCGATCAGGGACGCATTCTCTACGTGTCGGCATCCATCCAGGTTTATTGTCCATTCGTCTCTTCTGCTGTACCGCAGTGCCAGACAGTTATTTTTCATATTCACACTTCTAATTAAATCAGACAAAAACAACCTTCTGCCGCTGATGGATCCACAAGGTCTACGTTTAATATGTCGGTAACTTACTTCAACGTCCGTCTCTCCCTAGGGCGACGACGCCTTCACGGTCGATGTCAGCAATGGTTTCACCACCGTGGAGGACCTGCGCGTCTCCGTGAACATCGTGCCCCGGCTCATCCCCGTCCAGACCTTCAACTTCACGGTGAAGGAAGGTTTCAGCCGGCCGATAGACGCCGACATCGTGAACATCTCGCATCCCTTCTACACCTCGGCGAACATCGACTTTGTGGTGGAGGAGGCGCCGCAGCACGGCGAGATCCGCTACCTGGACGGAGACGAAGTGACTTACTTTACATGGGAGGAGGTACGTGGCGAGAGAAACAGAGAAGTTATGACTTCAGATACGCAGTCCAACACAAAATATCTCTAAATGTATACAATGTACACGACCGTTCAAAAGTTTGGGGTCATCCAGACAATTTCGTGTCTTCTATGAAAACTCACTTTTATTTATCAAATGAATTGAAAATTTAATAGAAAATATAGTCAAGAAATTGACAAGGTTAGAAATAATGATTAATATTTGAAGTATTAATTTTGTTCTTCAAACTTCAAGCTCAAAGGAAGGCCAGTTGTATAGCTTATATCACCAGCATAACTGTTTTCAGCTGTGCTAACATAATTGCACAAGGGTTTTCTAATCAGACATTAGTCTTCTAAGGCGATTAGCAAACACAATGTACCATTAGAACACTGGAGTGATAGTTGATGGAAATGGGCCTCTATACACCTCTGGAGATATTTCATTAGAAACCAGACGTCTCCACCTAGAATAGTCATTTACCACATTAACAATGTAGAGAGTGTATTTTTGATTAATGTTATCTTTATTGAAAAAAATAGTGCTTTTCTTTGAAAAATAAAGACATTTCTAAGTGACCCCAAACTTTTGAACGGTAGTGTATATTTATTTAACTTCCATCTTCCCTCACTAAGTCTCAAAGTTAATTGTTATTGCTCGACCTATATGGTAGCAGGCTATGCTCCTGATGTATTATTGACTTACTGTTCACCACGATGATGAGGAAGGTTATTGGCTATTTGCCTAAACATCCAGCTCTTCTCCTTTTTATGCGGTATACTATTCGTTTTTGCTTGCACATATTCAAATGTGCAAAATATGCCAGATATGTCAAAGCAGCATCCTCAGATTCTACAGAGATACAATCGTCTTAAATCCTTCAGTGTGTGGGGGCTGATTTGTCTTCCATGCTGTTATTGATGTTCCTTGGAGTTCTGATTAGTTTTTTCTTGTGGGCCGAACCTTGTCGAATGCAACGCGGAGCTTATTAATCTACCAAATGGTTGGTTTTCACCAAACTGTCGCCTCTCGCTAAAAAGATCAGATCATTTCTTCAAAGGACATGAATTCTCGAAATGTGGATCAAGATTCTTGTATTTGTGTCAATCTCCGGGACCGAACCGTGTCCCCCGAAAAAACTCAATAATCCACATTTCATCCGGTCTTAATAACTCCGGGGAGTAGAACATCTCCGTCTTTTACGACGACATCTAGGTGGCCGTTCAGCCCCCCCCCCCCCCCCCCCCACATGTTACTTCTCCCAGCCCTGTTTTTTTGGGCGGATTTGTTGTGTTGTGCCAGACGGAGAGAGCGGGGAGACACGTGGAGCTGCAGCTCCCTGGTCGTTTCGTGCGGTTTGGAGGCCGCCAGCTTTAGGAAAATGATTCCCAAAAAAATGCATGAGCGTAGTTACCATTGAAGAGAAGAAGAAGAAAAAACCTCATGCATTCTGAATGGACCGCATAGTTTACTGGAGCTAGTTCGACACACATCTCACAGCTCCTGGATCTGCTCCTCTCTACTTTGCTGGAGCATTGTGGAAAAACTGACGATGCCTTCGGACCGCCCGAAGCCAAAATAAACCGGGCCCGGCGTATATTCCTATAATAAGTGCGAGTGCACGCCAGCGTCCTGCGCTCTGCTCTAGGCCCGTCTCTCAAAGATCCCAATGTGCAGCTCAAATGGGTCTAGTGCGTAGCAACGGTAACATTGGCAACGGAGAGAGGCAGAAAATGAACATGGATATTATTATGCCACTACGGAAATGTCACAGAGAAGAAGAAGAAGAAAAAAAGAGTAGGTCTGCTGTCTGGAGTTCCTCTGTTTTCTATTACTGTTACACTCAGAAAATGAAACACAGTCGGTTTCTCGCAAATGAGGAGCACGTGTACGAATACACGTCCGACCCTCGGTCGGTGGAGCATTGAAACCAGACCGTGATTGTTTTTCAAATTTATGCGTTTTATTTTATTTTCTTTTTTTATTCCCTCCGAGGTTTGAACACAACCGGGGTGTGTTGGGAAAAGTCACAAGCTTCTGAAGTTCACTGAGGTTGTGTAAGTGCACAGTAGCCGCACAGTGAAGAGAAACTGAGAGTGTCTATACCCCCCCCCCTCCCCCACCACCACCACATGAATGTCAGGGCGCTCTGTGGGTGCCACGTGGTCCACGTGTGTCGCATCCAACCCGGGTCCGACAAAATCAGGCGTGTGGTTTTCCTCCTCGGTCACGAACACGTTCAGGAGCCTCGTGCAACCGTGAGGTTGGGATCCAAAAGTGGGAAATCTAAAAACACTTTGCTGCGACGCACCTTCTCTTTCATCAGGTCTTTCACCACGGGGGCAACTTTATCTTTCGTAAAGTAAAAAAAAAAAAAAGGAGGAAAAAAAAGTCCTGTCCTCTCTGGTTTACGTTAACTTCTTTTTCCCCCTAAAAATAAAAAATACAGTTGGCAAACAAAACATGAACATGAAATAAATATTGACATCTGCGTCAGTCTAAAAGGCCACATGTCCCCCGACAAGCCACCCACTGTTTATTGTCCCGGCGAGCAGACTGATTGTCTCGCTGATTCCCCCCCCCCCCCCCCCCCCCCGATCAGTAATGATGATGCGGGTTGTTATTCGAGAAGGATGCCCCACCCCTCCCCCGTCATATGGGATCCATTTGCCACTTCCTGCCCTCTGAAGCGGGCCCTTTAAAAAAAAAAAAAATCCACCGCAGCTCGACCGGCTTTCGTCGAGACCAAAGTTCCAAGCGTGTCCTCTGCGGAGGGGGAGGGGCCAGCGTCTCTGGAAATGTGTCCCGCTAAACGGTGACGCGTGCATATGATTTGATCCGGGTAGGACGACGGCGAGAGCTCGGGGGGGCAGACATCGGCCGCAGGTGCTGTGTGTGTTTTCCATCCAGCTCGCTTGAAACACGACGACCGATGCTTTAAAAAAAAAAAGATTCTGCATCTGGTTCCCCTCAAGGTTTCGTCCCACATGGGAGACGCTCCCCCGGCCGCCGCTGCCACACTTTAAAAGACTATGATTACAGCCTTTAAATACAAAACTCCGAGGACACATTTGATGTATTGAGTGCGACGACGGAAATATTGTGTTGACCGTAAGTCTGACGTCACGATGGGGAATCGTTTGGGATCCGTCTGTTGAATACGAGGCTAGAGGCAGGAGACGGCTAGCTTAGCTTAGCTTAGCACAAAGTCTGTCAAGACCGTGCAATCCACCGAGGGGACGGCCTTGTGTGGAGACGGATTACCACACGACTTTACCGTGAAACGGACAAAATTAAGTGAAGGCAATAAAAGAAGGTTTAGAAGAAATATCATGATGGGCTTAAAATAATAAGCTGAACTTAATAAAACAGCAGCAAGTTAGCGAAAAATACACAAATATCTCTAAGATGAACAACATGAACCGGTCTCCTCGACCAGTTTAACGTCAACATATGCTAAACTAGAACGGGCATTCGGTAGACTGGATACCTTCGCATATCACAAGATTGGGCATTGAATTATGAACATTTTGGCATTAGTTGCATGCCAATTGGATAGAAATTGACGCGCTATGGCAAAAAGAAGATGTTGACCTTTTCATGACCTTGACTTTGACCTTTGACCCGATCGATCCCAAAATCTAATCAAATGGTCCCCGGATAATAATCAATCATCCCACCAAATTTCATGCGATTCGGTTTAATACTTTTTGAGTTATGCGAGTAACACGCATACAAATAAATAAATAAATACAAAGCGATCAAAACATAACCTTCATAACATTTTCAATGTGAAGGTAATAATTACTTCTAATTGTCTCTTGGCTTATTTTTCATCTCACAATGACAAACCTTGTTTACGTGCATATATGCTCGAATTGGGTAATTCCACTTTTTTTGTTAATTTAAATGCACGTTGGAATGTCCTAAAAGATGAAGCCAGTTAACGATTCGAGTAAATCAACTTTTGCTTTAAAAAATAATCCACATATATTCTATACGGGGAAAGTGATATTAATGGGATTTTACTACGTTCTTTAAAGTTGGTGGACTAACGAGAGGAAGATTGATAAAATATTCAGGCTTTTTAGTCCCCGACGGCATATTGTGTGTGAGATTCTCCCCGTCTAGTAAACGCCCACGTCTCAAACTCTAACCCAGGTTTTCTATTTTAAATATGTTTATGAAATTTCTCGTCTCCAAAAACCCACAACTGAAATAATTAGACCCCCCCCCTCCCCCTCAGAAGATATTATACACGAAAAAAACCTTTCTTTTAACCCTCCTGTTACCTTAGGGTCAATTTGACCCCATTCAATGTTTAACCCTCCTGTTACCTTTATATTTACTGACATATTTTACCCTCTGGGTCAATTTGACCCCAGCAATCAAAACCTCCAGAAAATTATTAGAATTAATATTTTTTCCAAGTTTAAGTGTGAGGTACTGTATGTTTGTTTGTTGACGACCTAAATAGCCCTTTAAATATATAAAAAAGTTGATATTTCTTATATGTTTGACGCAGTGAAAAACAGCCTGGGGTCAAATTGACCCCAAAGAACACCGACATTAAACATTGAATGGGGTCAAATTGACCCTAAAGGTAACAGGAGGGTTAAAATAAAAAATGTAAGAGTGTGAGATGGAAACAATGTCGTGATTCTGAGTTATATGATGGCTTTGTGGTGTCACACTGAATACGGCTATTCCATCGGTCAGGCCCACCCAGACTGCCGAGTTCATGTTGTTTCAGGTCTGAATCCAAATTGAGTGACAACCGGATCCTTTTGTGTGTGTGTGTGTGTGTGTGTGTGTGTGTGTGTGTGTGTGTGTGTGTGTGTGTGTGTGTGTGTGTGTGTGTGTGTGTGTGTGTGTGTGTGTGTGTGTGTGTGTGTGTGTGTGTGTGTGTGTGTGTGTGTGTGTGTGTGTGTGTGTGTGTGTGTGTGTCCTCCCCAGCTGAAACTTGGACACGTCTACTACATGCACGACAGCACCGAGAGCACGGAGGACAGTTTCACGCTCTCCGCCTCGGCTTACGAGATCGAGCGCCGCAGCCTCCCCGTCTCCATCTCGGTGACCGTCACGCCGGTCAACGACGAGCCGCCCAAACTGACGCGCAACACCGGACTGGAGGTAAAGTTTGGCTCTTCAAAAGTTCATTTTAAACGTTGCCGCTGTGGGGAAACCCGTATAGAAAGTGGATACTTTTCCCTTTTTTAGTAGATTTCAACTGGTGAGAATTCGATCTGACCACGAGCGTCACTTTGTTTTCAGGGGAAGGAAATAACTCACTTTGTATTGCCACCTTTCACAACAAGGCAGTATTTCTTACTAAGAGGAGAACAAATAACTTGCTTCCTTAGAGGTTGACGTCAGTTCGCGTTTGTTTTTACATTACATTTTGCTTTTATCTGCTTATATCTTTTCTTTATTATTAGTTTTTCTTTCTTTTTCTCCTGCAATATGTTATGAAGAAGATTTTGCGTGATTGGTCCGATGACGAAGCCATACAGAATATGAGAGGGTGGCAGACAAATGGCTTTATAATGGTTATTGAGATTATGCCTTGTTAAAAGAGGTGGATTCATTTTTTTTAAACCACCTCATAGTGCTTTATTTACATTGTTTCCCTGACTAAATGTATTAATTTAGTCTCTTTCTGCTCATTTAGAAATCACAACATATGCAAACAGTCAAAAAGGCTTTTATTTTGAAGGAGCTCTTTCCATTAAAGGAAGTTTATTGAGATTATGCCATGTTTAAAAGAGGTCGATTAATTTTTTTTAAACCACCTTATATTGCTTTATTTACATTAATTCTCTGACTAAATGTATTAATATAGTGGCTTTCTGCTCATTTAGAAATCCCAACATATGCAAACAGTCGAAAAGGCTTTTATTTTGAAGAAGCTCTTTCCATTAAAGGCTCAAACTGATATAAAATCTTAATGAACTCTGAACTCTGAATGAACATTCTCACATCTATTGCTTGAGCTGCCGCCCGGTGTCATGAATCCTGTATGAAGGGAGAATTAATTTCACTTCATGCCGCAAGTACAATGAACGCTGTGAGTTTGACCTGAGACGCTGAAGGCCGCCGACCTCGCAGGCGATGACGCACGCCGCACCGGGGCGGCGGGCGGCCTCCGCGGCGGATTTGTTTTTTCGTAAATAGCCATAAAATAGAAGTTAATTTGCATATCCTCGGCTCGAATGCTCCCAAATATTGCAAATGAATCATGAACAAATATAAGAGGTCAGTGATTCACTGCTCGTATCTCAGTTTGGAATGGAGGAAACTTTAGTTTCATTATCAAACTAATAATCATCCATGTATCTCAAGTACTTAAGAATCCAATACGTTCAACTTTTAAATGAAATATGTCTAATTTGGACACATTTTTCAGTCCATCTTTGGCTTTCAGTAACATCTTCTGATTTATTGTTGTATTTTTACACAATATAACTAGCATCGCTCTAACGGAGGAGTTTTATTTATCACAGCGGGACTTTAATTATTGCCCGTCCCTAATTAACATAATCAGGTGAAAACAAATCTGTTCATTTAAACTCAGCTTCAGACATATCATTGTGTTTGGGGTTTCTTATTAAGCGTATTTAAATACTTAAATATAAGAAAAACACCTAATGTATTGGCGTGCTTTCTATCTGAACATACCTGTATTAACGCTCTTTTTTCGCGCCTGTCTCTTTAAGTCCAGCCCCGCCCCCTTCCTCTGATTGGCCTGCGAGAAAAATATTTTGCACCTTTTGATTTAGAAGTAAAAGTGAATTAATGTATTTGACTTTTTGTCTCCAGATTGATTTTTTAAATAGACACAAAAAAACTTTTTACAAATAAACTTCAATAGACTCATCCCTTGTTGGATCTGTCAGTTTAAAAGTGGAACACAATAAAAAGCTCAATCAAAATGCTCAATCTATCAATCCCCAAAAAGTGGAATAAAAGAGGGAACTAGAATGGGCACTCGGTAGAGCGCATACCTTCGCATATCACAAGATTGGGCATTGAATTATGAACATGTTGGCACTAGTTGCATGCCAATTGGACAAAAATGTATCGTGCTATGGTAAAAAAAAAAGATGCTGACCTTTCCATGACCTTGACCTTTGACCCGATTGATCCCAAAATCTAATCAAATGGTCCCCGGATAATAACCAATCATCCCACCAAATTTCATGCAATTCGATTCAATACTTTTTGAGTTCTGCGAATAACACGCATACAAATAAATTAATTAATTAATAAATAAATAAATACACGGCGATCAAAACATAACCTTCCGCATTTTCAATGCGAAGGTAATAAAACATAAAACAAAGAGACTTCAAATGTATCTAAAATGATAAAGTTACGTAAAATAGTCAAAATAAAGGGTATCATCTTGATTTCCAAGAGCCGTGTGTCCCACTTCCTCTAACTCTCCATTCGTGAATAATTTCACCACAACATTTACCGTTTGATGCCAAATAGAAAGACGTTCATTCGATAACGTCTTCATCTAATTCTCATATAATTTATGTAATTATACGATAAGTTTTTTCGAATGTGTTTGAGAGAGATGCAAAAAGTTTTTGAAGGATCAATTAGGTAGACTCCACGGTACGAGGAGGAGGAGGAGGAGGAGGAGGAGGAAAGCCAGCAGAATAATCAGCTCACAGACCTGGAAACCCCCCCCCCCCCCCCCCCGGCTCTGACTGCGGCTACGCGTCGCCCTGGCAACGCGTATTTTTGGAAAAACCAAAGATGGTCGACGAGACCGCGACTTTCTGGCAGAGTGAGAGAGTGAGAGAGTGAGAGAGTGAGAGAGAGAGAGAGAGAGAGAGGCGGCGTCCAATCCCTGAGCCTCCTCTGCTGCGGCTGCACAATGTGACTGATGACGTGTGTGTGAGAGAGAGAGAAAGAGAGAGTGCGTGTGTGTGTATATGAACGTGTGTGTATGTGTGTGTGTGTGTGTGAGAGAGTGTGTGTGTGTGTGTGAGAGAGAGAGAGTGTGTGTATATGAATGTGTGTGTGTGAGAGAGAGAGAGAGTGTGTGTGTGTGAGAGAGAGAGAGTGTGCGTGTGTGTGTGTGTATATGAATGTGTGTGTGTGTGTGAGAGAGAGAGTGTGTGTGAGAGAGAGAGAGAGAGTGTGCGTGTGTGTGTGTGTATATGAACGTGTGTGTATATGAATGTGTGTGTGTGTGAGAGAGAGAGAGAGTGTGTGTGTGTGTGTGTGTGTGTCTGTATGTGCGTGTGTGTGTGAGAGAGAGTGTGTGTGTGTATATGAATGTGTGTGTGTGTGTGTGAGAGAGAGAGAGAGTGTGTGTGTGTGTATATGAATGTGTGTGTATATGAATGTGTGTGTGTGTGTGTGAGAGAGAGAGAGTGTGTGTGTGTCTGTATATGAGTGTGTGTGTATGTGAGTGTGTGTGTCTGTATGTGCGTGTGTGTGTGTGTGTGAGTGTGTGTGTATGTGCGTGTGTGTGTCTGTGTGTGTGTGTGAGTGTGTGTGTCTGTATGTGTGTGTGTGCGTGTGTGTGAGTGTGTGTGTGAGTGTGTGTCTGTATGTGCGTGTGTGTGTATGTGTGTGTGTCTGTATGTGTGTGTGTGTGTGTGTGTCGTGACCTCTAATCAGACATGGTGACCCTCATGTCCGTGAGGCTCAGTTCAGGCTCTCCATCGATCCCATTGGCCCTCAGAGCAGCTGGTCTCCATGAGGGGTCCCCGCTCTGTCTGGTACCACATCTCCACAAAGTTACATCCATCCATCCATCTCTAGCTGGATCTATAGAATATGGATGTATCCGCTCCTGTCTTCAGTAGAATAAAACCCTCCGGCCGATACTTTGCGGATCCCCGACCGGTGTGGGACGCAGCTCCAGACATCTGGCGCCCTTCAGAGTCTCCTAGCGTTATAAAAGATGGTGGTTTCCTGTTGCGTCATCAGCCAGAGCCGAAGCCGTCGGCCTCCAGCAGCGTAGCAGCGCCCTCGCCACTCCTCACCACGGCAACCACCGTGTGTCCGGTCACACTGAACGTGAGGCCCGTCCTCGTAGGCGCTAAATGCATCGATTGTTATATAAACCATCAATTTGTGAAGGCCGTGTTCATACCTGCTGTGTGTGTGTGTGTGTGTGTGTGTGTGTGTGTGTGTGTGTGTGTGTGTGTGTGTGTGTGTGTGTGTGTGTGTGTGTGTGTGTGTGTGTGTGTGTGTGTGTGTGTGTGTGTGTGTGTGTGTGTGTGTGTGTGTGTGTGTGTGTGTGTGTGTGTGTGTGTGTGTAGAATAGGCTGATGGGGCCCTCTAGTGGTAGGGAGTGGGGTTCGCACTGTACAATAGAAATTGAATAATAATCTGAATTTTGAAGAGATATACTTGAAACTAGGATATGTTGTTGTTGTTGTTGTTGTGTATTTTATTCATTCAATCATTGCAATACAATATCATATTATTCTATATAATATACAAAACAGAAAGACGTACATACGGACTAACTGAGTGTAAACACCAGCTGGTCGTCTCGTTTCTGCTGACCTCTGGTGGTTTTCACGTTCCACCCTCCAGGGAGGACGGTCAGGGGAGGTCACGTGACATCACAGATGAAAATGGTTAAAAGGCCCTTACAGAGCTGACCTCTGACCTCAGCCAACAGGATGTGAGATAAGCTTTGTTTTGAGTTTCTCTCTTCCAGGAATCTGACAGAAAACCTCATTACGTTTGTGATTTTTTTTTTTTTTTAAGTTACTTTAAAAAAAAATATGTCTTTTTTTTTTTTACTTGATATTTCCATTGTTTTTCATCTTTTTTGTTGACATATACAAACAGATAACAAACACACCCCTCCCACTGGAGTTCAAAATAGGTCACCTCATTTCACCCGGCCCTAAACACACACACACATCTGGTACATCTGTATGTAGACACACCTGCATCACTCTACAGAGTAATTACACAGTCATTACATCACACAAGTACAATATACCCAGAAAATAAATGACAATAGGATTAACCAGCAGGCAGAAACCAGAGAGCCCAAATTGTTGTTTATCTAACAATCAGATAAATACATGAATATACTAGAACGGGCACTCGGTAGAGCGCATACCTTCGCATATCACAAGATTGGGCATTGAATTATGAACATTTTGGCATTAGTTGCATGCCAATTGGATACAAAGAAGATGTTGACCTTTTCATGACCTTGACCATGACCTTTGACCTGATCGATCCCAAAATCTAATCAAATGGTCCCCGGATAATAACCAATCATCCCACCAAATTTCATGCGATTCGGTTTAATACTTTTTTACTTATGCGAGTAACACGCATACAAATAAATAAATACACGGCGATCAAAACATAACCTTCCGCATTTTCAATGCGAAGGTAATAACATTTAAAAAACAATTATGTCTATCGTGCGCCTCATGATTTAGGGACTAGACCAATGAATAAGTTACGTTACTTTAAGAGGTGACTAGACTGTGGTGTTGTATATAACGAACTTCAAAAACGAAGACCGTATTTCCCGTCGCCTCTCGTGAGGGGATGGTCGCCACCCTCCTCTTCGCCTCTTCTCCTCTTCTCCAGCTCTGTTCCCCGCGGTGGGAGAACGATGCTGAGAAGCGGTGGCCAGGTGGGCGGCCCGCAGTCATCAGCTCAGTCATCTCTGCATATCACATCGCATCCCTCCCCTCTCAATAAGGAGAGGGGGATGAGAACGGAGGGAAGTGGAGAAGCATCCGTCTTGTTTCATGGCGCCGTGGTGGGTGCTCCCGCCTGGAGGAGAACCGATCCGCTTCCACCTCCTGAGTCCATATGTGGGTCCAATTGTTCAAATGCATTCTTATTTCAACTGGACAAAGAAAATAAACACATCATGGATGGGCTTTAAAAAAAGTATGCAAAGTAATAAAAAAAAGAAACAATGTAACATATTATGTAACAAACCGATTGTAACTTTGTTTATTTGACGCATCCAATCAGCCCCCGTGTGGGTTTGTTTTTCCCCATTCTATATGTTATGTCGTCCCACACAGAGAACGTTGGGCTCATAATGAGGCGACGGGTTGAGATCCAGGTTGCTTGAAAAGCCCTGCTGCGTCACACACACACACACACACACACACACACACACACAGAGACACACAGAGACACACACACACACACACACACACACACACACAGACACACACAGAGACACACACAGAGACACACACACACACACACACACACACACACACACACAGAGACACACAGAGACACACACAGAGACACACAGAGACACACAGAGACACACAGAGACACACAGACACACACACACACACACACACACACACAGAGACACACACACACACACACACACACACAGAGACACACACAGACACACAGACACACAGAGACACACAGACACACAGAGACACACACACACACACACAGAGACACACAGAGACACACACACACAGAGACACACAGAGACACACACACACACACAGACACACAGAGACACACAGAGACACACACACACACAGAGACACACAGAGACACAGAGACACACAGAGACACACACAGAGACACACACAGAGACACACACAGAGACACAGAGACACACACAGACACACAGAGACACACAGAGACACACACACAGAGACACACACACACACAGAGACACAGAGACACACACACACACACAGAGACACACACAGACACACAGAGACACACAGAGACACACACAGACACACACACAGACACACAGAGACACACACACACACACAGAGACACACACACACACAGACACACAGAGACACACAGAGACGCACACGCAGACACATACACACACACACACAGGGACACAGAGACGCACAGAGACACACACACAGACACACAGGGACGCACAGAGACGCACACGCAGACACAGAGACGCACAGAGACACACACACAGACACACAGAGACACACACACACACAGAGACGCACAGAGACACACACACATACACACACACGCACACACGCAGACACACACACACACACAAAGAGACACACAGACACACACAGACACACACAAACACACACACAAACACAGAGACAACGACATAAACGCACACACAAACACACACACAGACACCGACACACAACCACACACTTACACACACACGCAACCACACACATACACACACACACAAACAAACACACAGACACCGACACACACACACACACACACACACACACACACACACACTAAAGTGGGGCCCGGCGTGTCGATGTTCAGGCGCGTGACTCCCTGGGAAACGAGGAGGAGCTGTTGTTGTTGTTGTTGTTGTTGTTTGTGCTCGCGGACGAGCTCTCAATTCAATTCAATTCAGTTTATTTGTATAGCCCAATTTCACAAATTACAAATTTGTCTCGGAGTGCTTTACAATCTGTACACATAGACATCCCTGCCCCAAAACCTCACATCGGACCAGGAAAAACTCCCAAATAACCCTTCAGGGGGAAAAAAAGGGAAGAAACCTGGAGGAGAGCAACAGAGGAGGATCCCTCTCCTAGGATGGACAGATGCAATAGATGTAATGTGTACAGAAGGACAGATTAGAGTTAAAATACATTCAATGAATATGACAGAGTGTATGAATAGTTCATAGTAGGCATATTCCACGATGGAGACCTCCACGATCCATCAGGCAGATGGCGGTGGGGAGGAGGAGTGGGCGGAGTCTCAACAGGACAGTGGCGTAGTCATGAGCAGGAATTCACACCAGACGATCCATCAGGCAGATAGGATCTATGCCGTCTCATAGGGTCCGATGACCCCATGAGACGTAAAGTCAAAAGGACTTCTTCTCAGCTTCTGCTCTCCGAGACGTAAGCCGCCGAGAGGAAGTCGGGATCCTCGGAGGCGACGCCGCGTGTCGCGGCGGCCGTCGGCTCTCTGACCCGGTGGCGACGCGGTCGGACGATGAGCGTCTCTTTCCTTTTTGAAGCCGATATACCGAGCCCCCCCCCCCCCCCCCCTCTCATTCTGTCACATGAAAGGTTACCGTCCCCCCGGGGGGGAAACGAGTCTCGGGGTTGAGCCGCTGACATCCGGTATCAATCTCCCGCCGACTCCGGCGAAGCTCATCGAGACGCCGGCGATGCTCCCTCTCTCCCGGGTGGCGGTCGCCGTGGCTCCCGGCGGCCGGGGCCTCGGTTCCCTCTCCGTAGCCGGTGGTCCGGGAGATTAAATCCCAAATTTAGCTGCTAACCTACAATCATCGACGCCTCGACCAGCTTAGAATTTAGAATGAATGAGTATCTAGTCGGTGTGAATCGGGGCGAAACACACGTTTTATTACGGTCGGGATGAAACAACTGATTCAGGTCATTACGGTTGTCTAAAAATACACCAGTCTTGTTAAAGTAACATTATGCAACAATTGTACCTTAAAATAACAGCTTGAAAAAAATGGTGCCGCTACAATGACTTTTAATATGGCGATTTGCGGCTCCGCCATTGCCATCGGGGGTCTGTGGGGAAATAACTCCGCTATGTAGGATTCTGGAGCCGCCCGATCCGGGGCGGATGGACTTCGACCTGCTTTCTGGCAGTGATTACGCAACGTCATAAAGTGCCACTCCACGCTCGCAGCTACAGTATAAGGGCGAAGCAAGCGAAGTCTCTTGTCATGAATTACACGTTCCAATGTAAATTATGAATATGTAGCTTTTTGGTGTCAACAATTTTGTATTCGATCACACGTACTCCACATTCAAACATTTAGAAAACAACGTATATACGCTGAAAACGTGATCGGTATTTCATCTAAACTAAATGTTGTCGTTCTTTTGGTTATGTTAGCATTCATCTCCGATATCACAATGAATAAAACTATGCAGTCATATTTATGTAAAATCTTTGAATATTCTTAGCTTATCGGTTGACATCATTTCTTGGTTTCTGACCTCGTCTGGTCATCAATACAAGTGTATGCGAGGCGGCATCTATCGTAACTGGGTATTTACGACACTGAAGTAGACGTTAAATACCTCCAAAACTGAAGGGGGCGCTAAAAGGGAAAAACTACATTATGGGGCTTTAATTTAGACGTCTTGACGCACTTCAACCTGTGAAGCTCACACAACAGTCACATTTTAATATCCTCGTCCTTTTTTTTTGCTGGAAAGTGTAAGAAATGTATTATTATTGCATGTTCCTTAAGTGTATTTTGCATGCAAACGCATGAAATCCAGAGTTAAGAATACGAGAGGCACATTTTTAAAATGACCTGGAACCCGACCGGTCCTTGAAAGCATCACCAGTCGAGTTAATATAGTCAATAAAGAGAATTTAAATGACTTTAAAAGCGTCTTTCAGAGCTCCCTGTTTGGTCTAGAATGGAATACCTCACCAAATATGTCCACGGACTTTTCCCTCGTGATGCCATCTTCAAAACAAAGAACAGATATACAAACTGAAGATGTTCTCACAGGAGAATGAACCTGTCAAAAACATGTTTTGTTGTCTTTTCATTTTTTTGATGATTTAAAAATATATTTTTTTACGTTTTATTTTAGGCAACAAAACAATGGATTTATCTGTCTTATTTCTTTCATAATAAAAGTAATAGTACCAGTGAATATAATAGAATGACAATAACAATAGCAGGAATAACAGAAATATGACTAGTACCACCACCCATCTACATTTAGATAACTTGGTAATATTTTGCATTCAGCTAAATCCTCAGTTTCTAGATCGATGTTTAAATAACACTTCAATACTAAATGAGGTATTCAGGCTGCTCTTACGGGAAGTAAACGTGAAATAAAAAGCGCTTAATCTCGGTAGAAAGCGGCCTTAACGAACCGTGTATTCCGGCTAAATAGCATTCTTAAAACAATTTAACATCACGTTTTACATTTGGTTTAATTTTAAGCAGCTTAACTTGCTGCAGCATTGATCTATAGAGACATCTATGTGAAAGAGGGAGAGATAGATATATGTTCTTCCTCATATATCCTCTCATGCTTTATCTCTGTTATTTCAGCATGTACTGAAGACCCGCCAGTGAACGCCACACCGCTCATGACCTCTCCAAGGTCATTAGAGACAGCTTGGAGAATCATTAGGTCACCAAATAAGTCGCCAATACGCGGAAGGCGTGCGCTCGTATACGTATGGCATCGGCCACCGACTCTCGGTGATTGACACCCGAAGCTTTAGTGTCTATAAGCGAAGCCTCCGCTCATCCTCCCGCCGGAAGGCTTCCCGCTCTTCATCATCCGCGAGTCTTGAGAAAGAGAGAGGTGTATCACAGGGTCGGATGGCTTTTCCTGGATCAATATGTGCCTCTTACTGCGGGGGGGGGTGGGGCTTTCGGCTTAGTCCCCCCCCCCCCCCCCCAACGGATTCCAGCTATTTCAGAAACGTCTTTCTGGGGATCTGGACCATTTCTTTCAATTAATGCTCCTCTTCCAGCCAGCCGACCATTAGAAGTCCATTACGGCCCATCCACCCGAGGAGAGTCGTTCAGCTGCGCTCCATCTTCTGATAACAGGAGCCGCGGAGACATAATTCACCTCTTTTTTTTTTACTGTATCTTTATGGTACTTCTACTCCTTTTAATTTCATCTCTTTTGGCAGTTTTGTTTCTGTTTTCTCCTGAAATGACTTTAACCCTCTGGGGTCATTTTCTCGATTTTACACAATTTCTTAAATTCACCTTTTAGAGGTACTATAGCATATGACACACAGCCATGTGATTGACATCAAAAATGTGCAGAACAATCTCAGCTCTCTATATAACGAGGCACAAGATAATATGGCCCTAAAACTGAAAATGTAGGTTCGATTTTCTTAAATTCTTCATATCTCTTGTGAAAACATCCCGTTACTCATGTGGACGAACTGTTGGGTGTTTTAAATTGGATAACTAAAGATCTTGGGTTTACAAAAGCAGTCAGTGAAATATATGAATACAATGGTAGATACATGTAAATAAATGTCTAAAACCAACTTTTTTTATTATCATTTATGAAAAACATGATACAAAATGATCAAAATGGGACTGAGAAATGATTTCATCCTGCAGATAAAGTTTCATGATTTTCTAATAAACTCCCGACTCTTTTGTATCACCTTGTACCACCTTCACTATCACCACTTTTTTGTGCACTAACATCACCAATTCATTGTCACTGTTGTTGTTTTTTATATTCTACATACATTTTGCCTTCAATATCTAACCCTAACCTTTTTAAAATATTTATCCTGCTATTTGTAAATGACATGTATGTAGGACGGGAGGCTGGGTACGTGTAACCGGATTCAAATTCAACTAGAACGGGCACTCAGTAGAGCGCATACCTTCGCATATCACAAGATTGGGCATTGAATTATGAACATTTTGGCATTAGTTGCATGCCAATTGGATACAAATTGACCGAGCTATAGTAAAAAGAAGATTTTGACCTTTTCATGACCTTGTCCTTGACCTTTGACCCGATCGATCCCAAAATCTAATCAAATGGTCCCCGGATAATAACCAATCATCCCACCAAATTTCATGCGATTCAGTTTAATACTTTTTGAGTTATGCGAGTAACACGCATACAAATAAATAAATAAATACACGGCGATCAAAACATAACCTTCCGCATTTTCAATGCGAAGGTAATAATGATGATTCTGATTCTGATAACCTTGATTTACCTTTATAAACATAACTCAGATTGTGTAATCAGTGTAGTTTTTTCATCTCTCTCTCTCTCTCAGGTCCTCGCCGGAGAAGAAGCAGATATCACGTCCAGCATGCTGAACACCGACGACGACGACTCCCCGGCGGAGGAGCTGGTTTACCACGTCGAGGCGCCGACCGGCGGCGCCGTGGCGTTGAAGGAGGCGCCCGAAGACGCCATCTTGAATTTCACCCAGGCTCACATCAACAATGGGGAGGTCATCTTCATCCACGAGGGTGAGGAGGACAATGACGTCATAAGCGCGTATAAACGATGTCATATAATAAAGGAGTCACGAATGAGCATTATTGTAAGAGGGATGACCGGTACGACCCGTATCTGCAGGCGAGGAGTCCGGCGGCTTCAGCTTCACGGTGACGGACGGCGAGCACACGTCGCCTCTCTACCGGTTCGTCGTCACGGCCAGGCCTCTCACCATCACCATGGTAACGCAGGAGGAGCTCATGGTGTTTCCAGGTAAAATGTCAAATGTCCTTCAGTTCTTGGAGCCGTGGAGACGGCGGCGTGATGGGGAGGATTGGGACGGATTAGCGGTCAATAGTTCAACCCGGTCGCCGCTGCGATGTAATAACAATAAAGTCCTTTTTCTACTTATAGACCGAGAAAACGTGGTCATAGATCTCATGAAACTAAACATTATGGACGTTGTAACTGATCCCCGTAAATTAATTTACGATCCTATATTTTCTTTCTTTAATTGACAATACATTAATAACAACTAACAAGAACGGGCACTCGGTAGAGTGCATACCTTCGCATATCACAAGATTGGGCATTGAATTATGAACATTTTGGCATCAGTTGCATGCCAATTGGATAGAAATTGGTAAAAAGAAGATTTTGACCTTTTCATAGCCTTGACCTTGATCTTTGACCCGATCGATCCCAAAATCTAATCAAATGGTCCCCGGATAATAACCAATCATCCCACCAAATTTCATGCGATTCGGTTTAATACTTTTTGAGTTATGCGAGTAACATGCATACAAATAAATAAATAAATACACGGCGATCAAAACATAACCTTCCGCATTTTCAATGCGAAGGTAATAAACTATCACCACCTTATCACCACTTGGAGAGTGTTAGCCACATACGGGTCCATTAAACTATTCAACTTTATATAAAATGCGCATCCGTCCGTAACGTCAAGTTCGCATTTTAACATAAAACAAATGTGCGCTTTCTTTTAACCTTTCAAAATAAAAGTCCGATTTATCTCAAAGAGGAAGTAGATTAAAACGTCTATAAAATATTCAAACAATACAATTTCAAAAGGCATACATCAAAACCGATAAGGCAGATTAAAAAAAGGCAATCAACACACAACAATAAACCTTTCGTGGGGTTATTTACACACATTTTGTCCCAATGTTTTAAGAACACAGTGATTTTTTTATGTGACGTGCAGAAAATACGTTTTGAAGACATTAATCATGTTTATCTGAAACATGTTAAAATATCATGCTTCAATAACCCACGGCAATACCGTACAGAATAAAAGTGGAAAACAGGAAGTGTATTGAATTCAACAAGGCCATTTTCCACATCACTCAGTGTGTGTGTGTGTGTGTGTGTGTGTGTGTGTGTGTGTGTGTGTGTGTGTGTGTGTGTGTGTGTGTGTGTGTGTGTGTGTGTGTGTGTGTGTGTGTGTGTGTGTGTGTGTGTGTGTGTGTGTGTGTGTGTGTGTGTGTGTGTGTGTGTGTGTGTTCACAGGGACGAGGCAGTCCATCACGAGTGCCAATCTGGGGGCCGTGACCAATGAGGATGGCAATGAGATAAACTACTCTCTCATCCGCCCCCCTCGCTTGGGGAGACTCATACTGGCCAACGACAGGAACCAGTATGAGGAAATTACTGGCTTCTCACAAACACAGGTAATTACTCTTGGGCACTAAAATATGGAGGGGAGGAAGTTTACATATTTTTTAGGGGGCAGTTTTTGCCCCCACTGACTGAAATCCAGGGGCATTTAGAAAGAAATTGGGGGCACTTTTTTCTTACTTGTGAAATAATATTTAATCTGTTAAAAAATACTAAATATACTTATTTAGGTTTACAGTATATGAGCAATTGTCATAAAAATGGCAATAATATGACTTCTTAGATTTTTTTTTAACAAACATAAAACACAAATCAATCATATTAATTTGTATTCTTATTTATGTGTGGTTATTTTTTTGTTTTTTTCTGACGCTGACTAAATATATGTATTTTTACGCGGTATATTTCCTCCCTTCTGGATGCATTTACCTAATTTCCCTTCCACCTTTCTTTAAAAAAATGAATGTTCTCCACATTCGCTTTTAATGATGGTTGTGAATTATTTGTAGCGGTAAAAATTTAAAAGAGTTAAACTGATTAAAAGGAAGAAAAAGAAAAGAACAAATAAATTCCAGGAAGAGCAAAGGAAAATGCATATGTTGATGGATTTGTATTATTATCTTTTGCATTAAGGGGGGCACTGTAAGTGCGACTATTACTCATCTTCTTCTTTTTTTAAATAAAACCTCCTCTTTCAGCCTCAGCATTCCTATTAATGGCCGGTTTCTTTTTACTAAGCGGTCGTAGCTGTTCCAGGCGCTCCAGTTGTCTTCTACAGAAACCCTCAGACCGACATACGAGAAGACATAATTCCACTTGTATGCATGAAAGTGCAGCTAGTCCTCCTTTCAACACAAACTGGGAGCTAAAGAGGGGCAAATTAAGTCATATAAACTCCTCTGGTTGCAGCTCTCGACTTCTTAACTTGAATACCGCTCAGAATTATACCCTTATTTTATTACCCTTATTTAACCGCATTGACTTTTATTCAAGGCATGAAGGTAAATTCGATAAAGTTGGTATTAAAGATAAATCAATCTGCACTAAACCGTTGAGTGTTTGTTGACCTTTGGGTCCACACACACTGTGATCATCCTCCAGAAGACAGCGTGTTCCTACATTCATCCTAAAAGCGTCTATAACTGTGTTGTTGTTTATGAGGCATCAACGTGTTCCTCTTCCTCACCAGCAGGGGGCCTCATTGCATATGAGTCAGCAGGAGCCTCCACCATAATAAAGGGTTTCAGTTTGTTAATGATTTGTAATATATGCTGAGACGGTGGGACTGCAGTGATGTTAAAAAAATAAATCTCTCTTTCTAAACTACTGAAGGTATGGTGGACAATTTAAATATACACTTTATTCAGATTGAATACAATTAAAAGAAAAGAATATATAATATTTAATAATATTTATTTTTTTCATGGTTTACGCCTTTTGTTCATCTTATTTCCAAAGATTTTCTTTTTTTATTGAGTGGATTTAAAATATATATATTTTATGTAAATTAAAGAGGCACTTCTATTTCAGTTTACGCAGATTCGTAACCAAATATAGAGATTAGGTTTAAAAACAAAACAATGGTGATGATATTTTAAGCATTTGGTTTTGGATTTTGAACCACGCAACTTGTAGCAGCACTTTGTGTGTGTGTGTGTGTGTCATTGTCTTTGTGTATCGGTGTCTGTGTGTGTAGGTGTGTGTGTGTGTATTTGTATGTGTGTCTGTGTCTCTGTGTGTGTTGGTTTGTATGTGTCTGTATGTGTGTGTACGCGTGTGTGTGTGTGTGTGTGTGTGTATCTGTGTGTGTGTACGCGCGTATGTGTGTGTCTGTGTCTCTGTCTGTGTGTCTCTGTGTGTGTCTGTGTGTGTGTGTGTGTGTGTGTATCTGTGTGTGTGTGTGTGTGTCTGTGTGTCTCTGTGTGTGTGTGTGTGTGGGTGTGTGTATCTGTGTGTGTGTGTGTATGTGTGTGTCTGTGTCTCTGTCTGTGTGTCTCTGTGTGTGTGTCTGTGTGTGTGTATATGTGTGTGTGTGTCTGTGACTCTGTCTGTGTGTCTCTGTGTGTGTGTCTGTGTGCGTGTGTGTATGTGTGTGTCTGTGTGCGTGTGTGTATGTGTGTGTGTGTGTATGTGTGTGTCTGTGTCTCTGTCTGTGTGTCTCTGTGTGTGTGTCTGTGTGTGTGTATATGTGTGTGTGTGTGTGTGTGTCTGTGTCTCTGTCTGTGTGTCTCTGTGTGTGTGTCTGTGTGTATGTGTGTGTCCGTGTCTCTGTCTGTGTGTCTCTGTGTGTGTGTCTGTGTGCGTGTGTGTATGTGTGTGTCTGTGTGCGTGTGTGTCTCTGTCTATGTGTCTCTGTGTGTGTGGGTGTGTCAGTGTCTGTTTGTGTGTCTGTGTGTGTGTGTGTGTGTGTGTGTGCGTGTGTCTGTGTGTGTGTGTGTGTGTGTGTGTGTGTGTGTGTGTGTGTGTGTGTGTGTGTGTGTGTGTGTGTGTGTGTGTGTGTGTGTGTGTGTGTGTGTGTGTGTGTGTGTGTGTGTGTGTGTGTGTGTGTGTGTGTGTGTGTGTAGAGTTGACCTCAGAGAGCGAACACCGTCTCATCTCAGTCCTCTTCCCGGTTCAACCGCCGCCCCCGAGTTGTCGTTCCTCTGCGGTTCTTACAGACGTCCGAGCACAAACACAAATGTCTTTGAATAAACTAAAACATCTAAAATGTCTTCGTCTTCCAAATCACACGAGTCAAAGCAAATAAAATGTAATTGACCAGAGACAACGGGAGGTACAGAATCAACATATTGAATCCTACAATAGATGATACAGTAGAAGGTTATTTGATCATATTGTTCCCGATATGATCGTCTTCCTCGCCAACTGTCCATGAGGTCGAACTTAAAGACTTTGGAGCGGCTCATGACCTTCTGGTTTTGTCTCCTCTGACACGCAGCTGGAGTCGGGCGTGGTCTACTACGAGCACCAGATCCCCGAGGAGCCCTTCTGGGCGGTGAGGGACTCCGTGAAGCTGTCTCTGTCCTCCCAGCCGGCCCCCGATGTCCGCCACATCCTGCCCATCTCCGTGTCTTACGGCGCCGCTCACAGCGGCGTCTCCTCGCAGCTGTGGAAGAACAAAGGTATACGAGCAAATAAATCACCACTCCATCTCTAAATTTACTTTTTATTTACCAGTAAGTGACTTAGCCTAGACAGTTACCGTTTAAATATAAATAGTAGAGGAAAGAAACTCACCAAACACACAAGGAAGCAGTTGCATTACTTAAAATACAGCATGCTGAAACACAATTTTATTAGATTAAGATTTCCACATATTTGGACACGCAGAGATGAGTTCAAAGCCCCTTTAGTGGGCAATGGGGAGACACTGGAAGATATCCTTATTTAGCTATGTATTAAACATTTATTCATAGTGGTTTATAGGCAGAGCACACATTGTTATCACTTTAAATGTATTTGGTTGTGTTTATTTATTGAACCGTGGAGTATAGATACAGTTGTAAGGCTGTGAGTGTGATGTTGTTGTTTTGTGGGCGCCGGCATTGCCCTGTGTCCGTCTGCAAAAAGTTTTTCAAAATAATTTTCATTTGGATTTTTAATTATTGAAGAATAAAATTCAAGCTCTGCATCGAGTTCAACAAGACAGTCTTCACAAATGAAAACCACTTTCTGAGAAGCGTGAATGCAATCGTCAGAAATCGGAATAGGATAGTTTGTAAGAGCACAATGAGGCTGGTGTTGTGATAATAATACACTTTTGTACATTATTTGAACAATCATATATATGATATGGCTTCATATATATATGTATTTCCTAATCAGTACGTCCCCTGTTCTGTCTGTTTCTCCTAAGGCGTCAACACTATGCCCTGAATTATTAAATATTGACAAGAAACAGCTAAAACCAAAAGAAAACTTTTCATTTGTTTTCTGAATTTCTCTGAATTTTCCTGAATTTTTCTGAATTTTTCTGAATTTTTTCCACTTAGGTTTGGAAATGGTCCAAGGCCAGAGGAAAGTCATGGATGAGTCCGTCCTCGATGCCTCCAATCTCCTGGCGAGCCTCCCGGAAGCTGAGCGTCGCGATGTGGATGTGGTTTTTGAGATCCAGCGTTTCCCGGACCACGGTCGCATCACCCTGGGGGGCCGGGACCTTCCCCGCAACGCCCCGTCTTTCATGCAAGAAGACGTTACCCAAGGGTTGCTGGAGTATCTCCACGACGACTCGGGGGCTCCCTCCGACAGCTTCTCTTTCAGAGCCCGTCTAAAGTCCGAGGGTCCGGCTCTGCCCCCGCCTGCCAAAGCCCTGGTCCTGGAGGAGATATTTAACATCTCGATCAAACGCCGCGGCTCCGACTCCCCCGAACTCGTCACCGTCGACATGCTCTTGGAGGTTCTTCAGGGCTCCATGACCCTTTTGACTCAGAAGCACCTGAACACTCAAGACGAGGACAGTCCGCCGGACGAGGTGCACTTCAAAGTGACCAAAGCGCCCGGCAACGGCCGACTGGTTGACTCCCTCACGATGGACCCCATCTCCGGGTTCTCGCAGGAGATGATCAACCGCGGGCAGGTGGGCTTCTTCAGCGACGGCAGCCTCGCCGAGGGCTTCATCGAATTCGTCGTGTCGGACGGCGAGCATCAGACGGAGCCGCACACGCTCCACGTCGGCATCCTCGCTCGCACCTTGTTTCTCGACAAAGCTCCCGAGATCAAGGTGAAGCAAGGCGACGACGAGACCCTGGTGACCGAGGAGATGTTGAGAGCCACCACCGGGGGTCCGGTTGAGGAGGACATCCTTTACAAGATTACAAGCGTGCCGAAGTATGCATCTGTCATGGTGGATCGGCAGCCGACGTCCGCCTTCACTCAGAAACAGATCAAAGAAGGCCGGGTCAGCGTCCGCTTCGTCAAGTCCACTTCGCCTCGAGACAGCGTTGCCTTCGTGGCCAGTAGCAGGGCCGCCAATGTCTCCTCGGTCCTCAACATCACGGTCCAGCCTCTGGCCAACATCGCTCAGGATCCTCTCTTACCCCAAGGCGCTCTTGTCCAATTGGACAGGAGGCTTCTGGATGCGACTCCCCTGGCAAACAAAACCGGAAGCTCCCCCACGTTCACCGTCATCCAACAGCCCCGCGGCGCTCGCTTCGTGAGGTCTGGAGGTCCTGGTGCCGGTCAGCCGGTGGACACATTCAGCCAGAAGGAGCTGGATGAGGGCCGGGTTGCCATGGAGATCCTTACCCCTTCTGGGTCCCAAGATAGTGTCAGTCAGGACGAGGCCCGCTTCCTGCTCAAAGCCCACGGGGTCCCTCCAGCAGAATGTGTGCTGTCCTTCCAGACGGGCCCCTACAATGCATCCGTGGTCTACCCTGCCACTCTGTTGAGGATTCCCTCAGAAGTCCCATCGAAGGACAGTAATGACCTCCCCGGCGCCGGGTCCCCTCGTTCCACTTCAGCTAGCCCCCGCTGGAAGGGCGACATGGACCGGACCCACGGAGACGGCCCCACAACGACGTCTTCTGACCCTCGCTCCAACGGGAAACCGCACGTGACCAGACGCAGCAACTTCTGGTCTATTCTCATTCCGATCCTGGTGATCCTCCTCCTCCTGCTGCTGGCGGCCATCTTGGCCTGCTACCTGATCCGTAAAAACAAGACGGGCAAGCACGACGTCCAGACCGCAGCGTGCAAGCCTAAAAACGGAGAGGTGGCCAGCGCGGAAACCTTTCGCAAAACCGACCCGGCTAATAACATCCCCATGTCCAATATGGACGCCAAAGACGCGGACCCGGAGTTGTTGCAGCACTGTCGGACAACGAACCCGGCCTTGAAAAAGAACCAGTACTGGGTCTGAGACACTTTGACACAAGACACAGAGGGAGGTGATCCGTCAGTGTTTGGAAGTCTCCTCAAATCATTCCTCTCAGTATTAAAGACCTCTTGCCTCACCAGTTCAAATGAAAATTATCTTTTCACACAATTTGTTCTTTACTTATCTCAACATAACTGTGGACAAATTCTCAGGCAACGAAACACTGAATACTTATTGGTAAAGAAAGGCGCTCGCGTATCTAAGGAGGCTCAGGCCGTGTCTATTTATTTTATAATTTTTAGCATTCCTCTTGTCAAAGGGCACAAATAAAGACATGAACATGCCATGTGTTTGCAAAAAAAGTATCCTGGGTGTGCTCTGTCATTGTATTCCATATGATATCATAGGCCAATAATATTCATTTCAGTGGATAGGTGATATAAAGTCGTTGTGATGTTTTGAATTTAGTGTTTGATTCATCGGGAGTCGATGAGCCTTGTGCATAGACGATGAGGTACATATATGCTGTATTATCGAGAAGTTGAAAAACTGCCTCTTTGTATTTTCTCTTTTATTTTTCAATATTTTTTAAGGTACCGTCGTAGCCTATTGTGTTTCTCAGGGCTAAATTCAGTTTAAAGGAAAAGTGCAACATTTTGGAAAATGTTGGAAAGTATTGCAAATTAGAAGATTGATTCCACTACGAGGTTACAGCGAGGAGATTTTAATTTAGCTCAATCTAAGAGAGAATTATCTAGGCTGGTTCCATCCAGAGGTAAAAATATATCCACTGTCAAGAGCCTCTAAAGTTTCTTACTCCCAAGTCGTCAAATACTGCGAGTTAATCAGTACGAAATAAAGTTATGGCGGGAGCAAATTAGGAAGTTAGGTCATGTAGTATAAAAAGCAACCTGGTATTTACTATAACTACCTGCAAGGCAAAGTATTATGAAAGTAAAAGTAAATTTTTTATTTTTTATTTTTTATTTTTATAGAATACTATGGATAAAGCATTCATGAAAACACCCCACAATGAACACTATTACGCTGTCTACTCGATTACTAAAAGGTAATTATTTGTTTCCATTGTACTTTTGTTGCCTAAACCTTAAAACAACGTTGTGGAAACCGGAAGTTTATTTTGAAAGGACAATAAGAGGAAGTTGAAAAAAAATGGCGGTAGATACGAACCTAGAGCGTCATAGTTTAATGCGCAGTGCCGCTGAGGGAACTGTCGCAATAGAGGAGTTGGGAGTGAGGACGTGTTGTAAAGTGTTTCACGGGGGGTGACGAGGCAGAATAATTCTGACCTGGCTAGCTGAAACGAGCTAGCTGTCTAGCTCATTTCAGCTAGCTTGTTTCAGCTAGCCTGTCTGCTAGCCTAAGATCACTGTTGTGACGTCACATTTAACAGACAGGATATGACAGCGCCATATTTCCTCTAACTCACAGCGAATAAGCCCAAACGTGTCCCAAAACTATTACTTTAACGTCTTCACACGATAAAGTTTCAGTAGTTTAGCTTTCGTGTGGAAAAAATATATATTTAAAATAAAATACATATTGAATTTAGCTCGGAGTTATGTCATCCTCCGTCGTAGGTTATTATTTCTACACGCTTCCAGAGTGCTTGTAAATATTCACTGGACTTAAAACTACACAGTATACAGTTTGCAGGAGGTTAAAGTTGGTCTTTAACAGGCCAAGTGAGGTCAGGCAAGGTCATCTCACACTGGGAGGTTTCCTGGGATGAGGATAATGAATACAATGCTCCGATTAGGTACATTGAGGTACTTTTTTTAAAATCTTCACAGCTTTATTTTAAGCATTCCATGTGTAAGCTAAATATAAAAAACTGTCATATATTGAAAATTACATTTTTTTTTACTCTTTAGACTTGTTTTGTATGTTGAAACTGAGAAGCATTTTACTGTAAATCAGTCTCCTTTTGTTCCTGTCTGTACGTCTTTATCCCGAGAGTCTTTATCTGGTGGACGGATGTTGAATGAAGTTCTTCAAGTGAAGGAGAAAGTGTAAAGATTTTTGGGGGTTTTGGGGATTCACTAAAAAAATGACTTTTCTAAAAGGTGTTTTAACTATTTGCTGTACATTTCTTTTCTCAAACTGTATACCGATGACACCGTATTCGTTGTTAGTCATATACTGATACAATAGTTTATTTGCAGTATTCATCGCCTATTGAATTTATGTTGTTGTAGCTTCGAGAGCAGGAAATGTGAGATTTTAACAGACCGCACCGAGCTCAGGAAGGGAAGTGTTCGAGTAGGTTGTGTGACGTCTTTTACAGATAGCTGAAATAAAATTATTGGTTTCCCCTTCAGGATATCACATCCACTTCTTGACAGTTTTACGTGTAAATATTTTTCTTTTTGGAGTATGACTTTTGGGCTTGATTAACATCTCAAAATATATATATATCATGTTTTGTACATGTAACCACATTTAACTAGATTCATCAACTGCAAAGTAGGCCTGTGTGTGTGTGTGTGTGTGTGTGTGTGTGTGTGTGTGTGTGTGTGTGTGTGTGTGTGTGTGTGTGTGTGTGTGTGTGTGTGTGTGTGTGTGTGTGTGTGTGTGTGTGTGTGTGTGTGTGTGTTGTCCATCACTCTTCTCTTGTCTGCTTACCGAAGGCTGAGTTTCATGGCAGAGTTTCATCACCACCCCTCATTTTTCCTTATTTATTATTTCTGTCACTCCCACATACATCCAGTCATCCTCGAGTGTTGTGCTTTGTGCGTTGTGCTTTGTCAGAGACTAAACTGTCATCTGACCGCTGAACCTTTAAAAAAAATAATGATAATACAAAGCAATGTTTAGGTTATGGAACAAGATAAATGTATTTTTGATGAAAATTACGTCTGGGCTTCGATCTCGGCACTAATGGAAATAAAAACTTGCAAAAAAAACCTGCGTTATTTGTTTTCAGTCGGTGACTTTTGTTGTTTTGCTGTTCAAATCTCGTCTAATTCTTTAATTCGTTATACTCTGGAGCTGAATGGTGTCTTCTGTAGTGTTGGCCTTATCTTTATCGTTCAAAAATAAACATATTTTAGCGCTGCACAAAGCAAAATTCAGATTTCTTCAGCATACATAGTAACGTAGAGTCTGTCCCATGTCAGTTGGCTTAAATTGGAAGGAGAGTGTGCATGAACCTCTCATTATTAGTTAGATTTTACAAATATATTGACAATAAAAAAACTATAAAATATGCTCTTGCTTTTCTAAACAGATGTGTCTGCTCTTAAAGAAATCTTTACTGACACAATTATTTGCCTAGAAAAGAAAACAATAGTAAAGGCAGAATTTCTTGGGGAAAAAATCATCCTTTTTTAAAACATCAATCCTTTAATTTGTGGTAATTTATGCTCTATTATTTGCTGTCCATGCAGTAATTAATATTATAGCGTAGTTAAGAGTCGCACAATATATTTATTTAAGTTTACTCAAAGGAAAACTTGGTGTTTATGCATTCTATGTCACATAATGTAACATAATGACACTACACATGTTGAATGTGTTGAATTACTTAGAATGTGTGTGTCTTAACTTAAACACACAATATTTTTTACAGCGAAAACAATTTAAAAATCTTTTCCCCAGAGGATCTTCCTATGTTTTCATTATTTACCGTAAAGGAAAGCGCTGCATCTTTCTCAGGGAAACATGTTTTTTTGTCAACCTTTTTCTTTTGACCACCAGGGGGCGCCAGGGTGCGAACCCGCCCTGATAGAAACCAGAACAGGTCTCAGCCGTTCGTCAGCATTTAACAAGGAATCTCTCCGTCCGTCATTCTTTCCAGTGAATGGCCTTTTGCTTAAAGTGTTTTCTCTCAGCTCCGAGCATTCCCCTGCTTTTCTCTCTTCTCCCAGTGCCACCGGTCGCCCTCTACTCCTCTCCCAGTGCCACCGGTCGCTCAGCTGTTGCTCCACATGTGTCGTGTGTCGTGGTCTCTGAGCTCTCCCTGTGCAAGTTGGATGTATGTGGAAATGAATACAATGAAAATACTGTTTACTGTTCTGTAAAAAATAAAACATCGCTAACACGAAACCCAACTTAATAAAAAGGTCTCTAGCAATAAAGTACAGCCCAGGCGGAGAGTAGATATCCAGAGGTCAAAGCTAAAATACTACTTTGTTTTCTCAATGATCTGCAGCTCAAACATTAATAATGCTGCTCTATGTTGTATAAGCTTATATTCAGAGGAGTAAAAAAACAATGTGTGCGGAGACTTTGTGTTCTGACGTTGAAGGAGTGAGTGTTTGCCGTGTCGAGGAAGACATCGTGTCCTTCTCCTGATGCCGAGCGGACGCCTCCCACAGATGTTCCTCGACGCCGGACACCTCCTTGATGTGTTGGGCCTGGTGAGAATGATGGACAGATGCTGAGCTCCTTCCTCCCTGAAGACCGAGAGGAATGAAAAACACAGGAGGACGGGAGGAGGAATCCGTCGGCTGAAAGGCCCTTCAACCAAAAGAGGGATCAGAATTGCAAAAAGTCGTCACCGTCGTCCGGCAATTTCGGAAAAGAGAATTACCAGAAGAGATACCAAATCAGACAGATGTTTTCAACACATCTGTGGCGCACTTTCCCCGCAAGGAAATGTTCAAGATAATAAAAGAGATGCTTTACAACAGGGGAGTCAAACTCATGTTCAGCGTGGGCCAAATCAGCATCATGGCCGCCCTCTTAAAGGGCCGGAAACACTTTAGAAACTCCTCGAACGTATTGTTAAATAAAATTATTGTTGAGTGTGTAGAAATGTTGTACATAAGGAAATGTCTATAATATTACAATATAAATCCATTTCATCCTAAACCTTCAAAATAAAAGCACAGGATTTTTTTTCTCCAATTTCTTTAAGAAAAGGTGATCACGTGTCTTTAAAGAAACACTTTATAAACTCCTCGAACATATTGTTAAATAACTCTCTTTGCATTTGATTATTGTTTAGAGTGTAGAAATGTTGTACATAAGGAAATGTCTATAATATTACAATATAAATCTATTTCATCCTAAACCTTCAAAATAAAAGCACGGGATATTTTTTTCTCCAATTTCTTTAAGAAAAGGTGATCACGTGTCTTTAAAGCCGCCAGGGGCCACATTAAACGATGTGGCAGGTTATCTATGCGCTCCACACGCAGTAAGTGGCGTTCAAGAAGTGAGAAACAAATGTTTACATAAAACCTCTCGTCAAATTTAATCCTCCAATTCTCTCCGAATGATGCGGCTATCTCACGGATCTCTTCCACTGTTTATTATGTTATTCATATTTCCCCGTCATAATTTCCTGTGGGAGGCATTCATCTATTTATTTATTTTAAACATGCAACGTGTGCAAAAAGATGCCAGAGCTATACACATATAAAATATGTGATATGGTGACATGAACTTCCACTGAGCTTTTAATCATAATTTTAGAGTTAAATATTTCCATGAAACTGTTCCTGTCTACTGCGATAAACAAAGACCGATACACACTCATACCTGTCATACAGATACAATAAGGTTCTTTGTAGTCTTTGACTGTAATTTTTATGTGTGCATAAAAAAAGTTATTCATGTTATTATTTCTTTTAGTCCGAGTTTGAGCAAATGGGAATAATTCAAAGTTTGCACGCGACAGGAAGCAGTAAAACTGCAGATGTTGGTGTTTTACAGCTTTACTGAAATTTAGTTTATTGTCATGGTAACAACCAACTGAATCCAAGTTTGGAAATAAAATGCACCAAAATACACACTATACACACGCTTCTTTGTAGCTAAGTCAAATAAATGCTGGAAAGGAGATTTATTTATGAGTTAGTGACATTCAGTCTGTGTTCACGCAGCTGTAGGTTGAAGTCTCCGGGTGTTTGGGGGGGTCAGGAGACTTTGAGACAGAAGGACACGCACAGACAGCTGGAGACGGCCCACTACAGACACTGTGTGTGTGTGTGTGTGTGTTTACAAGACAATGAATCAATCGCCTTCCTGTCCTTTTGCATCACTGAGATGAAGAATCCCTTTTCAAGAGTGTCCTGATCTCAGCTGTGTATCAGCTGAATAGGCAGAATGGAGAGTCGGTGGAGACCAAAAATGGAGCTAAAAACCAAGTGAATATTGGAAACACGACTCTAAATGGATGCTGGTGTTGCTCTCTGCCGGCTGTGTGTGTGTGTGTGTGTGTGTGTGTGTGTGTGTGTGTGTGTGTGTGTGTGTGTGTGTGTGTGTGTGTGTGTGTGTGTGTGTGTGTGTAAATAGGCGACTGCATGTGAATATGTTCCCCACGTCAACATTTTATGGTGATAGGATGTCAATGTTGTGTTTACAACTTCTTTCAGACATTCCACACCCTCCTCACTCTAATTTCAGCCACGCCCACCTCGTCAGTCTAACTCCCTTCACCTGTTCACTCACCTGCCTCTGATCATTAATCAAGTCCCTATTTAGGCTCCTCCCTTCCAGACACACCTGGCCAAATTGTTCTCGTCAGTTTTTTTTTCATGCCGGACTCTCCAGCACTTGTTCTCAGACGATCTCCTGTTGCCCGTCCCTGTTTAGCCCGCTAGCCCGACTCCCGGTAACTCCACCAGCCTTCTGTTTGATTGTTACTCTGCCTGCTGGTTCCAGGAGTTTTAAATAAAAGGTCAAAAATCCTTGGAATCGGTTGATTGCATTTGGGTCCAGATACAAACCGTTACATGAATCATATTGATGGATGGCAGAAAAGTAATAATACATATTTAAATATATATATATGGATATGATGTATATATATTTGTTATATATATATATTAATATAGATGTATATGTTTTTATATATAAATATATATATTTACATATATATTAATATTTATTTATTTCAATATATATATATATATTTTGTAGATTTTTTATAGAATCAGGATTCATATGGCCACGGCAGTTTCTTTGTCAGATACAAAATTATTGATGTTTTACGTTCAGCTGTCAAGTCTGCAAGGGAGTGAGAATTTGACACTCAAAACATTGATTTTATGGTTGAGTATCATTTTAATGACTGTTTTAAAAAGGTATTTAATCATTCAAACCACCATCTAGGAACTAGATTCTAGTTACAACATATTGACTATGTCTGGAAGATGAATTACCAGTAATCTAGATAATCTGAAGAATTTGAATAGTTGCTTATTGTTTAATAAATGTCTACTGTCCCAAAAGATCCCACTGATCTATCGTCTGTTAGCTACAGACATGTTATCTCTTTGGAAAATCAACAAAACAGGAAGGAGGACACATCCCGTATGATAAGCTAACAAGAGTGTTTTTTCATTCTATATTGTTTCAACACAGATATTGTTGCTTATTTTCCTCCCCTTGACCCTTTGACCTCGTCTTCCAAGCTCCACTCGCAGTGAAATTAGGTTTCCACGACTGTTGGGGTGAAAATAAACCACAGGCTTTGTCTGTAAACTGTACTGAATGATTTCAATGGACAGTTTGCATCATTATTTATAAGGTTTTGGGGTTCATGTTTCGTGGTTTAGAACAAAACTATGTAACTATTCAGACTGAATAGGCAAAACAAATATGGATCTTCCACCCGCTAAACCGCCGTTTGTTCCCCACGCGAAACGAGAAGTTTAGTTTGTCACAAAACCTGCGTTCTTCTGCACACTTCCCATCGATATTTGACCCCAAACAACAATCTTTTCCTCAAGCTAACTTTATGGTATTGTGGCCTAAATCTAAGTTAATAAAACATCATATGCTTGTCAATGAGCGGACATTGGCGCGTGTTGCAGGACCTTCATCTTGAAAAACACCAAAAAAATGAGGAGCAACCTCTTTGTAAGATAAAATATGAACCGTTGTGTGAGGAGATGAACTATTGCACTTTTTAAAATATATATATCAATACATATATTTTAATATACATATTTTGATATATACAGTATATTTTAATATATATATACAAATATATTTATATATATATATATTAATATTTATTTATTTCAATATATATATATATATATTGTAGATTTGTGGTATTGGTATTTTGGCCTGAATCTAAATTAATAAAACATCATACGCATGTAAATGAGCGGACATTGACGCATGTTGTAGGACCTCGTCGTGAAAAACACCCAGAAAATGAGGAGCACACTTTGTAAGATAAAAAATGCGCCGTTGTGTAAGGAGATGTCGAACTATTGCACTTTTTAAAATATATATATCAATACATATATTTTAATATACATATTTTGATATATATATACAAATATATTGATATATATATATATATATATATATATATTAATATTTTGTGGTTTTTTTGTGGCCCGACCGGCGGAGCGGATGATTCCTCGGCTCCGACGGCAAGAGAGACTTTCACCCTCTGCGGTCGCTCCCACCGGCTGGAACACTATTGTCATGGAAATCCCTGTGTGATACCCTGCAGTGGGGGTGGGACAGACTACAGGGAGAGCCAAGAAAAACACGGCAACTGGTCTAACATCGGCCTCCCGCCCTCCTTTCATCCCTTCATCCCTCTCCCCTCCTTCACCACCCACCCTCTATCCTCGCCATTTCATGCTCTCCTAAATGTCCGGGAAGAGAGGCCAAGAGTCTGGCCAGGGCAGGAAATACCCAGAGTGGACCCCCGTCGCCCCTCCCGTGAAAGCCGGGGGAGGGGTGGGGGTCATGACCTCAGATCTGGCTTGTGTCGATTCTCCGTCCGGCTTTCAGGGCGGAGCTCTCTTTTCCAGGGTTTATTCTGTCAATACGAAATAAATTGCATTAGTTTGCCATCTTTTCCACCCAAAAAGAAATGAAAGATGACGATGACGTCCACGTTGGCCGGCGGTTTGTTGTTTTTTCTTTACAATTGGCCAAAGTTTCCCTCCTCGTTATTTCTTGGTTTGTGTATTAAGGCCGAAAGTTCTGCCCTGTTGATTTTGGACCGACGAAAAGCCACCAACCTGTAACATGACCGGAGGAGGCGCGGTCCTGAGGTGGCCCTGGAGGTGCCCTGGAGGTGCGCGTGCGACATGAGTCGGTGGTCAGATCAGCGCAGAGACGAGAAGGTGTGCGTGACCTTCTGGGAAGTTATTCTGAGAGGAAGAAAGTCCTTCTGGAAATCCACTTAGACCTGTCTGCCTGCGCTGCTCTTCATCCCTACAGGGAGGGGGGGGGGGTCCTCGAAACATTTAAAATGTAACTGAACAATGTGTACATCCGGTAATATGCCACGACTAATGTACTCGACTATAAGAACACTCGACTATCTTTCCATGTCAAAGTGAGTTTGTTCGGCCTGTGAAAACAGCTGATTCATGACTTCCTGTGTCTCTGGACGAGCTCTGAGATAACTTCAGACGTCTTTGCTTTGTGCTTGGGAACTACAGCAACAAACGGTCTGACGCAAGAGCATGAAGGATCGTCGTCTTGACGTCCTTTACGCGTCGCCATCATGGAAACACAAACAAATTAAATAAGGAAAGTATAAGGAAGTTCTGAAACTGGGCACTTCGCAAATGATGGAAAACAGGCTTCCGGACGCGCGTGAATTAAGTTATCAACATTTAATCACTGAACCCCAGGTCAAGACGTCACTTCCGGTCAAGTCACTAAACAAGTATTTTCACAATAAAAGTCCCGTCTATTATTGTAAGTCACTTCGTCAATCTATAATACTAACATAGTCACTCTCATGCAACATACATTAATTCTTGCTTTTTTTACATTTGCATAGAGTAAACATTACCCCTATGCTTCATAATACATTTATAACTAGAACGAGCACTCGGTAGAGCGCATACCTTCGCATATCACAAGATTGGGCATTGAATTGTGAACATGTTGGCATTAGTTGCATGCCAATTGGATTCAAATTGACCGCGCTATGGTAAAAAGAAGATTTTGACCTTTTCATGACCTTGACCTTTGACCTGATCGATCCCTAAATCTAATCAAATGGTCCCCGGATAATAACCTATCATCCCACCAAATTTCATGCGATTTGGTTTAATACTTTTCTCGTTATGCGCGTAACACGCATACAAATAAATAAATAAATACACGGCGATCAAAACATAACCTTCCGCATTTTCAATGCGAAGTTAACAATATCAATATTCTCCCTAATATTTCCTATTATAATATCTTTCTATATGTATTAATTTAAAGCATAAGACCTCTGCACATGTTATCCAAATAAACTATTACAACCTAACAAAAGCGAGAAAAAGCTAACGTGATGGGAAAAAAAGGGAAAATGTTATTTGCTAAACCTCAAATTGGGAAACACGAGACATCCATTGACCCTTTGTGAAGTCACAGACCGGCCAATCACAGCACGAATCACTTCGGAGAGAACACAGGGTTATGTCGCCCGATGAGAACGCGATCCTGGTTCTTTTAATCACGACTCGTTTTTCTATCCACAAACGCATCTGTGGCGGCCATTTGTCGTCCGAAATCAAACAAAAACGTAAATCAAACCGCCACTGATGCACCGTGGGTTTTGGTGTTGACGCATGCAAAAGAAAGTACTGTCCATTTCCGCCTGTTAGTATTCTGAGAATTTATTTCTTAAACCAACAAAATAAAGAACAAACAAAATGTTGACATTTCTATGTGCTGTGGTAAAAAACCATTGGCCACCCTGGTGCATGCTGGTCCTGTGCCTATCCACCTCTACATATAACCACAGGTGCCCAGTGTTACCCAATCAGTGAACCTACAATTAAATATATTAAACTAAATTACAATTACAACCAACATATCAAAACATAACCTAAACTAGAAGGGGCACTCGGTAGAGCGCATACCTTCGCATATCACAAGATTGGGCATTGAATTATGAACATGTTGGCATTAGTTGCATGCCAATTGGATAAAAATTGATGGTAAAAAGAAGATGATGACCTTTTCATGACTTTGACCTTGACCTTTGACCCGATCGATCCCAAAATCTAATCAAATGGTCCCCGGATAATAACCAATCATTTCACCAAATTTCATGCGATTCGGTTTAATACTTTTTGACTTATGCGAATAACACGCACGCACGCATACAAATACACGGCGATCAAAACATAACCTTCCGCATTTTCAATGCGAAGGTAATAAGCAATAAATAATCAATATTACTTTACAATAAAACCTAAATACAAAAGTCAAATTAAATAGCTCCAACAGCATCGTTAAAATACTTTTTCATAAAACATAGTTTTTCAACATGCAGTTGGTTTCGGAAAAGCACGAGTCCTCATGTATGACAATGAAAGTTTGTTTTCAATAGTGTAAATAGAATTTAAGAGATGTTTGTAAGTTTACTGTACAAAAAGCACCAAAAAAAGATTTCTATTTTAGGACTCCATTTATGGAACAACGTTAAAATGGATGTAAGAATGGTAAGAACTCATTTTTGGTTTTCAAAAGGATTATTTATAAAACAAATTTCCAGGGTTATAAGTGTGATTGAAACGTATGAATATAGAAGATGTATGTGGATATATATATTTATATTTATATATATATATATACTTTTTTTAAAATTATTTTATATACATGTTCTGATTTATTTTATAATAATAATCTAGGATAGGAATATATAAGCATTTTTTGCTTCTACCTCTACCTTTTCAGTCTTTCTGTATGAAATAGAACAATATTGTATTGTATTGCAATGATTGACTGAATAAAATACACACACACATATGTTCTAATGATTGAATATAATGTTCATAACGATGATTGGTTTACAATCACCTGAAACTATGAGAACCTGTTGTCTTATCAAAATTATAGATTGAGACATTTATATCTACATTTGAAGTGGGTCCTCTTCACGTGTTTCTACGGCAGCCCAGAGTGGACAAACCAAACTGTGGCCCTTCGTGTTGGTACCTGAAGGCCACCGCAGTTCCCTGAGGGGGAGGAGCTCTCTGGTCATATATGGCAACTTGTTTGCACATTTCGTGGATGTTTTCTCTGCTGGCATGTCGGACATACTGGGATCTGTCTAATTGCTGGTAATATCCGGTCACAGATTAGTCTCCAAACATCCAGGAATGCTTGAAACCAGTGAGAGTGGAAGAATTATTTTTTTTCAAAGCACGGCTCTGGGGGAATGTTTGGCCGTGCAGCTGAACAACCGGAGCAGAGCCTTTGTTCTTATCTCTTCCCCATCGCGCGCTGACATTTGCACAGGGCGAGACGTGAGCAGATAAAGTCCTTACACTTTATAAGGCTATCTGGGACCTGTACTTTTCCTACATCCCGCCTCTGAAGTGACTCCTGGAATGAGAGAGCGATTACAGTTCTGGGCCGGGCTGCAACTCTCTCCGTCATTCTTGTTGTTTGTTGTTAAGCAGAGTTCCCGAATCAGCGGCTGGGTGTTGCTCCTATCTGGTGAAGAATTAACATCATCGAATGGAATATTGTACTTGTTTTTCTCTGGGGAAATGACCTCAAATTTTACAAATGAGAACAATTAGCTCTCAGATGCTAACAATCAGGGCTCTGCCTTTCTGTCTTTGAACCAAAGTATTTCTTCTGGATTAGGCTCTCTGGCTGAACTCTAATTATCAGATTTTGAGTTTAGTGAGGGATTAGTTATCAAAGTAGATCTCTCTTCCAACAGTAGATCCATAATTTCAAAACTCAGTCACACCCGAACCCAGAACCCTGTGGGCGCTGGGGGGAGAACATCACGTGATTCATGTTGTGCCGCATGAAATCATCTCTTCTCTGGAAATATTTAGCAATTCATTCTTCAGGGCGGGGACGTCTGTGTTGTTGGATTAAAACCTTTTAATCACGCCTGGCGGTGTACTGATGTTTGCTTTGTCCATTCTTCACGGACAGATTGTCCCGGGCGAGATGAGACGGGGGCCGAATGAGACCGTCCGACCCAACATGTGCACAGACCGTGGCTGACCCGTCGGTTTAACCCATTCGCCTCTGAATACAAGGGGAATGTCAGTGTAGGAACCTGGAAGCTGCGTGTTGTTCGCTATCTGTGACCCGAGGATTTCCTTGGCCTGTTTCTTCGTACTTATCGTACTTGAAGTCGTCGGGCTTCGTAACTACTTCCCTCGCAACTTGTTGGTCGTGACTTCAAACCCTCATTTGATTTAGCATCAAATAACGAATCAAAACCAAATTGATCATGTGAAAAAAAATGAAGATTTGAACGTGTTCAGAACCAAATCGACAGAAACCTTTACGTACGTGGACTTTTTAGTTTGGCTCCATCTGCTAACATAGAGGGGGCGGAGCCAGCTACCAGGGGGCGGAGCCAGGGAGGCAGCCACCAGGGGACAAAGCCAGCCACCAGGGGGCGGAGCCAGGGAGACAGCCACCAGGGGGCAGAGCGAGCCACCAGGGGGCGGAGCAAGGGAGGCAGCCACCAGGGGGCAGAGCGAGCCACCAGGGGGCGGAGCAAGGGAGGCAGCCACCAGGGGGCGGAGCCAGCCACCAGGAGGCGATCAAGACGTTTTGCCTTCATTTTTGCCGAGCTGTCATGTCGCCCATCTTATTATACAGTCAGAATACAAGTCAGTTTGGACTTCTTGTCTCTGCTGTGATAATGGAGGGTGTAGGGGAGGGAGAGAGGGGGGAAGAGGGGGTATGAAAGGTGAAGACGCTTTGAGTAACAGGTGGGAGTCATGCGGTACCTGGTCCAAGATGGGGTCGGCCAAGATGGCTCAAGGCTTCAAAATGGTAATCCAAAAATCAATGGTTGACGTCACGATGACCACGCCCACTTTTTATATTCAGTCTATGGTTCATAAGGGTTGCCTACAGTCGAGAGAGAGAGAGAGAGAGAGAGAGAGAATGTTTTTTTGTGGCTTTTGTTCGTCCCAAAGCAGGAATGTTGTTTACAGGGGTTGGACAGTGTCTCAGGAATGCGGACCGTTTTCTAAGGAAGTGGTTACCGTCTCCAGAGGGAACTTCTCCGGCCCGACGGCAGACCCATGAAGGGAGAGGCTGAAGGTCGACGGACACTTTGTGTGTGTCGAACGGGTTGAACTATTAATTCCACATTAACAAACAACGGGATAATACAACACACCTGTTTACAGCCTCAAATGGGAGCTCAGTTTTCATGAGGATATTTCAGTTTGGGAAGCATCCCCCTGAGTTTGATACGGGTCAGATCACCGAACCACTTTTTAAATGAGCACAATGAGTTTGCATCTCCTTGGCCAACAAATCTGAGTCAGTGAGAATGCATTTGGCGGATGGGTGAGAGGGCTGCGGGCTAACTGGTTTTCTCCCCCTTATTACCTGTTAATGACCGTTTTACGGTTCTGAATACTCAATAAAGAGAAGCACCAGCACAGCCCAACACCCTTTGTGGCCCGGTGCCTTTTTATTGAGGTCTATTTGGAACAGGGCGCTTTCATTTCCTCCAGATTTTAAGGTTTGGGGGGTTTTATTGTGCTTTTTGTTTCTCAGTTGCCTTTAAAACATACAATGATCTTTTCAGCACCGTGAAAGACGACATAATGATGGTGTGATGACATCATCTCCAGTTAGTCACTCCCTCCTGTATTCATATGCGTGACTTGCATCTTTCTCCCTCATGCTGTATTTGTCTTTCTTGTTGTCACTTTCAGCTTTACAAAACACTTAACATCGACCTTTTTCTCTATTTTTCCTATTTGTATCCCGACAGCTATTTCATACACGATCAACGAGGGTTACAGTTTGAAGCCGAATATGTTATGTATTGAATTGTATTGTATTGTGTATTTTATTCAGTCAATCTGTCACGATTTCCCCACCTTCATAGTTATATGCATGCTTAATTAACTCTCCTGTCATTCCAGATCCTGTCATCCTCACCTCGTTAGTCTCTCATTCCCTTCACCTGGTCCTCACGCCCTGCTCACCTGCCTCTGATCACCTCGTTAGTCCCTCATTCCCTTCACCTGGTCCTCACGCCCTTCTCACCTGCCTCTGATCACCTCGTTAGTCCCTCATTCCCTTCACCTGGTCCTCACGCCCTTCTCACCTGCAGCCCATCACCTCATTAGTCCCTCACTATTTAGCTCCCTCACTTCCACTTGTCCTCTGCCAGATTGTCTTGTGTGTCAGCGCCAAACTTCCAGAGAATTCTTAAGTACTAGTTCTGATCTGCCTGTTACGACCCTACTTGCCTGTTGACCCGACTTCAGATGTTTGCCTGCCCCTTTTTGGATTTGTTGCCTTGTTTTGACGGACCACCTGGTTCTGACCCTGCCTGAACCACTAAGTAAAGAGCCTCCTCCTGCACTCCTGTGTTTGTGTTGTGCTTTTGGGTTCCAGTACCTGTAACCCTTACACAATCATTGGATTACAATACAACATTATTCTATTTCATATACAAAACAGAAAGATTGAAAAGGTATAGGAGCAAAAAATGCTTATGTAATCCTATCCTAAATTATTATAATCAAATAAATCAGAAAATGAATATAAAATAAAGAGAAATAATAAAGAAAATAATATATTTATGTATATACATATATATGTGTGTATATATATATATTTCAATCACACTTATAACCCTCAAAAATTGTTTTATAAATAATCCTTTTGAAAGCCAAAATGTGAATATCCTTTAAACGTCCTGAAACAGCTCTTCGTCTCTCTAACAGCTCGTTAGAGGAGAACTCTCTCAAGCGGCCTTCAGGTTCACTAAAACTCGTTTTTCTACGTGACCCATCTCAACATCAGTGTGATCCTAAACACACGTACTTAATGGAGTCCGCCATGTTGCACCGGCATCTTAACCCAACGCCGCATCTCCACTGGGCTGCTCGTTGCATCGGCCTCCATACTTCTCCTGAGTTTCAGTTAGTGCAATCTGAAATCTTACGCTGTAACATGTGATTATATTATAAACTAAATATTATGTTTAAAAGTTACAAGCTCACTGTGGAAGTATACAATATATTTAGAAAATGCTTGGCACATGGCACGCTCCTGAAAATAAGCATTGAGAAGTTTGCATATTTAAGGGGAATTGATACAGACAACTGCAACTGGACTCGATCAAATCCAAAGACAAGTGAGACCAAGACAATAGACAATAGACAACCCCCCCCCCACCCCCCTACATTACAGCTGGAGATGAACAAATACTTCCAACACTACTTCTGTTGCCACATGTCTTCTCACAATGTAAACACATGTCCTGTGCATTCACACAAATGGAGACGTATACAAATAGAGCAAACACATGTCGACGCTTTGCTTAAATAACGAAGTGACAGCTTTGTAAAAATACAGACGTGCCCGGATTAGAATTACCATCACTGCAGTTTCCATGCGATGATGACGCAGCAGAACTTTTGTTTTGATCGATTGGAGTCTGTGGACCAGATGGAGCAGCTGCAATCATCGTGTGCAGGCCTCGTCTGATCTGAGCCGGAGCTGTTCTCTTAGTTCACCCAGAAGTCTCCTGGCTGTCTTCGCTTGCTGACGAAAGAATAATTTTTTTCGGATTTCCCAATCTCTTCACTCACGCAGAAACAAGACGTCGCCATCGCGACGTCTCGAAATCACTCAAAAATGAGTTACCGGTTTGGGCCCTTGGCAAAGAGAGTGTGTCATCGATTTAAGGGAAACCACATACACACATGTATGCATTCGCAGCCCGAGTAGACATCTGTTAAGTACCAGGATGTAAGTATCTCATGTGTTTATCCCAGCGAACAAAATCACAAGGAGAACAATGTGTGCAAAGTCCGTTCACAGCACTTGAAATGCACTTGAAATGCACTCGAACGTCAACGAATAAATGGAGAGGAGTAAAAAGTGGAGTATTTTCCTCTGGGGTTGTAAAGTATCTCGTAGAAAATGGACCGATGCCTCAAAGTTGTACTCGAGTTAATTATTTACCACTGATACTTCCTCACAGAGTGTGTGATGTGTGACTATTATCACAAGACAAATATGATGCTGGCTCATAAATCAGCTCCATAAGTACATACAATCAGTTTCCTATTCACCGTCTGCGGAGCCGCTCCAGGCTGTTCGTCTCTCTGTCTCTCTTGTTTTTAAAAATGTTGGCAAAGAAATCAGTCGATAAACGCTGAGTGGACGGGATTCAATTTAAATCTCCATTTTTAAATCTTAAAGCAGGGAGAATATTTACCGATCTCCTCTGTTGACACACCTCGACGCGGACGTCACCCGGCCGTGACGTCCGCGTCGAGGATAATAAACGCGTCGGAAGACTTTCTTGCAAAACAAACTCCACCAGTAAAAAATCTTCTTCTGGGTCTTTCCTGGAAACAATGTGGAAGTATTTCAGGTCCAACCCACTGGAATGTCCTCTAGTGTAGCCAGGCTGGCTTTGGGTCGGTATACAAATTGTTTTTGGCATGTGTATAAGAGAAGAAGTGCTAATATGAACCCGAGGTTGATACTTTTATCCCAGAAGGTGACCTCATGTCATCAAACATTGTGGAGCCAGTGACGCTGTGACCTTTAACCTCAGTGTTGGCCCCTTTCTTCTCCACAGACCAATACTCAATCTCACATAACTTTTATACTTATCTACATTTAAGATTGTATAGAGATGACATTCTGCCCCCTGTTTCTTTGGAGCAGCTGGCTCTGGCTATTTCACGGTGCACCTTTACCAGAGGATATTGCTTAATTTGACAAGATTACAAGCTTAAAACGTCTGCAATGAGGAGGAAATACTAACCGTGATCTCTCCGGAAAGGTTGAAATATATATGTAGCTCATATCGGTAATACCCTAAAGGGGAAATAACCAACCTCAAAGACTGGCAGTGCCCAGACTCCTCTCCCAAACTAACTCCCCAAACTGGTCTGAACGTTGAGCCGAGGAGGCGGGATTACCAAACCCACCATGTGTGTTGATTTGACCATCTGTTGCCTTTTTTTCTTTCACATGCTCAAGGAGGAGGAGGAGGAGGAGGAGGAGGACGCTGTAATCCTCTGCACCTCCGAGGTCACGTCCATGTCATTCCTCTACAGGTCAACCATGAAAAGCGATAGTGATGACACTTTTAACGCAATAATCCCCTTTTGGGGGCTTCACATACAGACAAAACTCTTTGGGGAAACTTACTTCTGGAAACTTTGGGGTTTAAAACTTGGAGTTTTGACATGTTTGAATAAGTGTGATTCATGTCTGCAGTCAAACAGTTGAACCTTCGCACATTTGCTTCTGTCCTCAGACTGATTTGTTCTTTCATTACGGCAAACAAACGAGGACTCTGGGTACGTCGTGTCCTCCGAGGCGTCCCATCCGGGGGCTGGAGGTGCACTTTTCCTCCCGAGGCTACGCAGACATGAAACTGCTCCTTCCCCTTCGCTCAGCATCTTGTTTTTTTTTGTTTTTTTAATGGACATCTGCTGGCACTTTGGGCCATAACGTTTTTACCATGTGCCCCAGCAGCAGCAGCAGGAGCAGCGTTGCAGACCTGAAAGAAAGAAAAACACTTTTACATCCTTTTTAGATGAGCCAGGTGTGTTGCATTGCAGGTTACGGGCATGAAGAGAAGAATGTGCTAAGTAATGTAAATGTGACCAGTAGCAACAGTTTTTTTTAATGATACAACAATTTTAACACTTGGCTGGATCAGTATCAACATCTGTTCTCTTCTGGAAACGAGGTAGTCGGCTCGTTCAGGCTCCAGCTGCGTCTGATGGAAAAAGCCTAAAAGGAGGCAAAGTTAACCGGTTTTCATCTCCCCCACTTCCTCCCTCACACGAACTGGGTGGCTGCGGAGAAGTGCACCGTTAGCATTACTTTGGCAATACCGTAGGCTCTTGGAACCTTTTTTCCAAAGTGTCATTTTACGACCATTGAGGCCTTTTTGCTGCACTAATACTCTGCGGTGTGCAATATTGAAGTGTTAATAAGTCTGAAAACAACGTTTAAACCCAATTTGGTGTGGGGATTTATGGTTAAAACGTAGATATGCACTCCTCTGTGAGTCTTGATGACGCCACCTCCTCCTGGCGCGTATCATGAAGGTGACATCACTCTGCCGTTCCAGTTCCTGATACACCAAACCTGAGAAAAACCCACAAACATTACCATCGGACCCAGGCGCGGGGTTCAAATAGAAACATCTGGATTCTTGTTTCTTTTATTACCTTCGCATTGAAAATGCGGAAGGTTATGTTTTGATCGCCGTGTATTTATTTATTTGTATGCGTGTTACTCGCATAACTCAAAAAGTATTAAACCGAATTGCATGAAATTTGGTGGGATGATTGGTTATTATCCGGGGACCATTTGATTAGATTTTGGGATCGATCGGGTCAAAGGTCAAGGTCAAGGTCATGAAAAGATCAACATCTTCTTTGTGTCAATTTGTATCCAATTGACATGCAACTAATGTGTAAAATCTTCATAATTCAATGCCCACTCTTGTGATATGTGAAGGTATGCGCTCTAGCGAGTGCCCGTTCTAGTTTTAAAAGTTGTAATGATAGGAGGTGCATCTGTAACTTACAAATTGTTCTTGGCAACCAGTGGAGCAACTGTGAAGCTGTGTGTCTCCATTATGTCAACGCGACAGTGAGGATGTGTTCCTATAATATGCTACAAAACAAAGACACCTGAAGTTGGGGTTAAAGTAGAACAGGGAGCTCAATATGATCTAGATTCATGCCAACGCCTCCTTCCCTTCAATGGAGCTGTCGATTTTGAGCTGTCCAAATGAAACGTGTGCTTCCAAAACATCTGGAACAGAGTAAATGGGAAAGCGGGGGGGTTCTCTCTTTAACATACTGTCGGAGATTACAGCTTGGCAATCGTCAGCTGTCTCCAAGCATGAAGCCAGACGGAGAGCTTCACTCATTCAACGGAACTTTCAAAAAAGTATTCTTCGACTAAAAGTGAACATGGGAGAATGTGTGTTCGCTGTTTCTTCCTTCGAAATTCCAATTATGAATACAGCAATAAACTACTATTTGCTTTGTAAAGGTATCGTGACGTAATGGCGCACTGAGCCGATAGTGATGTAACTCTCCCTCTATGTGTTGTAATCCAAGCTTCTCTCTGGTTTCTTCATGTAGACGGTTCTTTCTGTTAGCACCGTTAGCTTCTGTTCTTTCTGTTAGCACCGTTAGCTGCTGTTCTTTCTGTTAGCACCGTTAGCTGCTGTTCTTTCTGTTAGCACCGTTAGCTTCTGTTCTTTCTGTTAGCACCGTTAGCTTCTGTTCTTTCTGTTAGCACCGTTAGCTGCTGTTCTTTCTGTTAGCACCGTTAGCTTCTGTTCTTTCTGTTAGCACCGTTAGCTTCTGTTCTTTCTGTTAGCACCACTAGCTGCTGTTCTTTCTGTTGGCACCGTTAGCTTCTGTTCTTTCTGTTAGCACCGTTAGTTTCTGTTCTTTCTGTTAGCATCATTAGCTTCTGTTCTTTCTGTTAGCACCACTAGCTTCTGTTCTTTCTGTTAGCACCATTAGCTTCTGTTCTTTCTGTTAGCACCATTAGCTTCTGTTCTTTCTGTTAGCACCATTAGCTTCTGTTCTTTCTGTTAGCACCGTTAGCTTCTGTTCTTTCTGTTAGCACCACTAGCTGCTGTTCTTTCTGTTAGCACCACTAGCTGCTGTTCTTTCTGTTAGCACCGTTAGCTTCTGTTCTTTCTGTTAGCACCGTTAGTTTCTGTTCTTTCTGTTAGCACCGTTAGCTTCTGTTCTTTCTGTTAGCACCGTTAGCTGCTGTTCTTTCTGTTAGCACCACTAGCTGCTGTTCTTTCTGTTGGCACTGTTAGCTTCTGTTCTTTCTGTTAGCACCGTTAGTTTCTGTTCTTTCTGTTAGCATCATTAGCTGCTGTTCTTTCTGTTAGCACCACTAGCTGCTGTTCTTTCTGTTAGCACCACTAGCTGCTGTTCTTTCTGTTAGCACCGTTAGCTTCTGTTCTTTCTGTTAGCATCGTTAGCTGCTGTTCTTTCTGTTAGCACCACTAGCTGCTGTTCTTTCTGTTAGCACCACTAGCTGCTGTTCTTTCTGTTAGCACCGTTAGCTTCTGTTCTTTCTGTTAGCACCTTTAGCTGCTGTTCTTTCTGTTAGCACCGTTAGCTGCTGTTCTTTCTGTTAGCACCACTAGCTGCTGTTCTTTCTGTTAGCACCACTAGCTGCTGTTCTTTCTGTTAGCACCGTTAGCTGCTGTTCTTTCTGTTAGCACCTTTAGCTGCTGTTCTTTCTGTTAGCACCGTTAGCTGCTGTTCTTTCTGTTAGCACCTTTAGCTGCTGTTCTTTCTGTTAGCACCGTTAGCTGCTGTTCTTTCTGTTAGCACCTTTAGCTGCTGTTCTTTCTGTTAGCACCGTTAGCTGCTGTTCTTTCTGTTAGCTGCTCACTGCCGGTTCAGCCATCGCCATGTGGCCTTTAAGAATGAATTCATGTGAAACAAGACAGAGAGAGAACTGCCAGGCTCTGTTCGGCCGTCATTGGACATAATTGGACAATAAGGCTATTGGCTCAAAGCGACAAGAAATCTGGAGACCTTGTTGTGAGCGTTTTAACACAAAACTACTGTAGCCCATTTTAAATGTTGGGGTGAACTTGTCTCGCTTTAAGTGTAAACAAAAGTTAGTCTATAGGGACCGTGAAGGTCTGCAGCAAGTAATCCATCGAGTAGATTTGACTCAAAACCAAAACGGTTCCCCTCTCCGGTGGCCCGGGGAGGATCGGAAACATCAGCATCTGTGGGAAACATGAGTGTCTGTACAAAATGTCACGGCAAACTCACCCAATGGCTGTTGAGATATTTCAGTCCGACAGACTAATGCCAGCCGCAACGTTACCATGGCTAAAAACACAGGGACACATGCTCTCTTGGTGAAAACACACAGATAATAGACCGACCAGATTGCCCACTGCAACCCGACCTTGAATTGATGCGTCTGCTCTGTTCAGACCCCGAAGCGAGACGCACGCACATTTCTTGGCGCGTCGTCGTGTTTGCGTGCGCACAGACATTTTGGATAGCAGCTCCTGGATGTCACTGTTTTGGTTACATTCAGGAAAAACTGTCACAGATATCCTTGTTTTAAGAAACAACAATACAGAAAACAAAGATTCATTGGATAAAGGAGAGGGGTCATATTCGGGCAATTGTAAATAAAATATGATTCTCACATTTCCCAACTATAAAACAGTATAGTAGTCTATATATAATGAAGTCTGCATGGAAAGAAAATTCACAGTGTTACTGGACAAATCCAGAAAGAAGAGAAAGACAGCAGGCGATCATCCTCATTACTTTTATTTAAAAAAATGTCGGTCCCCTTCCCTTAAATCAAGTGACAAAGTACTTATGGAAAATCGACATCTGTTATTTCACTGAAATTCCAGCAACTCACCCGCACATCGCACATCCATGTCAAGAAGCAGCCACCTGTGTGAAACGCCTGGCGCTTTACTTGTCATGCCTCTTTGGAACATGAGAGGAACATGTAGTTATGAAACCTAATTGAGCGCGAACGTTTCTCTTTTCTTTTGCACCTTTCATTTAACCTCAAATATGTCTCTTCATTTGGTGTCCTTTACAGTTTCTTTGTGGAATGTTTTTTTTTTTCTTCCAAAATGCTCCCTTTCAGAGTCGAAACAGATTCAATGACAAAACCAGAGAGAACATTCAATTTCACTTCAACCTAACGGACTACAGTTTTTTTAAAGGAAGCCCAGGAGAAAATGTAACCTCTTTGGTCTTCGGAGAAACTGTGATGAGTGCAAATGCTGACGGAAAAAGTATGAAAAGCAAAAGGGTTGTTAAAAAAGAAACAGAAACAACAGCAGAGACAGCAAAAAGTTAAAGGCTGCAGATGTGGACTGACACATATCTGAGTCACGCACACACACACACACACACACACACACACAAGCCATGTGTTTACTGAATCAGCACTTCGTTGTTGAGTGAGAACCATAATAAAGCTCTAACTTTCACATTTTGCGAATAACCGCACAAACACGGAGCGGAGAGGTCACAGAATTATGTTTCCTTTCACGTTTCATCCGCCCTCAAACGCACCGCCGAGAGATCGAGCCGAAAAATGAAGAGTCCACTGAGGAATTAACCGGCGGGCTCGAGGAGGCGCGTGTCGAGCTCACATCAAACAGTCTCTACACGTGTAGAATGCTTATAATTGCAGACGCAGACTCCGCGTAAATAGGTTAGCGCGTCGCTAAAGATAGCCTCGCCAAAAACCGCAAGTTGCCATTATTTTTTCTGTATTTCTCCTGTTAAACCGGGTGAGTCATGCGACTGGAAGAACTCTGATTGAGTTATAAACATCTCATTCAGGCAGTGAAGAGTCTTCGCGGTCCCTTAAGTCTCATTCAACGTGATCACAGAGCGTTACGGTATTATTACTAAAGGAATACGTCAACATTTTGGGAAATATTCCCATTTGCATTTTGTTCTTGGCTCTAGCTAACAGCGTGTTAGCTTAGCTTAGCATACTGCCTGGAAACCGGGGGAAACTAGCTAGCTCGGCGATGAGTTGTGGTTTTAAAACTAATTTAAGTTTGTACATTTTGTTTTTCGTACAGGTTTAAACAAAACATTATGAATCAGTACGTATTAGATTAGCGTTGGACGGAGCCACGCTAGCTGCGTCCCCCTCTTTCCAGTCTTCACGCTAGGCTAAGCTAACCATCTGCTCGTCGTAGCTTTATATTGACGCAAGAGTGGTGTTGATCATCTCGTCAAACTCATGGCCCGAAAGCAAAGAAGCGCATTTTAGTTATTACGGCTACAGAGTATACAGATGATCGGAATTATACCATTTGGTAATGTTTGTGCATTAGATGTTTAAAATCCTAACAGGAAACAGAAAAGAATCAAGATTTCGTTTTTTCCACCGTGAAAAAGGGAATTGATCAGCGCAGCAGTTGATTTAAGACACACACACACACACACACACACACGTATAAAAGCATGTGCAAACTTGATTCTAAATGCAACTCCATTTGTAATAATTCCCACAATAAGACTCAAGAATATTCCAGCAGATTCCCTCAAGATTCTTAAAAGGCACTTAATGCATGAAAAAAGCAACAAAAAGAAAAAAGCTGATTTGTAAGTTTTCAACACGGTGCGACGTTAAGATGGACATTTGTGACTTTAACTAAGAGTTAAAGTCACTGAAGTACGCAGTGGCCAGAAATACGATCTTTTTATGCTCCAAGGGGAAAAATCTGTAAATAAACCAAAATATATGGGGGGGGGGGGGTAAAAAAAAATAGAAGCCAAAGTGCATGATGTTGGAGAGAAGGGGACAATTTCCAAACAGGACCCGTTTCATGGTGTTACACTTTAGAACAATCGACAGATTCGCTATGAATCTGAAACCTATAGTTACAAACACATTAAATTATGTAAAATAAACAATATGCTGTGATATTTCCTACGGGATGCATATTTCAGGAATAGAAAGGTACAGTAGGTCTTGGAAAACAAAAAAGTGACTTTGAATCCATCAAAGTGAAAGACTGTATGTGTTTTATTTAAAAAAATTCCAGTAACTATCGCTTAATTTATCCGCAAGTCTTTTTCCAACACAAAATGTCTCGATAAAAGAGTCACGACTCGGATCTTTGTTTCTCGTTTTTGTGTTGTTGTTGTTGTCTTTTTTTGGTATCTTGAACCGGACAGCCGCTCGGCGGCGGCGTCACAGACCGTCGTACATGTGCAGCGAGCGCTCCAGCTGCTGGACGACGCGCTGGTAGAAGGCGATCTGCTCCGTGAGGTAGGCCTGCATCATGTCTTTGAAGTCCACCTCTCGCTGCTGGTGGAAGTGGCTCATCTCGGCCTGCAGGGCGAAGCCCACCGTCCGGCAGCGCTTCCTGATGCCGTCGGCCTCGGCCTGGTCCATCTTCCCCTCGTCGCTCATCCGCTGGCTCTCCTTCACCTTGGCAAAGGCACCTGGGCGAAGACGAAGAAGAAGAAGAATAATAAGAAGGTGGTGGTGAAGAAGAAGAAGAAGAAGAAGAAGAAGAAGAAGAAGGTGTTGAAGAAGAAGAAGGTGGTGAAGAAGAAGGTGGTCAATAAGGTGGTGAAGAAGAAGAATAATAAGAAGGTGGTGGTGAAGAAGAAGAAGAAGAAGAAGAAGAAGAGGAAGGTGTTGAAGAAGAAGAAGGTGGTGAAGAAAAAGGTGGTCAATAAGGTGGTGAAGAAGAAGAAGAAGGTGGTGAAGAAGAAGAAGAAGAAGAAGAAGAAGAAGTTGGTGAAGAAAAAGGTGGTCAATATGGTGGTGAAGAAGAAGACGAATGTGGTGAAGAAGAAGAAGAAGGTGGTGAAGAAGAAGAAGGTGGTGAAGAAAAAGGTGGTCAATAAGGTGGTGAAGAAGAAGAAGAATGTGGTGAAGAAGAAGAAGAAAGTGGTGAAGAAGAAGAAGGTGGTGAAGAAGAAAAAGAGGAAGGTGGTAAAGAAGAAGGTGGTGAAGAAAAAGGTGGTCAATAAGGTGGTGAAGAAGAAGAAGAATGTGGTGAAGAAGAAGAAGAAGCAGAAGAAGAAGAAGGTTTTGAAGAAGAAGAAATAGAAAGTGGTGAAGAAGAAGAGGTGGTGAAGAAAAAGGTGGTGAAGAAGAAGAAGAAGAAGAAGAAGTGATGTTATTCTATAAACTGTGACATTATCTTGTGAACTGTTCCACACATGAAGCCGTGCTTCTCATCCATGAGTCCATGAGGACATTTATGACACATTTGGAAAAATAAAATCCTCATCTCGCGTATCGAGGAAAGTGCGTGCAGCGGGATAAAAAAAAACAAAAAAAACAAATCTAATTCATCTCCAATGGAACGTCGTTGTGTTTTTACTTGCCCAGCTGGTGAGAAGCCCACAGCGTGTTCCTGTGATCACATGGCGGTGTGTAAGAGTAATAAGGGCTTTATTTGAGATATTTAGGTTTTCTTTTCTTTAGATTTTAAGACGACTATGCATGTCAACACATTGAACAGCAGGGCGTCTTTACACAAGCATGATGTCATCGTTGTTCTGGATAATCCAGACACTGAAAAGAGGCGGATGAACCCAAACGACTATGTTGTAAGAAGTTGGACGGGCCTTTTTTTTTTTTTTAAGTCACCATCAACTAAAAAGCCAAAGTCAATCTTGGAGAGCCCCAATGAGATGCCGGCGATGAGTTTTCTGAAAAGTAGTAAAAGTGTCCTGATGAAAGCACAAACATAAAAACTCTGTCACAAAAGTTGTAATAAAAGTTAAGGAGAGTCTGAGATTTTTATTGCTGTGTGGGCTTTGGGTGGGTCTGAATATATGTATGTATGTATGTATGTATGTATATATATATATATATTGTATATATAAATATATAAATAAATATATATAAATAATATATACATATATATATATGTATACATAGATATAAATATATATATATATATATATTGTATATATAAATAAATATATAAATAAATATATATATAAATGTATAAATATATATAAATAATATATACATATATATATCTATGTATACATAGATATAAATATATATATATATGTATATATATACAGACCAACAGTGTAACTTTGCCCCCCCAGAAATTGACTCAGAAACAATGACTTTTTCTTTCAGTTGCATACAAAATGTCTAGATTCAGTATATCGCCGACAAGTTGTGACCTCAGCACGACGTCACTTTCCAGGGGAAGAACATGGCAGACGAATGGCGCGTCGCCGCTCTGCATTTCCCACCAGATTAGCGAGTCGCCGTCTGCCTCGAACAAGAGAGATCGCTCTCCCTGCTCGGCTTTGATCTCAAGACACGCAGATGAGCTCACCAGCGGGGACCGGTTTGCACATGCCAGGTTGTTACTTTAACGTCTGCCCTGTGTCTGCTGCAGCCTGCAGCTTTTCATCCATTAACTGTGTATCTGGGAGTTCATGCCGCCCCGGGCTTCGTATGGAATCCCTGGCAGAAGTCTGGGAAAGCATGAACAGCACTCAGGCGGTTCCAGTGACGGCGGCGTGTGGACCGTTCAGTCTGTGGCGGTGACCTACATTCATGTATTCTGTTTTCCACATGAGTGGAGAATGTGCATCGCCAGATAGCACGTCTGTGGGACATAAAGAAAAAGGCACTTTGTCTGTGTGTGTGTGTGTGTGTGTGTGTATGTGTGTGTGTGTGTGTGTGTACCAGGGGGTTGAATCAACGTTTTTTTAGATCAGCTAATCCAAAATCTCATCACAAAGAAAGCGTCATGTGCTCATCCTCGCCACTAAATCTGCTCACAAAGAAAAAAACAGATCCTATTAAAGCTGAAAATACAAGCTGCAAAAATAAAAACCTCCAAAAAAAGCAGTGGAAGTTTCCTACTGTTATTTTTATATATATTTTAAACTCTTTCCCACGAAAGGGCTTTCCTGCCTTGATGATAAATGGCCGGTGGTCTGGAGAGTCGCCGGATTTGTTTATCTCGCCCAACCAGGCGACCGATAGAGAGAGTTGAACTATTTCCCATGTGACAGCTTCATGGGTCTGAGCTGGGGAGATACCAAGGAGGGAGGGCAGAGGGACGAGGAAGTTAAATCCGAGTGAGGCCTTTTCATAGAATTAAATACCCAAATGTATGAAGGAGTGAGAGAAAACCTATATACAATATACTCCCAGAATTATTACCTTCGCATTGAAAATGCGGAAGGTTATGTTTTGATCGCCGTGTATTTATTTATTTATTTGTATGCGTGTTATTCGCATAACAAACAAAGTTTTAAACCGAATCGCATGAAATTCGGTGGGATGATTGGTTATTATCCGGGGACCATTTGATTAGATTTTGGGATCAATCGGGTCAAAGGTCAAGGTCATAGATAGGTCAAAATATTATTTTTATCATAGCACGGTCAATTTTTATCCAATTGGCATGCAACTAATGCCAAAATGTTCATAATTCAATGCCCAATCTTGTGATATGCGAAGGTATGCGCTCTACCGAGTGCCCATTCTAGTTTATAATGTTATCACTTTTTTTCTTTCTATACCCCTCAGTAGTATATACAAGTGGTTCCTCGTGGTATATTTTCATAATATAATATTTAATTTGCAAAAGTAGCTGGGTGGAGATTAATTATTTCTTCCATGTTTAATACATTTCAGTTCATGAGAGTTTTAAATCTAAATCTAAAATGTACCCATGATGAGTTTTCATGATGGCTCACTATATATCTGCTGTGGCTAGCCGAAGTGCCTCCTGCACTGTTGCAACAAGCCCACTTATAGTTTGAGTGTTTTTATTTAGGATAATTGGGAACAAAGACATTTGTTCCCAATTAGTTGTGACTCAGTTATACAGTGTGTGTTTGTGTGTGTGTGTGTGTGTGTGTGTGTGTGAACAAGAATGAGGCTAGTCAAGATTAATTATGGCCACAACCATTTGGGGAATTGAACTCCTCCTTCCTGCAGCCCAAGGTCACTGCGGTGATGCGTTCAGGAAGTGCAGCACTTCTCCCCGTCATCCAGCTTCTATCCATTTGACACACACTGAGAACGCCCCCCCCCCCCCCTCTAAAATGTGTTGTATTTGTTTACAGTGTGTGTTGCTTGCGTGCTTGTGTATAGTGTTGATGACATCTCCCACTTCCCCACAGCGTTATTATTTGTTCTCCACAAAACTCCACGGCTCAATTCTAAAGATCCAAACATTTGCACACAGCAGTGTCAAGTAAAGTGCGATCTGATTTTAATTAACTCTCATCTGGGACCACGGTTTAAATCAAATTATTCTTCCTGTTTAATCCCAAAGCGGAGGCGTCATTAACTGGAGATGGAACTCCATCCCAGAACAACATGTAGTCGTGTGGCTCGTGTTGGTGCTGTGACACACGTTTTCCTAAAAACTAATTGGCTCTCAAGACCTTTTGCAAAATATACACTACCGTTCAAAAGTTTGGGGTCACTTAGAAATGTCTTTATTTTTCAAAGAAAAGCACTGTTTTTTCAATAAAGATAACATTAATCAAAAATACACACTATACATTGTTAATGTGGTAAATGACTTCTAGGTGGAAGTGTCTGGTTTCTAATGAAATATCTCCATAGGTGTATAGAGGCCCATTTCCATCAACTATCACTCCAGTGTTCTAATGGTACATTGTGTTTGCTAATCGCCTTAGAAGACTAATGTCTGATTAGAAAACCCTTGTGCAATTATGTTAGCACAGCTGAAAACAGTTATGCTGGTGATATAAGCTATAACTGGCCTTCCTTTGAGCTTGAAGTTTGAAGAACAAAATTAATACTTCAAATATTAATCATTATTTCTAACCTTGTCAATGTCTTGACTATATTTTCTATTCAATTTTCAATTCATTTGATAAATAAAAGTGAGTTTTCATGGAAGACACGAAATTGTCTGGATGACCCCAAACTTTTGAACGGTAGTGTATATAAAAAAAAATATTTAGGAAATTAGGAAAACTGTCATATGAAATGACCCCATCATTAAAAATCCATATATGCTGCTACAAAAGTTGTACCTTTCTCTTTATGAGGTTAATTGAACACATGGGAAACGTATTGCTTCACAATCCTCTAGAGGCGTGTGAACAGTACGAGGTTAACATGTGAAGGCATTAACTTCACTGCTGCAAAGCACTTCATATAAACCCCCTTTTTTCCTGTAAGACCTGTAACTGGGATAAATATCTCACATACAAAAAAAGTACAAATATTTATGAAGACAATGTGCTATGGTTTGGTGTACAAAGTAAAACCGTTAAATCTCAAAAATAACTCCTGACAAGGAAACATGGTGTGTTTTTCTAATCTGCGTAATAAGAATGACTCATCAGTGTGCTGTCAAATAAACAAATCTGTGAATGCGGTCCAAAGATTTCAAACATAGGAAGAGCTAACGTGACTGGGAAGGATTAATGGATGTTATTCACATTGAACACAGACGGGTAAACGGAAAAATGAGGCTCGTCACCACAAAACACGAAGCATTAGTGTGTGTGTGTGTGTGTGTGTGTGTGTGTGTGTGTGTGTAGGGGGCTGCTGCCGACTGAGTAAAGCACCACAGTGAACCGATGAGGTGTTTGTTCCCTCTTCATCTCTCAATAGGTAAATGAAAATAGCAACAACAACACAAAATATTTTATTTTTATTTTTAAATTTGATGTTTGAACTATATTTTGGATATTTACAACGGCCTCATATTTTACTACTTTCGTTATGCCTTTATTTCCCGGACCACACCTGCTCGCCAGCTAGCTAAATTGTTAGCCTTGGTGGCTTCTAAACGCTATTATCCACGTTGCCGTTGCACAGAAAGTGCTCTCACGACGGTAGCACCTGAATGCCTTTAGCACGTCGGCAACGTGACGTCCCACGTTGTGGAGTTCACAAGTTCCATTTTAAGGCAGCGACGGATAAAATGTTGGGTTAGCTGGTGAGCTAACGGCTAACGGCTAACACCCTCGCAAAGTCAAAACACATGCTACCTCTAATCTGTCGCAATAGCTCTCTGGTCTTCTTTCTCTTTTCTCTGTAGCCATTAACTCCTCAGGATTGTACATTTTATTCAAAACAATACGGTTTTTGAAGAGATACGCAAGCCTTGGAGCTAGAGACCGCTAGCTAGCTGACATTTTGGTTCGCTTTAAGGAGCGAACTGTCAGTTAACTGGCATTAATGGTGGGAGAGGAGACGAGTAGCTGAATGCTGGATGTATTGTAGTTTGTTGATGATTTTGGTGGATGTGGATGATGAGGATTTGGATATATTGTAGTTTTGGTGGATGTGGATGATGAGGATTTGGATGTATTGTAGTTTTGGTGGATGTGGATGATGAGGATTTGGATGTATTGTAGTTTTGGTGGATGTGGATGATCAGGATTTGGATGTATTGTAGTTTTGGTGGATTTGGATGATGAGGATTTGGATGTATTGTAGTTTTGGTGGATGTGGATGATCAGGATTTGGATGTATTGTAGTTTTGGTGGATTTGGATGATGAGGATTTGGATGTATTGTAGTTTTGGTGGATGTGGATGATCAGGATTTGGATGTATTGTAGTTTTGGTGGATGTGGATGATGAGGATTTGGATGTATTGTAGTCTTGGTGGATGTGGATGATCAGGATTTGGATGTATTGTAGTTTTGGTGGATGTGGATGATGAGGATTTGGATGTATTGTAGTTTTGGTGGATGTGGATGATGAGGATTTGGATGTATTGTAGTTTTGGTGGATGTGGATGATCAGGATTTGGATGTATTGTAGTTTTGGTGGATGTGGATGATGAGGATTTGGATGTATTGTAGTTTTGGTGGATGTAGATGATGAGGATTTGGATGTATTGTAGTCTTGGTGGATGTGGATGATCAGGATTTTGGATTTGTCGCTGTTGAGTTCGAGTAAGTTGGCTTGCATCCAGTTCTTTATATCTGCGATGCAGTTGCTGGTGGTGGGTGCGATGGATTTGCTGGAGATGTAAAGCTGTGTGTCGTCGGCGTAGCGATAATGACGAGGCAAAGTAAATACTGACATTTGAGCCTGATGGAAAGGAGAAGAGAGGAAAGCTGACAGTGAAAGACAGGACACGACATGCACAGAAGAGCTGAAAATACTGAGGAAAGAGAAGCTTTAGGAGAGAAGAGTGGAAGAAAAACTGAGCTTGAAGAATGCATGACAGGGTCAAAAGGACTGTGATGTTTGCCAGAGTTTAATGTGGGTCTTAAGAGCCTTGAAGATACACAAACATAAAAAAACTCTAGTGCTGAGTAAGCTAACATTAGATCATGGTGTTTACACCAGCCAATCAGATACACAGATAAAACCTGGAGCTGGAGTTTATGTCCTGAGCTGGAATGTCCCTCACAACCAATGTTAGGTCAAATTTATTGTGAGTGAATTGGCGACGGGATACTGAAACAAATATTTCCCATTCTTGTTTGTTTTGTATTACTTCAGGGATGAGGAATGTTCACAACAGAACCACCCTCTCCAGTCTGTACAGGAAAATTAGTTTCCAGAAATGCTCAGTCTGCCATCAGGCGACTTCCTCCGCAGACTCGATATTACTCTGCGCACATCGACTTCTTTCTTGACCAGGACAGTCAAAGAAATGAGTCATTAAGCTTCCCATAGCTCCAATTAAAGCTCTTTATTCAAGCAAACAGATGCTTTCTAAATATATATATATATATATGCACAGACAAACTGATGTAAAACTATTATACAGTTACAAATCTACGCTCCTTTCAGACATGTTTTACGCCGTTATGTCATCACACATCACGTAAAATGACTACACAATGTTACATCACAATTGTCCCGTGTAATAATGATCCCTCTGAGTCTAATAGGCGTTCTGTTCTTTTATTCCGATGTTGACATTTGATTAATCGAGAACAGTTTCAGTCCTTTTCTTCTGGAACCGATGGGTGATTTTCTCTGCTGATTTGCCCTGTAACGTTTGTCTAGCAAGAACCGTTGCAATAACATTCGAGAGGCCAAGAATGATTCTTCTGAAGCACATGGTCCCGACTTTTACGATGCGCTCCTTCGCGACGCACGAAATGCAACCGCGAAAACAATGTCCTCTCCTCTGAGAAAGGGCGTCTCCGTGCCAACCACCCGAGCATCTCGTCAGCGCTACCATGACTACAGCTCCGCTGGCAGACAGCCAGACTCTTTCCCGACAGTTAAAGCTTCCCGTCAAGGGAGCGAGACGAGTGGGACGCCGACGGGGTAAACGCTCCCTTCGAAACGTGACGAGGAAGACAACGTTTTAGTTTTTGGGGGGGGTTTGTTTTGCTGCACCGGAGGTTAATGGAGTTAATCTGTGAGCTAACCAATGCCAAAGGATGGATTGATCAAAACACGAGCAAATGCAGATGCCTTTCGATGACTTCTGTTTTCCATTTATTCATAACAACGCAGAGACTTGGAGAGGCAACCTCCATAAGCCCTTCTCCTGTTCATGTCTATCCCGGCGTGCACTGACCAAGAGGTGTCCACCCTGGACAGGTCGCCAGTCTTTCACAAGGCCGGATATGGACTTACACACCCGGTCACATCGACGAGCTTCCTTTGGGCCCAACAGACACACACACACTGCACACAGGAGGCCTCCAGCTGTGAACCACTTCTGCTCAAGAAATAAGTTCATCTGCCTCAGTCAGTGCGTTTACATGATGGTATAATTCGAATCTTGCTTTAGTCGGACTATGCTATCTTTTGGGGGATCTGCTATTATCCCAATATACATGGCAGTGAGTTATTCGAATCATTGGCCGAAAGCATGTCATATCCGATACGATAGGTGGCGCTGTTTTCATTACAACTCGTGGTGATACAGCCATTTCCGCTTGACCTCTTCACCACCACCAACAACAACCAACAACATCAACATTTCGAGAAAGAACCATGAACTTTAGTATGTTCAACTCCTTCAATACATTAAGCATAAATTCTGTCTGCTCTTCGGTCCAGAGATGTGTGGTGGCTCTTGTGTTCTCCAGAGCGTTGTTTGTTTGTTTTCTGCCGGCCAGGCTCCCGGCAGTGACAACTTATCGTCTCTTTCGACTTCCGGGTCACGACATGGGAGGGAGGAGGGCGGCGGGATCTCAAGCATGCGCAAAGACGCAAAGTCCAGTTCCTAATCCAATTCACCGTTACATGCCGCGATAGTCGAATTATCAACCGGATCGGATCGAGTTATCCAGGGGTGTTAATCGGATCGTAGTCGGACCGCACATAGTCGAACAAAGGTGTTTACATGAAACGGATCATTCGATTTCAGTCCGACTAAGCCAGTTATTCAAATGCATGTAAACACGGTCATTGATACAAGATATCTGAGAACAATTAATACAAGATGCAATCACCAAACAAGTCACATTTTCGTAAGAAACAGGAGCTTTGACAATGCCGACAGCTCAACTTCAGACAATGCATCTTGTTCTACCTTTAAGCTACTGTTTCGCAGACGTCACACACCACTTCCACATACAGCTTAAATTCAGTTCTCAGCTTATTTCAAGAACTATGTTTTATCTCGAAAGGCCTAAATATGGCATCCTGTTTCAAGAAATCTTGTCTGAGTGAAAAATATATGTATTACAATCAGACACAGAGCCACATTAGCATGTATTTGAATCATGTTGCATCTTCGATGGCCTCCACCAACTTCTTGAGAAAACACTCGATGCGTCGCATCGTTGCTAACGTCGTCTGTTCACCGTGTGATTTGGGCAGGTTACATACAAAAAGGGGTTTTACCGCAGATTTGTATTTATTGCTGCCTTCTTAACCAGGAAACTGGAACAGAAAGGACCATTAGACACGTGCACTTATTTGGCCACTTCAGTGCATGTGCACACACACACGTTGCATTGATGCGAGGCGAAAACGTTGAGCGCGGTTCGACTCGCAGCCGTACCATCGAGACGAAGGAGGAGGCTATTGTTTGTCTACAAGTGGCCTTCATAGCTACCGACCGTGCCCCGTTTAAAACTGTGAAAAGTCAGCTGACACTCCTTTGTGAAACACCGCCTTTGTCGACACGGTGTTGGGGAAAGCGTTGAACTTCGTATCGCACTGAAAGGGTCTCGAAAGTTTCGTCCAATTCCAGTTATTCTCCGGGAGCTGGACGGAATGTAGAAAAGCCGACTCCCCGGAGACATCTGTAATCCCCTTCGGTGTGAAACTGGGCCAGCGCAGACAGGAATGCAGAGGACCGACAGTTTGTGCGAAGACGAGGGCGTGGCCTTCGTCCAGATTTATGAGCGAGCAAACGGGAGAGAAAATGCGCTCGCTCTCCGTCGCCACCGCAGAAAGCGGCGAAAAATAAAAACACGCAATCGACGTCCGGGAGTTGCTGCACGACCGAACCCGAGGTTTTCCTCATCCTACCTGCTGCTGACGGTGCGGTTTTTCCTTGCATGTCGCAACCCGTGTGTGGAATGTTAATCTGCACCACGTTTGTGAGGCAATATAAAAATAAAGATGTTCGTTCGTGTGTGTGTGTGTGTGTGTGTGTGCTCGCACGCAGGCACAATAAACACGGACCTCTGTTTCAGATCAAGGGGGCATTCGGAACCGATGGAGCTCCCATGTGGTGTTGTGATGCGTTGCCATATGGAGGACAACTCACTTCTTGTCCAGATAATAAAGTCGGGCTGGGGGGGGGGGGGGTCCAAGAGGAGCTCGCTCGGGTCCACAGAAGGTTTCTAGGTTTTATCCCACTATCAGCTGCAGCTGGAGGCAAAAGGCAAACACGCTTTCTATTGCATCTCAATGCAAGTCCAGATAAAAGGAGAACGACGATAAGCTCTGGTGCGCTTTATTTTGAAAACACTGCACGCGTGTCACGACTACTTCCCCTCGGTTGTACGTCCTTTATGAACTCGTGCTTTTTACCTTCGCATTGAAAATGCGGAAGGTTATGTTTTGATCGCCGTGTATTTATTTATTTATTTATTTATTTGTATGCGTGTTACTCGCATTACTCAAATAGTATTAAACCGAATCGCATGAAATTTGGTGGGATGATTGGTTATTATCCGGGGACCATTTGATTCAATTTTGGGATCGATCGGATCAAAGGTCAAGGTCATGGAAAGGTCAACATCTTCTTTTTACCATAGCGCGGTCAATTTGTATCCAATTGGCATGCGACTAATGCCAAAATGTTCATAATTCAATGCCCAATCTTGTGATATGCGAAGGTATGCGCTCGACCGAGTGCCCGTTCTAGTTTTGAAACTGCATTTATTCCGGTGTGGTTTTTTTCTAGCTTAGCACACGACTGAAAAGTCCAATTTATTCACAAGAATCCAACTTCGACTGCTTGCCTTACTCTCCTCAACGAGTCCTTCGCGGATCCGGATCGCACGCAGAGCCAACGCCTCGCATTTCATCACCGGATCGGATCAGACCGATACGCCCTCCGTGTGTGTGTGTGTGTGTGTGTGGCGATGTGGGGGGGGAGTCGGTTTCACTCTTTTGTGTTCGGTCAAAGCGTCACAAGGTGGTTTTGTCTCAGATTAGAGTCCCCGCTTGTTGCCAGCTCCAGAACACGATATCGGCTTTACTCTCACGAACACCACGACGCGTCACCGCTGCTGTGACCTCAGCGGGTTACACCTTCAAAGCTCAGTTTATGATTATGGACAATAACAACCAAAGAGACACAATACAATACAGTTCCTGGATTACCTAAAAAGTAATTGTTACAAATCTGTCTCACCCTAAAACCTTGCAGGCCCTTTATTCTGCAACAATGCCACGCAATTACCCCTGAACATCAAGATTGTCAGTGGTATTCAAATGAGTTAAAAAGGTATTTGGGGTTAGTTTTGGCGGAGGTTCAAATTACAGCACAGCGGTCAGGCCAGATGAGATCTACTTTCTCCATTAATGACACCAGGGCTGATTGCAGATTGAGCAACAACACAGACAAAAGAAAGACACTTATCATTTGAGCAAAAGCCAAAACAGGATAGAGAAACAAATGGGAGAAAGAGATGTCAGGAGAGGTTTTCTCATGGAGGCCACATGGAGTCCCTGCCCAACACACTTCACATTCCTGCAGTCCACATGCTCACCAAGATCACAGTTACAGTACAACATCTACTTCAAAAAACAAACTCCTACGCTCCTATAGAACTCAGAGGAAGGACAAAGTCCAGGCAGGGACGAAGCAACGAGGACCTGAAGAGGAGGAGTAGTGCTCCGGAAAAGGTCGACCTCAGTTCTGTGTGTTCTGAGTGTTGCCACAGCTGCGTCTGCTTCAGCAGAACACAAGACAATCCAGGGGAGCGAGTGGGCCGGCAGGGAAGACCCAGCGGAAGGAAAAGGTCTCCGCCTCCACGAAGAACCTGCTTCAGGACCGCCAGCAGTTTGTAGGTTGAGTACCGTACGCAAGAATTTACAATTTACAATACCCAAGTTTCGGTACAGATTCCCAAATTATTCTTTTTTAAATATACTCAGGTGTTTGATGTTGTCCAACACAACCAGATGTACAAAGGCTTTGTGTGCCTCTTAAATATAAACACGATTTAAATCACAATCTATTTAATTAAAGAGCACAAAATCAATCTTTTGCATTTGTTGTTTGACTTTCAGAATAAAATAACCACAAAACCTGGAGGCAAAACTCCTGGGCCCCTTTAGTCCTCGTACGTGGTTCAACCAAGTCGATCAAATGTCCTATTAGCCACCTTAAATTATCAACCCGATGATTGAAGTCAGGCTATCTCAGTTTCTCAAAGGCTCTCAAATAATCTAGTTGATTGGAACCAGGCTTCAGTAATCAGGATAGTTACTTCAAAAAGGGGAAACGTCGGTCACCCGAACCATGATTTTCTAACAGCACAAAGTCAAATAAACTCAAAGAAAAAGCTGATTTTTTTCCCCCGCTGACGAGCAAGAGACGATCATAAACGCTTACAAGGAATTCCAGACCGTAACTATGGTAACGGCTAACACCACGCTGCGAGGGCCGGACAAGAGGCACGGCGGCATATCGGACAAGTTAAATGCGTCATGCTGCGTTCACAACCAAAAGTGGTCAGGCGGGGCGAATATTCCCAACGCTTTACTCGCCCGACTCCTCGTGGTTCATTCGTCCACTTCATTCGCGCTGGAGAGGGGGCGGGGCTTATCTCCGTGGCTTTACTTCCGCCATCCGCCATGAAATAAATAACCGCTATTTACGCTTTATACGAGTTGTGGACGTCCCACAAACGTCGGAAACATCAAACGCCCTCGTGTTTGGGTTCATAACATCGCCCGTAGGCTCGCACGGCTCGGGGACTTTCACCGACTGCATCTGAATGAAGGATTCATTCACTTTTAATTGAAACCATACTTGCGAAAAAAGTGGAAATAAAATTAGCCTGCTCTTCGGCCATTCTGACCCATCGTCGTCTGCAAGAGGGTCAAAGTTCAAGGTGCACTGTTATGATAAAGTAGTGTGTGCCAACTCAATGCATTGAACATAACTCAGCAATAAACAACATTAATAAACCCAGGGGTAAATGTGTCGGTCTTAGCTATAAGGCTACATTTCTACCGTAGTTCCCGTGGCCAGATATTACAAGCCTTCACTCAGGGAGAAGAAGGTTATCACGGGAACATCATAAAAAGCAATAAACATACAGGTTACGGTCAAATATAGGCCGAATCATAAAATCATTTTTAAAAAACATCAGGAAAAGCAATAAACATATACACAATCACTGAGGAGGGTGTCACGATTCATGCTAAAAAAGGTTCAATGCACAGATCTACTCTAAGTCTAAAATAGAGTCCAGCTACAGCAACGTATGACATACTTAAAATGGTATGTTGACAACTTACCACGACGTTATTAAACTTACGGTCAGTTCTCCTCAGAAATATTAGATGCTGCAAACAATTAATTTGGAATGTGTCTTATTGGCATAAAACGTCTGCACAAGACCCGGTCATCTTAAAATATAATTCTCTTCATCCCGGCAACAACAAAATAAATCCATTGGGGATTTTTTTAAATGCCAAACATGATTGCAAAGAAACATTTGAATTACTTTCTCTTGTTTCCTTTCCTTCTAGTGTTCCCTTAAAGCAGGGGTGTTAAACTCATTTTCACCGTAGGGCCACATCAGCATCATGGCCGCCTCTTAAAGGGCCGGCGTCCCTGAAACACTGTACGAAGTACCCCCGAACATATTGTGAAATAACTCTCGTTGCATTTGATTATTGTTTATTTGAGTGTAGAAATATTGTACATAAGAACATTTCTCTAATATTATAACAATAATCAATTCAATTTGAAACCTTCAAAATAAAAGCACAGGATATTTTTCTTAAATTTCTTGAGGAAAAGATGATCGTATGTCTTTCAAGCCGTCAGGGGCCACATAAAATGACGTGGTGTGCCGCATTCGGCCCGCGGGCCTTGTGTTTGACACCTGTGCCTTAAAGTGACGCTAGGTAACTTTTGATTTGATTGACAGTCGGTCTGGCTTCATGCGACCATTTCAAAATAAAGGAAAATGAGTCAAAAATATTTGACTCCGTTGTGTCGGTTACGCAGCTTCAGCCAACATGAAGCACCAGCAGCTTGACTGTGTTGACTTGAGGAAGTAGTGGTGGTATTAAACTTTTCCCTTGAACGAGGAAGAACATTTTTCTTTAAAAAAAAGTTGTAGGTCAATTGACCAAAAGTACAAATAGACACATTTTTCTACTCCCCTCCCTCCCTCCCGCGGTGGTGCATATAGCCAAGCAGACATTTTGGGGATAACCACCTTCAAGATAATGGCGGTGAATGGAATTTTATTCTGGAGGGCATTTAAATATTAAACATTCCAGAGCATTCAAGAACAACGTCATTGCTGTGTGTGCTTTGTGTGGACTGACCCTTCAGATGGCTTTGTTTTTCCCATTTACTCGTGGATGGAGTGACGAATCGCATCACAAATGTCCTCCGCGATAACGACCGCCAGCTGTTTGAAGGAACGGGCGATAACATTTTCCCTCCAACAGCTGATACGGGTATTTGTTTGAGAGCACGGGGGACGGGGCTCACGGAAGAAAAACCGCCCGCGTTGCCATGCCGACCGGAGCAGAGCTTCAACACTTCGAGATTATGTTTATGGGGGGGAAAAAATCGTCCGTCGCAAACATAACCGTCACGGAGGATTCAAATCAGGAATGTTAATTGCAGTTTGAGGAAAACGGTTACTCGTTAACCACAATTATGCCCGAACACACTTTAAAAGTTTAAAGTACAGAACGAGCCCGAAAAGAAGGACGACGTCACCGTTAAAAGGTGCTTAATTATAAAGAAATTAGAGCATTTAGCAGCAAACAATGATTTTCTTTGTGAGGATATAGTCGAGGTATGTCTTCCTGAGCAGTGACAGGAAGTCACTGTGTGTTATTATCTGAGCTTCTCTTGCTTTGTTTACACTGCCGGTCCAGCTGAGCGTGCATGTGAGTCCCAGTGTGTGTGTGTGTGTGTGTGTGTGTGCCCCACCTTTAGCTTCACATGGAAGCGCCCGTCTGCTTGGCTCAGTCTGTTCCCCGTTAGCCGAAACTGTGCCGACATATTCGTAAAAACAATGATTGAAGCCTTCGCAACTCTCACGGTCGATGCTCTAAATAATCGAAGGACGCTACAGTACCCGTTACACGGCGATAACGAGAATTGGGGTCCAATAATAAATAATCCACTTCGCCCCTTTGATCAACTATAATTGCCGTGGCATGAAGAGCCCATTGTGTGGCTGGAGGAAAAAGAAGATTTACTGTTCATTAAATTCAAATATGAATCGCTGCCTTTGGGCATTTCAGTTCAAACATGACTGAAGCTGCAGGGAATAAAAATCAGATGCGCGGCCGAGGAAGCGTCCAAACATCTGCGTTCGTCGCGGTTGTAATCATCGTTAGCATCTTTTGGGGGGGGGGGGGTTGCATCGACAGCCGGGGTGCAGAAGGAAGTCAGAGAGGATTCTCTCGCAGATTAAAACCCACCACGGTTCTTACCTTTCTGCAGGTGAATGATGTCGGGGAAGTTGACGAGCAGGCCTTGGTACAGCGACAGCTTGTCCAGCATGTGGAAGAGGTCGTTCTTCGGTTGCTCCGCGAACATCTCCCCGATGTTCTCGTAGGTGCGGCCCGTGTGGGAGACGGCTTTGTTGAGGGCCTCCGAGCCGTGGGGGGGGTCCAGCGCGAACGCCAGGCTCACGGACTGGAACGAGTTCCCCAGCCGCTGGAACTCCTTCCGGAAGCCGCCCAGGTGCTTCCGCACCAGCTCCGAGGCGACGTGCGTGAGCTGCATCACGCTGTCGTCCATCTTCTTGGCGAAGGCCTTGAAGGTGTCGATCCGCTCCTCCACGTCCTGAAGGTCCTGGTGCTCGTTGGGGATCTGCAGGGTCAGCATGAAGTGGGCGCCCACCATCTCCTCCTTCTCCGCCCGCCTCTTGCCCAGCTTCCACTGCTTGTCGTCGGCGCACATCAGGAAGTGCTCGAAGCCCTCGTACTGGGAGAGGACCGGGTGGCTGGTCATGTGGTTCATCCACAGGACCAGCCGCCGCTTGCGCTTCTCGATGAAGTCCTCCTCGAAGCGCCCCGTGGCCTGCTTCTCGGGCAGGTGGGGCACCGAGATCACGGTGAACTTGTGCAGCAGGCGGTTGTACAGCCAGTCGAAGTGTTTGTAGCGCCGGTAGACGGGGCGCCCCGTGTGGCTCGGCGTGACCCGGTACGAGATGTAGGTCTTGATGCCCTTGAACTTGGTCTGTTTGGTGGGGTCCTCGATGGAGCAGGAGAACGGCTGCGGGCTCTCCTGCCACAGGGGCCCCGCGGGTCCCATCTGCACGGTGTAGGACTCGGCCATCTTGGCCATCATGGGCACGTCGCCCAACACGAACGCTTCCACCCCGGAGCGGACGAAGCTGGAGAACCTGTTGAGGTTCCGGCCCACCACGCTGGACTTCCGCGAGCTGGAGACGCTGTCCTGCCTCTCCATGTGCGGTTTGGCCCGGTAGTGCACGTTGGGGTTGCTGGACGGCGGGCGGCGGGCGTGCCCGTTGGCCCCGGGGCTCCTGCCGCGCTCCCCGTCGTCCACCACGGTGGATCGGTCGTCCCAGTCGTCCCAGTCGTCGTCGTCGTCGTCGTCGTAACCCGGCAGCGGCGGGTTCGGGGGCGACGGGAAATACAAGGAGTCGTTCCCCAGAGATCCCGCCGGGCTGATGGAGCAGTCGGTCGCGTTGGAGTTGGAGCGCATGCGGATGATTTCCACGTAGGACGCGGGGAAGAGGCCCTTCTCCCCGCGGCTGTTCTCCCCCTGGAACCAGCCGTCCACCGAGTTCTCGTCGAAGATGACCAGTTCCTCGTTCTCCAGGATGCTGATCTCCGCCTTGTTTTCGCTCTGAAACGTGTAGATCGCCTTGGCTTTGGCTTTCGCCGACATCGCGACGTCTCCAGTGGGGTCCGAAAAGGAAACCGGAAGAAGAAGAAAAAGAAGAAAAAATCTACATGCACATGGTGCGTGGCGTCATACGGACGCTGCCGTCTGGATGCATGGCGTGATGGAAGCGTCCGGACACAGAGCTCACTGTAATATTTAAACTCATCTCATATTACATGGCAGCTGGCGCATCAGGTGTGCAACCGCATAGTGTAACTTCAGCACATTTGACTGCTGACACAGAAGTCAACAGTTTATGTAAAAAATATTACTTCTATCTGCCTCCCCACCCCCCCACCCCAACCCACACACACACACAAAGTGTATCCTCAGCCCATTGAGGCTCGAGTTCTATTGTTGACTGCCTAGTCCACGCTATAACCGCTCTACGACGCATGAACAGGAGCAACAATTGGACTATCTTCCTCCTTTCACATCCCAAACACAACAGGTTCAAACACGCACACACACGCGCGCGCGCACACAAAAAAAACGGTTTCACCAAAAGAACTCCGTCGGTGCTTTTAATCCTCAGAAAAAAGGACCGGCAACCTCGCCGTGGAATCCGGACATTAGTTTTCTCATCACGGAGCCGAGAAGTGATCCTCGAGTCCGGCATGGAGTGGCCCCGCGGAGGGATGGGGGACGGGTTCCCTGCGCATTGTGAGCCCCAAACACACACACACACACACACACACACACACACACACACACACACACACACACACACTCGGGACTCAAACTTGCTGCGTGTTCCTTGTAAACAGGTTCCTGCCCATCTTCAATCCAACCCACGAAAAAAAACTACAGCAAAAAAAAGAAGCAACTAAGCAATCTCCTGCTCCAGAGTGTCAACACGGACCACGGGACGCTGTTGCTTTGGGGTGAGTCTCGCGCTGCTACAAAGCAACTCTTTCCATGACGCGAGGCTTGGACACTTGGAGGCAAGTTCGTCCTTCTTTTTCTTTTGTTGTTGTTGCATTAGCGTCCTATATATTCTTTGTGCAGGAGAAACCGGCTCAGCGTCGCCCCCAACAGGAGAGGCAGGGTATAGCCTCCGACACAGATTACGACATCAAAACAATAAATAACAACAAACCAAAAACTGTGCGATAACTTGAGACAATCATTTAAAAATGTCTATAAATATTAGAATGTACAATACAAATAGGGTAAACAAACAAATAACAGTACTTTAAAACACTTTTGCGCCTGCTATAATAGTATGCATTTAATATGCATTATATACACATATCTGAGGACTTCCATTTTATACAACTTTATACTTCTACTACAAGATTTCAGCAAGACATTCTACATTTTAGTAAACTACATTTATTTGACAGCGTCAATTAAATTTCTAAGATAATTGATAGAAACTATATAAATATACTAATGAATGATGATACATTGAAATAGGTTGAGCTCTACACACAAAGCGGAGTACTTTAAGCATATATTGATGCTTTAGTTCTTTAACTGAGGTACTATTTTAAATACTTCTACATGGGTAGTTATACACAGAAGTATATTTCCTGTTTTACTTGACGTTAAGTAAAAGATTAGAGAATTTCTTCCACTTTGTGAAGTACAAAAGTTTGCTCTGTAAATCTCCGGGTTAGTTTTCAGTATTTCAGTCGGCCAACCTTTAAGTCGCCGTTGGTGGGAAAGATGACAGCGTGACGTCACAGCAGCAGCCTCCCTGCATGTCCAAGGTATCTCCTGAGCTCATGATGCTTATAAACTGAGAAAATATACATCTGACGTTATTGTGTGCCCTACATTTATGCTGGTAAACATTTAAAGTAGTGACGTGATGCTCTAAAATGCGTATTCTGAAGGAACGGCCCGGTTAACTAGGAGCTTTAGCACGGTGCTAACTAGCTGCTAAAACTATGAACGTTAGCTACACGTAGCTAGCTTTTTGGAAGAAAAAAAAACACATTACATTTATGTATTTGGATTTAATGGAGTTACGTGTGCGGATGCTTCAGTAAAAACGTCCCGCTAAACGGACACAGCGTCACGTTGTGTTTGGAGCACATGCGGATAGCGTTAATTCAGCTTTTGTAACGTGTGTCGTAGCTTTGAAAGTAATCTTGACTTCACTCTGAAGCCACTGGTAGTTTAGATAATCTGGCCATTAACGTGTATATGGTCTTACTCTAGCTGTGTTACGTTACTGTCAGTAACAATGATGGCACCCTCATCAATTATATCAATTAGCCTATTTTGTTTAGGTGATTTGTGAAGCTTTTAGATGAGACATATATCAACATTATTGAAACTGTTTGCCACCAAAAACTCTTACAACTAGAATGGGCACTCGGTCGAGCGCATACCTTCGCATATCACAAGATTGGGCATTGAATTATGAACATGTTGGCATTAGTTGCATGCCAATTGGATAGAAATTGACCGTGCTATGGTAAAAAGAAGATGTTGACCTTTTCATGACCTTGTCCTTTGACCCGATCGATCCCAAAATCTAATCAAATGGTCCCCGGATAATAACCAATCATCCCACCAAATTTCATGCGATTCGGTTTAATACTTTTTGAGTTATGCGAGTAACACGCATACAAATAAATGAATAAATACACGGCGATCAAAACATAACCTTCGCATTGAAAATGGACACAATGCACCACAGACAAGAAACACATTATAATGAATAAATATCACCAGAAAATGCCTAGTGAAACATGATGGACGTCAGTTAAATCTAAATAAAACGCATCTAAAAGGTGTTCAGTCGCTCCCTGAATGAGCTTCTGAGGCCATTAAACAAGCAATCAACCACCTTTACACACAGTGTGAGCAGTTTCATTAATCTCTGGATATTTGATTGATTTTATTTCAACAGAGCCGCCATGGACGACCTGACCCGAGCCCTCTCGGCCAGCTTCGCTGTGTCCAAGGAGCCCAACAGCACCGCCGCCGCCCACCCCCGGCTGGCCCAGTACAAGAGCAAGTTCAGCGTGCTGGAGCAGAGCGAGCGGCGGCGGCGCTTCCTTGAACTGCAGAAAAGGTAAAATACCCTTTTATGTTTCAGTATTTGACCCCTGAGGTTTTAAATGTTACTTCACACAGGGTTCGTGCGGTCATGGAAAACCTGGAAAAGTCATGGAATTTTAAAATGATCAAAACTTAGATCATAACAGTTTTGAAAAAGTCATGGAAATGTGTTATAATCACGTGTTCATTTACGCCGCGTTTGAAATAAAAATAAATTTTTTTTTAAAGAAAGACGTTCAAAATGTAAGCCGCCTTACGCTCTCGATACGCAAGATTTTCTAAATTGTTCATGTTTATACCGAGATTTCAGTTTGGTCATGGAAATTTGCTTAAAAGTCATGGAAAAGTCATGGAAAAGTCATGGAAATCCATTGGTCAACATGTGTAAGAACCCTGTTCACAGCATGGAGTTTGTCCATAATATTTCTTCAACCTAGATTACATAAAGCACTGATTCGCCTACTCTAATTACTTCTAACGTTGCACCATGAACACTTTTTTAGCACCACTGCTACTAAATAATGCAGGACGATGCACCGGAAACCCTTTTCTCCATTCACTTCTGCTTTGTACTGTTCCAAGCTGCATCCTGAGGACCACAGTAACGGTCCTAAACACGCGAAACAGAAAGCACTTTAAAGATGGCTTCCTCCCATCGGGGTTCGTACGGTCATGGAAAACCTGGAAGAGTCATGGAATTTTAAAATGGTCATTTCCAGGCCTGGAAAAGTCATGGAAATTTGTTATATTCACATGTTTATTTCCGTCGAGTTTAAAATAATTCATATGTTTTTGAAAGGAAGACGCTCAAAAAAAATAAGCCAAGTCCAAACAGGTGGTTTTGCACATAAAGTATAATAGTTTGATTAAAAGAATAAACATTTATATAAGTGTTTCTAAGAATAAACATGTATACAAATGTTTATTCTTTTAATTAAACTATTGTCTCTCATTCACTGGTTTCATTTAAGGTATATTGTATGCTTTGTAATTACCTTCGCATTGAAAATGCGGAAGGTAATGTTATGATCGCTGTGTATTTATTTATTTATTTGTATGCGTGTTAATCGCATAACAAAAAAAGTTTTAAACCGAATCGCATGAAATTTGGTGGGATGATTGGTTATTATCCGAGGACCATTTGATTAGATTTTGGGATCGATCGGGTCAAAGGTCAAGGTCATGAAAAGGTCAAGATCTTCTTTTTACCATAGCACGGTCAATTTATATCCAATTGGCCTGCAGCTAATGCCAAAATGTTCATAATTCAATGCCCAATCTTGTGATATGCGAAGGTATGCGCTCTACCGAGTGCCCGTTCTAGTTCTCCTTGTTCGTTTCTTTTAATCGCGTGATCGAATGCCAGTCCTTGTGCACGGGTAAATCACACGGACGTTTTCATCTCCAGCAAAAGATTCAACTTCGTCAACCACGCTCGGCGTCTGGCCGACGGGGACTGGACGGGGGCAGACAGCGATGGAGAGGAGGACATGGAGAAGAAAGAGGAGGGGGAACGGGAGGAAGACGGCGACACGGAGGAGGAAGAAGAGGGCATGGAGATCGAGAGGAGGAAGCTGCCAAAACATTACGCCAACCAGGTGGGTGTCTTGATGTGACGTCCGTTGCAGTCTTCGTCTGGGCCAGCAGAGGGCGCGGCGGTTCCTCGAACGACAGCCCAACAAGTTCGTTGAACTTCTTTCATTCCTCGACTCTGAACACGGTGTTGATGAAGATGAAATGCTGCTCGTCTTCCTCCTCAGCTCATGCTGTCAGAGTGGCTGGTGGACGTGCCGCCAGAACTGGACACTGATTGGGTGATGGTGGTCTGTCCTGTGGGGAAAAGATCTCTCATCGTCGCCTCCAAGGTAAGAACTGCCCTTTTCTGTTTTACTGGCTACCTGGATTATTATGTTTTGATCGCTGTGTATTTATTTGTGTGTGTGTGTGTGTGTGTGTGTGTGTTTGTGTGTTATTCGCATAAGTCAAAAAGTATTAAACCGAATCGCATGAAATTTGGTGGGATGATTGGTTATTATCCGGGGACCATTTGATTTGATTTTGGGATTGTTCGAGTCAAAGGTCAAGGTCATGAAAAGGTCAAAATCTTCTTTTTACCATAGCGCGGTCAATTTGTATCCAATTGGCATGCAACTAATGCCAAAATGTTCACATGCCATCAAGCTCCCCACACTCTTATGCCAAGTACCAAAAAAGTGGCTGCGGCGAAGGTATGCGCTCTCCCGAGTGCCCGTTCTAATTATTATTTATTTTTTATTCAGCAAAGAAAAATATGATTATTTGAAGGCACAACATTGATAATTATCCAGTTGATAATAATCATTACAAAATCCAGATCCTATATAGTAGATTTGACCTTAAAATCATAAATGTGTCACATGACTACAAGAATATGATGCAAAAAGAAGTGTTAAGAAAATATAAAATGAGAAGTACCAGAAGCACGTTGTGTCCCACACACACACACACACACAAGCGACAGCTATTTTTTGCAATGACATCACTGTGTTGCACTGTTCATTTGGAAACACGCGCTCACGGAAACGTTAAAGATGTCGTTGAACTCCAAAACCGGAACAAAAATATGGATCATCAGAAAAGCTGAAGTTGATACCGCAGTGAAACTATTCGGTATCGGAGCTGGACGACGATTATACAGCTTTCTGAAATATTTGTGCCGTAATTTCTTTAAACTTTGCACTCTCGGCCTGCTCTGCAGCGTTCCTCACATCTCCCCGTCAAGCCAACAGCGATAGGATTATTTTTGATTTGAGCATTTAGTCGATGAAATGTCAATAAACAAAATGCAATTCACTGTTTCTCCAATAAGCTTCTTTTGTCCGACTAACAGTATAAAACGTGAGATATTGAATTAAGATTCATATATGACGAAGAAAAGCAGCTTTTGGAAGCGGCTCACTGGTTTTAAGACTGCTGCCATGTTGCGCCCCCCCCCCCCCAGCACGCATTCTTACAATCTCACAGTAAAACTAGAACGGGCACTCGGTAGAGCGCATACCTTCGCATATCACAAGATTGGGCATTGAATTATGAACATCTTGGCATTAGTTGCATGCCAATTGGATACAAATTGACCGCGCTATGGTAAAAAGAAGATGTTGACCTGTTCATGACCTTGACCTTTGACCCGATTGATCCCAAAATCTAATCAAATGGTCCCCGGATAATAACCAATCATCCCACCAAATGTTATGCCATTCGGTTTAATACTTTTTTACTTATGCGAATAACACGCACGCATACAAATACACGGCGATCAACACATTACCTCCGCATTTTCAATGCGGAGGTAACTAGAATGGGCACTCGGTAGAGCGCATACCTTCGCATATCACAAGATTGGGCATTGAATTATGAACATTTTGGCATTAGTTGCATGCCAATTGGACAAAAATGTATCGTGCTATGGTAAAAAAAAAGAGTATGACCTTGACCTTTGACCCGATTGATCCCAAAATCTAATCAAATGGTCCCCGGATAATAACCAATCATCCCACCAAATTCCATGTGATTCAAGAAGATTTGACCTGTTCATGACCTTTGACCTTTGACCCGATCGATCCCACAATCTAATCAACTGGTCCCCGGATAATAAACAATCATCCCACCAAATTTCATGCGATTCGGTTCAATACTTTTTGAGTTCTGCGAAAGATTTTGACCTGTTCATGACCCTTGACCTTTGACCCGATCGATCCCAAAATCTAATCAACTGGTCCCCGGATAATAAACAATCATCCCACCAAATTGCATGCGATTCGGTTCAATACTTTTTGAGTTTTGCGAATAACACGCATACAAATAAATAAATAAATACACGGCGATCAAAACATAACCTTCCGGCATTTTCAATGCGAAGGTAATAATTCTTATGAATATGGAGATCATGTCTTCAGCCAAAATGCGTGGCGACAGTTGAATTTGTACAGTTTCCTTTCCAGTAAAGAAGTTGAAGCTACCATGTAATATTGTTTGCCGTCTTGAGGTTGTTGCGCAATCATTAACTCGGTGGCCGTTGTTCAAGAGACGATTAATCTAATTCCCCGATTGCGATCTGAAGGTTTTATCTCGCAGTCACAGCTGTAGCTCCGATAGTCTCGAGGAAGAAGAAGAAGTCTCAATGTTTTCTTTCTTTGCCGAGTGTGTGGGAGAACGCTTCGACTTCCTTTTGAAACAATTGAGTTGGAGCCAGGGTGACACTGAGAAAACTGTCGAACCAACTGCTTCCCACCACCACCCCTCCATCAAGATTTCTTCTACAGCTGTTTTCAAAATCATCACAACATAAACTTGAACGGGCACTGGGTAGAGCGCATACCTTGGCATATCACAAGATTGGGCATTGCATTATGAACATGTTGGCATTAGTTGCATGCCAATTGGATAAAAATTGACCGTGCTATGGTAAAAAGAAGATTTTGACCTTTTCTTGACCTTGACCTTTCACCCGATTGATCCCAAAATCTAATCAAATGGTCCCCGGATAATAACCAATCATCCCACCAAATTTCATGCGATTCGGTTTAATACTTTTTGAGTTATGCGAGTAACACGCATACAAATAAATAAATACACGGCGATCAAAACATAACCTTCTGCATTTTCAATGCTAAGGTAATGATATGATAATAATAGGAACTTTTGGGGGTTTTCCAGCTCACCTTTTACCACGTTGCATGTGTTCTTCCCGCGGAAGTGTCGGACGTTAAACTCGCGCTTCGTTTACCTCCCTATTGTTTTCTTTTTGTGGTTTACGAGTAACAAAAAAGGCTTGAAAATGCTAACCGCCGTTAGCTTCCTGGTAGCTCTGGACATGCCCGTCTAGCCCCACCGGCCCCAGACTGCAGGGCTCCTCTCGCTACACGAGCGTCACGCCACACACACCCTGGGATGCAGCCATCTGTGTCATCTCGGTGACGAGCTCTCGCTAGTATTTAACAATAATCTGCGGTTACCCAGCGTGACACTTTTTTTTTCCGTCTTTAAAGTTCCGGCGCTGCTCTGTGGGAAGTCAATACTTTTGAAATATCCACCTACATGATCGTATATTTCATTTTTATTTCATTTTTTCTTGATATAAATATGAAAAAGAAAGGATGTGCACTCTACACATCGATGCACAGGCATATAATCATACAAAATAAAGTCTAAATAAAATAATAAAAATAAGGGTAAACATGCCAATACCTACACACACACATATATATATGTACACTACCGTTCAAAAGTTTGGGGTCATCCAGACAATTCCGTGTCTTCCATGAAAACTCACTTTTATTTATCAAATGAATTGAAAATTGAATAGAAAATATAGTCAAGACATTGACAAGGTTAGAAATAATGATTAATATTTGAAGTATTCATTTTGTTCTTCAAACTTCAAGCTCAAAGGAAGGCCAGTTGTATAGCTTATATCACCAGCATAACTGTTTTCAGCTGTGCTAACATAATTGCACAAGGGTTTTCTAATCAGACATTAGTCTTCTAAGGCAATTAGCAAACACAATGTACCATTAGAACACTGGAGTGATAGTTGATGGAAATGGGCCTCTATACACCTCTGGAGATATTTCATTAGAAACCAGACGTTTCCACCTAGAATAGTCATTTACCACATTAACAATGTATAGTGTGTATTTTTGATTAATGTTATCTTTATTGAAAAAACAGTGCTTTTCTTTGAAAAATAAAGACATTTCTAAGTGACCCCAAACTTTTGAATGGTAGTGTATATATTTATATTAGGGCTGTGAAACGATTACAATTTTTAATCGGATTAATCACAGGTTTTTGTGGATTAATCATGATTAATCACATATTACCGATATTCTCGGTATATTTTGTGAGAACATAGAGATTTATGACAAAAGACGGATATATACATTTATACATTCTTCTATACAATGGTGCTGCAACTCAGCAGTTATTTAGCAGTTTTCTTCCATATGGAACATTAATACATCTTCATCCTAAACAGAATGTTTAACCCTCCTGTTACCTTTCGGGTCAATTTGACCCCATTCAATGTTTAATGTCGGTGTTCTTTGGGGTCAATTTGACCCCAGGCTGTTTTTCACTGTGTCAAACATATCAGAAATATCAACTTTTTATTTATTTAAAGGGCTATTTAGGTAGTCAACAAACAAACATAAAGTACCTCACACTTAAACTTGGGAAGCAATATTAATTCTAATAATTTTGTGGAGGTTTTAATTGCTGGGGTCAAATTGACCCCGAGGGTAAAATATGTAAGTAAATGTAAAGGTAACAGGAGGGTTAAACAGAGCATGTTTCTCTTGTTTGTCAACCATTAACTCCACCATGATACAATCTAAAGGTGGACAGATTGACAAGTGACTTTTCTTTTGCTCGGTCCCGATGCGCGCACGGAGCTCTGTGGCGAGCCAGACGGAGATCGATAAGTGTTAACGCAACGCGAAGAGACAGAAATGACATGCTGCTGTGGAGATACGATCAACAACAGACGTTTAGTTTAATAAAAGAACAAAGACGTGCGATAGAGAACATGTCAGGGGGCGGGCCAATCTCTTTAATGTCATGCGATCTACCGACACTACGCCGCGATCGACTGGCAGGTCGCGATCGACGTGTTGAGACCCTGATCTACAGGAAGTAAAAGTCGTAACAAGGTTTCCGGAGGTGAACCTGCGGAAGGATCATTACCGATGAACAGACCGTCTGCATGAGAGCGGACAGAGTTCAGATTGAAGTGGTGTATTGGAAGCTCATTCTGCAAGTGACTTTTTTTTCGTCCCGACGACCAACAACAGACGGATTGGAAGCTCATTCTGCGCATGCGTTAAATGCGTTTAAAAAAAACAACTAGTTAAACCTGTAATTGGATTAACTGAGTTAACGTGTTATTTTTCACAGCACTAATTTATATATATAGCACAATCAAATATACCCTCATTTAAACATACACACATACATATGGTGGGTTCCCCCTCACATCTCCAGATATTCTCCAAGAAAATGTATTATATTTTATACATTTACATATATTGTTGGGTTTAATGCCGAGGATAAGATAATTTTTTTTCTTTAGCACCCTGTATTCTGATTATTGAATATTCCATGTTCACATCGATATCGCTCGCTATGATGGTATAAGTCTAATCATCTAATAAGTGAATATCCTCATCAGATATTTGGCGTTTCTTGCCCCCTGTAGGGCTCCACCGCGGCGTACACCAAGAGCGGCTACTGCGTGAACCGCTTCCCCTCCCTGCTGCCCGGGGGGAACCGACACAACTCGGCCATGGGAAAAGGTAGGCGGGCCTGTTGTTGTTGTTGTTTACCTTACACTCAAGGCCTTTTTCAAGCTGAGGGGGAGGCCACAGATTTTCCACAGGTATGACAGAATTTAGGGTAAATGTGTATAAATGATAATAAAATATGGAGACTGTCTCCATTTGATCGAAAAGGAGATTTTAGTGAAGATGTTTTTTACACTCTTAAAGCTACTGAAGGGAAAACTGCTCAATTAGGACTAAAACACCTCGTGAAAAGTTCTATTGTTGGTCATTCAATGTTTTTTTTAATGTCTTTTGGGAAAATCTTAGAAAACCTCAGTGATTTGGACAACAATATGAGGTTTTGTTGCCTTTTTTATTCAGTAAATAAAGAGTTGAGATTATAAGGGATCATAAATATCTATTGGTGTGTACAGGGTTTGTACGGCCATGGAAAACCTGGAAAAGTCCTCCAATTTAAAGATGGTTATTTCCAGGCCTGGAAAAGTCCTTTAAAAATTTTTTTTTACAAATTGTAAAAGTCATGGAAAATGTTTTATATTCATATGTTAATTCACGCAGTTTGATTAAAAGAGGAAATATCTATGTAAATATCAGGGTTCGTACGGTCATGGAAAACCTGGAAAAGTCATGGAAAAGTCATGGAAATCCATTGGTCAACATGTGTAAGAACCCTGAAATATGTATTCTTTTAATCAAAGTATTGTCTCTTACGGGACACTCACTGAGATTTCACAAAATGTTAGGTCATGGAAATTTGGTTTTAACGTCCTGGAAATCCATTATTCCCCATGTGTATGAGCCCGGTTCTATCTTGGTGTGTTCTGTGTTCCCTGTGCAGACTACACCATCCTGGACTGCATTTACAGCGAGGTGGACAGGACGTACTACATCCTGGATGTCATGTGCTGGAGAGGCCACCCGGTCTACGACTGCCCGGTAAGACCGGCGTCCGTTCCTCCAGCAAGGAGTCTGGGCCACAGATGTGCTTCTTTTTTTTTTGGGGCCTCATTTCCCGTCTTATTGGCTCGGTATGTGAAAATAAGCTGCTTTTTTTTCTTCTCGTCTGGTCTGTCGACCGTATTTGTTTCTCATCAACAGACCGAGTTCCGGTTCTTCTGGCTCCAGTCCAAAGTCCAGGAGACGGACGACCTATCGGAGATCGCCAAGCGCAACCCCGTGAGTAGCGGGAACCGAGCCGCTTCGCATCTACGCCCCATTTCCTCCTTTTCGAGATCCTGGAACTCTGGATTCCATCTTGTTGTGCTTCACGCCGCGCTGCATATACAAACTTAAACCTTGAGACAAAGGAAAATAAAGGGGCAAACGTCCGTTCCCATCTCTGCTACTAATTGAACGCGATGCCAGACGATTACGGGGGCTTTGAGGAAGCCCGGTGAACTTTAGAGTTCCCCGTCTTAGCGGGAGCTTAATCGGGGCTTTAGTCTTTTTTGAAGAGTAAACTCACCGTTGGAAAGCAATTTCTCACGTTTGACAAGAGGACAAACTGTTTGGACCTCACGACGCGGCGCTCTGGTTCTTGTTTGGTCCAACAGTTCCGGTTTGTGAGCCTCCAAAGCGTCGCCTGCACAGCGGAGCCCATCCAGAACGCCCTGGCGGCCGAGTACAGCTACGGCGTAAGAGAAGTCTTCTTCTCGTCTTGTCGTTTTTTATTTGATTTATTTTTGTCGGGTTTTTTGATTGGTTTCATTCTGCGTTTTCTTCCGGGGGCCGCAGGTGGACGGTCTGCTCTTCTACCACCGGCAGACCCACTACACCCCGGGCAGCACCCCTCTGGTGGGCTGGCTCCGCCCCTACATGGTGACCGACATCCTGGGCATCGAGGTGCCCGCGGGACCCCTCACCGCCAAGCCCGAGTACGCCGGCCAGCAGCTGCAGCAGATCCTGGAACACAAGAAGACGTCGAGCGAAGTGCGCCCGGCCAACAGCGGCGGCGGCTACGAGCTGGAGTACCTGTCCACGCCGTACCGGGGCGGCGGGGACCCGCTGACCTTCCTGAATCAAAAGCCCATAAGGGAAGCCACCATGGAGGTTTGAGCGCGAGGTCCTCATGCGGCTTTTTTTGGGTGGCAGATCTGACCAATTGCAAAGCGTGGCCGATTCTAATCCGGCACCGCTCGGGACGCCCTCGGAGCGCAGATTAGCAGAGCGACGCCTCGTCTGCGTTGTCTTTAAACTCCCGCCGGTCACATCGCGGACGAGAGGTTTCTGATGCGAGTGCAGCGGTAAATGTTGTGAAGTGTTGTTTTGCCACAATGCGCTTAAAACGAATAATGCATGAGAAAATGTTCCACTTGTCTCGGTAGATTACATCTATCATGGTTGCATACCCGCCAAAATAAAATACAAAAAGGGGAGTGGCGCTCTGTAAATTGCGATCGATGACGAACGGCAGCAGTGACGTAGACTGTTACGATTAAATGTTACATTTACAAATTGTTTTTCGATATTGTTTTTAACATGTTTCTAAATAAATGTTTTTTTTATTAACCTACGCCGCTTTTATTTGTTTTTAAGGTCTATTTCTGAATCGGATTATTACCCGAGGAGAACATTTTTAATATTTGATTTCTTTTTTTCCTGATACTTCAAATAGTGTTGAAATTGCAAAAATATTTCTTTTAAATTATATTGGAATTAAAAGTATGAAACCAATTTTTCAGGGAATTAAAATGTGAATAGTGGTTCTGCGATAAAGCAACGACAACAAAATAAGATCAGGAAAAACTTTTATATGAATATCATTCTCATAATTTATTCATCACGAAAGTGGAAATCCTTTTAAACTGATTTCTCAAAACCCTCTGCACACACACACACACACACACACACACACACACACACCCCTCTCAGTCGCTGGTGTTCCAGGATGACGGCGAGGCGTGACTCATGCAGCCGTGAAGGAGCATCTCTTTCCCCGCCGCGCTGAGCTCACCGCCGTTTGCGTAACCGAAGGGCTGGGCGGACATTGTCGACAGGACCAGACGGGAGAGAGAGAGAGAGAGAGAGAGAGAGTGGCGTGTCCGTCGACGCGTGCCAACACATGAAGATCGTCGCCGCGGGTTACCACATCTGGGCTGGTTCTGAGTAGTTTAGGGAGAGCCAACCGGATATTCCTCTTCCTGAACACGCTTCATTCCACATGTGAACATGTTTTACTCCACATGTGAACACGCTTCACTTCACATGTGAACACGCTTCATTCCACATGTGAACATGCTTCACTCCACATGTGAACATGCTTCACTCCACATGTGAACATGCTTCACTCCACATGTGAACATGCTTCATTCCACATGTGAACATGCTTCACTCCACATGTGAACATGCTTCATTCCACATGTGAACACGCTTCATTCCACATGTGAACACACTTCACTCCACATGTGAACACGCTTCATTCCACATGTGAACATGCTTCTCTCCACATGCGAACACGCTTCACTCCACATGTGAACAAGCTTCATTCCACATGTGAACACGCTTCACTCCACATGTGAACACGCTTCATTCCACATGTGAACACACTTCACTCCACATGTGAACACGCTTCATTCCACATGTGAACACGCTTCACTCCACATGTGAACATGTTTTACTCCACATGTGAACACGCTTCTCTCCACATGTGAACACGCTTCACTCCACATGTGAACACGCTTCACTAGACACTGCAGCTAAAATATAAATTGTCATTTTTTTCACGCTGGAAGAAAATAAATCTTTTTCTCTTTTTCTTGCTCTTTCGTCGTTGCAGCTCGACACGGAACATCAGCAGGTGAAGACGCCGCCTCCACCGGCCCTCTTGGGACTCATTGTGACTCATTCTGGGAAACGTAGGAGGAGAAGAAGAAGAAGAGGAGGAAGAAGAGGGAGGCGCACAATTCTGCCGAAGGGAACTCTCGTTCAACCACTGTTGTAATATCTGATCCCCGACTCCTGGAGAGATTCATCACTGATCTCATGTATGTAACGGTGGCAGCTTTTAGATTTCACACTCAATAAAGGACGTATGTCATAAAGGGTTCAAAGTATGTTGACTCCCTCCAGACTTTTAGTATCTCAACAAAATGCTTGACAAGCACATTTCATCGACTACCGGCTGATATTTTTTTCTTTTGTCCTTTTCACATTCAGTCACCACGAAGCCGAGAGGGATGTGGTTACTGCGAGAATCCAGCTATTAGTCAGCAGCGCCGATCACTTTCCAGGAACTGAGCACCTGTCGGTCTGCAGTTACACTCTGCAGCTCTCACACACACACACACACACGATGCTAGTTCCTTGAGGCCTCTGATCTCTATAAAAAGGTGAAATTGTGTTTCTCCTGCGACTCTCCAGACGTGTGTTACGCGGCCGACCGGCTCCTCTAAAGTTCACAGCTTTAACAATGTATTTAGTTTTATGAATTGTCTTAATCGGTGGCATCTTGGCAAGGTGGCAAATAAGAGCGCTTCCCGAAATGTAGACCGGTGACCTTTTGACAGTTTGGTGATATTTTTGGGATGAATATAATCTTCTCAAATGCTGCCGCAAAATCATTTTAACTTACTTTTAAATTTTTGAGAGAAATAAATAAAAATGTAAACATCTTTACTCTTAAAATAAAATAAAAAAACTGAATAAAAGGTTATGTGTAATATCGGTCGATGTGGGACTGCAGGATGTAAACTCTTTATTAAGAAGCATTAAAACTCACATTCTCAAACACAAGACTGAGACCTTGACCTCCACAGGAGCCGTGGCCCCGTCCCACAATGCTCACCCAGGATATTTGTGATTATTCTTTTTTTTTTTTACATCTCAATGTGATTTTCATGCAGCCTTGGCATAAATATGAGTCATTTTGGACTTATTAAAGACGCCTTTCACACACTCGCCGTAAACAGATGTTGCGGGGACGCCGAAAAACTGCGTCTCCCTCTCTTTTTAAACTTTTACCAACCAGCACAGTGAGTTAAATTAAATCCGGCCTTCATCTGGTGTGTGTGTGTGTGTGTGGGTGGGTGGACATAACGTGGGCATTGCTCAGCCAATCACATGCTCCCAAATGACATGATGTCAGCTAGTTTTGACAGGAAGTCTATTGTTGTCCACTCCCTCGCCGGACTTTCTCACGCCTTATTATTTACAGTTCGACCTATTGTGGGATCTATTTTTTTTTTGTGTGTGGAAAGAAAATACAAGCGACATGTGAATGTACAGACAACCTCCGACCTCTTGCAAGAACGCCCGGAAGTCGGAAACACTTTTCCTTATTTAACTGTAACAAGATGACGAGAAGGTTAACACGGCATCGAGGAATCTTACCAAACTTCACACACACACACACACTCCCTGTTGGGGTCATATTACAGTGACGTTATCATACAGTTGTGTATTTCCTGCTTCCTACGTGTCATATGATGGAGCCTCGAGGATGCATGAGTCCAGTCCCACTCAATTAAATTGATATTCTTGCAACTAACTATCGTGGAAAGATCCTGCTCCTATTATTAGTTATTTCCTCTCACTTTATTTCAAGTATTAATAGTGTGCAGCGATAATTTGGAGTGTTTTTTTTGCGCTGAACACTTATAGCTAATATGCAGAAAAGAAGTGTATATTTTTAAGTACATACTAGACTATATAGTGGCTGAAAAAGCAGTCAAAGACATGAAATGCATTTATTTCCACTTTCAAAGCTTAACCCATTCTCTGAATATAAGTGTTGAATATGTGAATAAGTAAATATTTTAATTTTCCAAACGAATTTAACTGCTTTTTTTCTTTTAAATATATCAAAAAGTCCAGTCTCGCTGGATCCCTCAAGTTTCTGCATCCCACTTTGTGGAAGTTGCGTATTTGGCTTGCAGTTGTCTTCCAAAACTTGTGGTGTTATCTCCAAAATCATGCTCGTAAATGCACTTCTTGAACGTCATCGGTGCGGCCGGCCCTGCGTCCAGGACAGAGGAAACAGGATGCTCACTGCACACACCTTCACACCCTGGACACGACCTCTTAAAACATCTCTCCTCTTGGTGGAGGCGCAAACATAACACAACAACACAAGAACGGCTTCTTCCCGCAGGCCTTCACCCCGATGGAAACACATCAGTCTTACTGGGAATTACCCTCTAACGCCACAATAGCCACAGTTGCCTTTACTATAGATTTATTAAAGGTTTAATTCGGTTTATTTTCATTATGTACTGTATATGATGATCTATCACTCACAATATAAAGCCTGCACTATAATGTACCTGTACACATAATACAAATATATCCGTGTATCAATTTAGTATTTATTTATCTGCAATTTTTGCCTTTTTCTTTCACTACTTATATATAATTAATTATATATATATAATTAAATTATATAGAATATATATTATAATGATATACATATAATATATATATATTATATACATATATATGAAACGAAATATATATATAATTAAATAATATATTTAATTAAAACATAGGATCCATCTACCATCACCTCTGAAGCTCGCAATAGGGATTATTTAATTTAAACTAACACGTTACGTTGTGATTGTGCTCTATGTTCTTATTTTATAGTTTTTATTGTAATTTTAGTTATTTTTATTGTATAGCTTTTATAGGATGTTTTACATATGTTATGTAAAGTATCTGAGTACAAAGAAAAATAAATTCCCTGCATTTTTATTATTACGTTACGTGGACGCTACGTAGACATTACTTCACGTCACGTGGCGTTAACGTAAACGGACAAACGTGGGAGTTTTGTGAGTTCTTCGAAGCGGCGAACTTTTTTTGCATTAAAGGTCAGACCAACGTGCACGCACAAAAATAGTGCACTAAAAGTGATCCGTTATTCTTCGTTTTAGCATCATGCGCGTGTGCGCGCGTGTGTGCTGTCTACGTCAGCGCTCCTCCTCCGAGTTGCAAGCTGACACTCAAAATGGTGATTTTCCTGTTTGGTTTCCTATTTTTATGAATGAAGGCGGAGGTCGTGAGCTTTTCGTCACCAGTTCCGGCCCTGACCACCAGGGGGGAGAGCAACGTGGAGAATGAATAAGCGTCTCTCTCTCTCTCGCTGTGTGTGTGTCGGTGTCTCTCTCTCACAACATAAAGGCGAGGTTCAAGGGTAAAAAACTTGCAATTCATGGCGTGGAGGGAGTCAGCGGGTCGAGCAGCAGCTCGCGGTGTGAACCCGGTTACCGTCGAGCCCACGCGCAGCCTCGTCTAGCTGCTCGAGTGTTGTCCTCTTTTTATATTTAGTTTTTATTCTCTCCTTTCTTCTTCTCGGTGAAATCTGAAACGGCACAATCAGCCGGGGCTTTTTTTCTTCTTCTTCTTTTTTTTTCTGTGCAAAAAGAGTGAAGCACATTACCCCGCGTGTGTTTCCAGAGGAAGAAGAAGAAGAAAAAAGAAAACAGCGATTCCGATGCCTTCTTCCACTTTGAGCGAGAGGGACAACCCCTAAAACCCCGTTTTCTTTAACACGAGGGGACCGACACGCGAACGTCTCCGTCATCCCCCACTTCATGAAAGAAGGACGCGTCTCGGTTAAAAAAAAAAAGAAGAAGAGAAAGGTGACCGGAGAAACTGACGGTGGGATCATGGCAGCTACTTTATCGGCGGAGGAAGAACAGGTAGGCCCTTTTTTCTTCTTCTTCCTCTTCTTCTCCTTTACATTCTTCTTCCTCTCGTGTGTTTCCGTCGTCGTTTTTTTTTATATTTTGTTTTTGCGCCCCGTGAACGCACCGCAGCGATGTGAGTTGGGCTGTGAGGTTTTTTTTTTATGTGTTGCGAAATGCACCCTGAATGCGTCGCGGAAATATTCTATCGATTGGTGACATTTGTTTTATTATTTTTATTTTTTGCTCTCGCTGCATCCACGTGAGTTCCGCTCCCGGCGGCTCGAGCTCAACGTTGCGAAACAGAGGCCGTTTTGGCCTTTTTATCAGCACTCACAAGATATATAACATAACATTCCTGGTGCTTTTTGGATTTTTTTTAAGGGCACGTACTGTGTTGTTACTCCGGGGAAATAGTTGGAGACCAACTGGCTCCACATTGGGTCCAATTCAGGAATGTAGGCGGTAGATTTAAGGTTTTTATTTGACATTTGTGCACAAACCAACAATCCAGACACATTGGAGTTAGTGTGCGTGATAAGAAACATATAAAACACACACAATACATAAGGTGGTAGTGTGTAAACTGTTAAATACAGTTTTAAAAGCAGGTTATCAACATAAAAAGGAGACTCATGTTAATGCATAGGCTACTCCTGAGTTATGTTCCAAGCTTGTGAAAATAAAAGAAGGAGAAAAGAGGAGAAAAGAGGAGGAAAGAGGAGGAAAGAGGAGAGGTATGTGGGGTATTGCACATTTTGAGAGGTGGAGGGAGGTTATGTGGAGATATTGCAGACACTTGGTTACAAGAAAAGTGGCTTTTGACATATATTATGTAAACTTTCATGCATATATATAGATATATATATAATCACGTTTCAAGAATAGGAAATACATTTCCTTCATTTTTTATATAGCCTAAATGAATCAATAGTAACGTGAAACGTTTATATAAGGCCCTAAAAAAAGAAAAGGAGACTTAGTTTAAGTTTCCATTGTTTGCAATAACAACTTAAAGTGGCAAATACAAAAGTTTATTTACAAAAACAGCAAATAGTCTCATCAACCAGCTGGAGCCAGAAAAAGTGTAATCTATTTGTTTTTTTTTTAAGGAATAGAGTTGTTGCAGATGAACCGGTTTCTGTTGATGAACTAAACAGCCATGTCGGCTCGTAGCATCCCGTACCCGTACCTGTGTTATTCTTTATGGATTCAGGCCCTGAGAACCTGGTTTAGTTTTAGGGATTAAAAGATCCAATCGTAATCTTTTTCCGGCTGAATCTAGTTTGCTTAACGTGTATTTATTGGTGTTCTCTTAATACACAAAGTAGTATTCATAAGGCTGTTCTCCACCGCGCTGCAAGTAGGTTAAAGTAGTTAAATCAGTCCTGCAGTAAATCTCATCTCCATGAACGTTTTAATTGTAGTTGATTTTAAATTCATTTTGTAAGCAGGTTTAATCGTCTTCTCCATGAGAGGTGTCTCTAATATTCTGACGAGTATATCTGAGGGTAGGCCAGTTGACCCAGTTTAGCCAGTTACAGCTGCATCGACACCTCAAAACATTAGAACGTCGCTGAAGATTGGATGCACGGCTCGGATGAGGTGTACCTAATAAACTGGCAACGCGTGTAACTGCGTTTTTTTCAATCTTGATTTTTGTAGATTAATTAAACATGAAAGTTATCCTACCAAACCACAAGAAGCCCAACATGAGCAACGAGAGCTTGTGTGTAGTTAGTGCGTGTGTGTGTGTGTGTGTATAATAATCAGTTAGTTGTATCTAGATGTATATTTTTCTCAAGTCTTCTCCTCTGACTCCTCATCATCTGGCCGGCAGAAAGCCTTATCTGGCTACTCCATTTCCTGTGTGAGCCAGGGCCCCCGCTAGGGTACCGGACGCCCTCATTACATCCACAGCCTTGTGGGGGGTGGGTGTGTGTGTGTGTGTGTGTGTGTGTGTGTGTGGCAGTGTGGCTCTCTCGGGAGCATACACACGGGTGTAGTGGAACTTTATTCTAAAGGCAGCTGTTAAAAGCATTTCCACTAGATGGGGGAGGGGGGGGGGGGTTTATGAGTTACAGAGTGCGATTGTGTGTGTGTGTGTGTGTCATGTACTTTTTAGAGAAAGCTGTGTGTGTGTGTGTGTGTGTGTGTGTGTGTGTGTGTGTGTGTGTGTGTGTGTGTGTGTGTGTGTGTGTGTGTGTGTGTGTGTGTGTGTGTGTGTGTGTGTGTGTGTGTGTGTGTGTGTGTGTGTGTGTGTGTGTGTGTGAGTGTTTGTGTGAGTCTACTCCCAGGAAGCAGCGGAGTGAGAGAAATTGGGGAATAGGGAGAGAGTGACGTCACTGACTTCCTGTTTTGGTATCTACTCGTGCCAAATGGGACTCGCAGCAGCAGCATGAGGCCCACGTTTGTAATTAGGTTGCCGTGGCGTCTGTAATCAAACCGATTTTTTTCGGGAAAAGACCGCGCCAAGGTCGTGCCACGAATCCCGTCTCTCTTTCTTTTTTGCGTGTGTGTGTGTGTGTGTGTTCCTCTTAAAGATACAGAAATGCATTAAGCTCTCTGTTCAAGGTGTAATCACGATGCTGCGGTACACACACACACACACACACACACACACACACACACACACACACACACACACCACTTTCCATAACCCCTACAATGGAGTTTCTGTCTGCCGAGACAATAACACGGTCAGCGCGGGCATTATGACTCCTGCTGGAATGTCAATACGCTGACTTTAGATCCCGTAACACTAAGAAGCATCACGTTAAACATTATGAGGATAATCTAGTCCCCCCCCCCCCCCCCCCCCCCGTAGCTCTGACTCATCGAAATGAAAGGCAACTGTTAATTGATATAATTTAATTGACCTACATTCAACAACTCAAAATGGGCGCCGTGAAGGTGGGCCGGTCATCTATCGCATGATCGGCAGTTTTTAAATCATAATAAATGCAATTTTCTGGAAATTCACTTGAGAAACTTCTATTTTTCTTTTTTTTTAACACGTTTTGGCCAATCCAGTAAATTAAAGGAGACTTTGTGTTCATACTTGTATTCTGGGTTTCTACTAGAACATGTTTTCATGATTTGAATGTTAAAAAAAAGTCGCTTTTTCTTTCTCCTACTATCTGTTTTCATCCTCCGCTCTGGTTTTGCAACATTAGCACCGGTAACTTTTTCTGGAGATGCGGGTGGTGTATCATCGCAAGCCAGCATGTGACATCGGGAGCTCCACCTGACCGGCTGGATGATCACAAGAAAGTGGCTGGGCCGTCTTTTCATATTTCGTAGTTCGTGGGTCGGTCTCTGGAAAAGTGAGTTTTCTTCGAGATGTAAATATTTGACGGCCGATGTGTCGCTGACACAAATAGTCAAACATGTGGAAAACCCACTGGTTCCAGCTTCTGAGATATAAATAATTACTGGTTTTCTTCGTCTTTTGCGATAGATCCATACAAAAGATATTCAATTAACTGAGTATTTATCATTTAATAGCGTTTTCTTCTCTTCCTCACACTTTATTCCTTTCCCCGAGCTGTAAAACTAATTATTAACGGGACATAATTCCCTCTATTTGCTCTTTTATTTCTGTGAAAACTGAATTGTCAAACTACATTTTACACCATAATAATGTTTATAATGGACTTTTGCCGAATATACTTTAGTTTGTCCTGACTGGAGCCTGAACGCATCGTCGTGCATTTTTGGACCCGTGGACTTGTTTTTCGGGCCGTTTGGCAGAGACCCAACGACAACTTCATCCACTGACGCTCAGCACGGCGTGTCCCGACGGCAGTGAACCAAATCGATCGCTTATCGACGGCCGTCGTCAACACCGCCGATAAACAACCCCCCCCCTGACCACGCGCTGGATTATGCAGCGTCAGCTGTTTGTGGTTTCAAATGTTTCACTCCATCCGAGGAACCAGGGGAGGACATGTACATATTCTTTAGGAGGAAATTTTTTCCCCCACTGACTGAAACTCAGGGGCATTTAAAAATAAATTGTGGGCACTTTAAAAAAAAAAAACATTTAACCTTTGTTCAAAAATATTAAATATACTTATTTAGGCTTACAGGATATGAGCAATTGTCATAAAAATGGCAATAATAAGACGATTAGGCAGTAGGCTATGGATTCAAAGTGCTTTCTTAGATTTTTTTTTACAATATATATATATATATAAATCAGACAATTCTATTCAATTTTATTGTGATTATTTATTGTTATAAAAAAATATTTTGTTAATAATAAAAATTTATATTTATCGATTTTTGTGTGTGTACCTCCCTAGTACAGGCATTACAGATAAGACACACACAAAGAACAAAAACAAAACAATATTAAATTATCAGAATTATTCAAGGAAATTCTGGGGGCATTTTTTGCCCCTCCTTTGGATATCGGGGGCAGAATTACATTTCTTGGAGGCAGTTTTGCCCTTTGCCCTGGTGTACGTCTGACGCTGAGCGGAGCGTATAAAGCCTCGTGGTCACAGGGACTCATTTCCGTCCGTTTAGATTTGTGTCGGTCAGTTAAAGCCACAATTAAGTGTTTCAAGAACTTCTAAGAAAGAAAAAAACTCGTGCTTTCATCAGAACCGGAGCGAGGGGAGCAAATATTTATGCATCCTCCAGGAACTGAATAAATCCCGCCTCCTCCGCATTTTGAGTCTTCCAGTGCAGTCTGGTGTGCTATCGCAAAAAAGAAAAAAAACTGGTTCATCCTCAAATTCCACTCCGGGCGGATATGGCCCCTAGTGCAGAGAAACCAAACAAGACGGGCTTCTCCAGGAACACCGGGTCACTGGCTGGAGTTGGCAGCCTCTCCTTAAAAGGCCAAGAGAGAAAGAGCAGCTGTCACACTATTGAACGCTCGGAAAGCCCGAGTGTACCTGACAGCGCTCCGACAGGAAGTTGTCCTTGGCCGACGCGGCGCGACAACAAAGAGCCCACGGGCCACGCTGGAGGACGAGCGCCAAGAACCTGAGCGAGGTCCAGAGATCAAATACCGCCTTTTCTAAATCTACAGAACGACGACGTTCTCTCTCTCTGTGAAGAAAACCCTGTTATAATATTAATGCATTACATTTCTATAGCGCTTTTCAAAATGCTCAAAGACGCTTGTTCACTTTTTCCACCTCGTTGACGAACATGTTTTAATCTTTTTCGGTGTGTTTCTTTTTTTTGGGGTAAATAATTTGCAGCAAAAAGACGGTTTATTTGTACAAAATAAAGCCGAAATGGTTTTGATTGAACTTTTTTTAATGTTTTTTTCTTTTGTTTTTCTCAAATAAAAGAAGGAAAAAAACATTACAAAAGTTCAATCAAAACCATTTAGTTTTTCTTTTCTTTTACAAATAAACTTTTTTTAAATTTTTGTACAAATAAACTCTTTTTGCTGCAAATTATTTACTCAGAAAAAAAATGCTGAAAGATTAAAACTTTTATTTTTTATTAACCCGGATATTGTACACTTCAAACTCTCTTCTCATTGATCCACGCCGCATCAAAACCTCGCCGCTCTCTTTTTTTCTCCTCCGTTTTGTTTACCGAGGCGACGGAGCTCGACTGTCGCTTCACGTCCGGCTCGAACCGAACCGACTCCGTCGAAGGCGAAACGGATTTCCGGGTGCAGGAAGTCGACCGCTTGTCATGTGACGTCCGCCAGATCGATGACCGCGACTAATCGCACGGCAGCAAAGTCCCCAGACACGGAAGAAGGAAAAGGATGAATCCTTAAAGGCGTTGAGTGACGACGTGCGCCGGCGCGTTCAAAGACGACCTCGCTGCTCTCTTGACCGACGACGTTGACCCTTTCCCAGTTTAGCTCTCGCGTCGAATCTCCATCCGCCGGACGACATGAGACGCGGTTATCGACACGTACCGCTCCCATACGGATTAACTCACGCTTCCTTTTTTAGAGTTTGTATATTTGTGCATGTTGTACAATCTGCTCTAAGATAATCAGAACTATTCACTAGGGAAGAGCTCAGGATTCATCATGCATCCTCCCCCCCCCCCCCCCCCCCCCATGAGAAGCGACCTCAGCCCCGTCAGGTGCAGCCGCCCCTTGTGCATGTGAAGGCAGCTGGACGGAGCAGAAGCTGCAGCCCCACTGAGGAGAGAGACAGTAGCATCCTGTCTCGTCAGTGGATCGTTTAGTATTCCTGAAGAGCCGCCGCGGACCCCCACAACGTGTGCGTGTGTGTGTGGCTGCCGGCTAAATGCATAAGTTATTCGCAAGACGGGTCAGACGACGAGTTCAGTGCAAAAACTTTTACTTTTCACTATACTTTAAATTTCGCTTTAATTCCCGACCGTCTTCGTATTTTCACACACTGTTCGGCTGTTTGGTGGAGCCAAAAGGAGCCAAAAGAAGAGTGAATGTTGGACTTGTGGTCAAATGAACGCTGATGTTCAGTCCGTTTAAAAAAAGAATTCACATTATATATTTCATTCATGTTTTGAGGCTCATGCACTACGTTGGATTTTTTGTGAATACAAGATGCAAGCTTTAAAAAACCTGGATATTGTCCACTTCAAACTCACAATGACTTCAAATGAAACTCACTGGCAAAAATCAGAGACTCAATCGTCTGACTTAAGTTTTAAAATCGTGTAATTAATGACATTTAATCCATAATAATGTTGTTTTCCGCTCTCCCCTGATCCTGTGACACGAACGGGCTTCATGTGACGTGTTCCCTGTTCACCTGTCGGCTTCACCATCAGAGTTCTTCTGCTGCCCGGAGGAGAGGAAGAGGAATAGAAAATTCTTTTTTTTATTCCATTTCCATCAAACACACTATTAAATATTGCAGTTTCAAGTCCGAAACATCTGTTTATAGCACGAGTCCAGATTAGTCTTTGTTCCCCCTCTCAATATGCGACTATTATTATCTGTGAACTGGAAGTTCCTTTTCCTAAACTCGATCCCTGTGTCGTCCTCATGCTGCTTACAACATGTTCGCTTTTTTTGTTGTCCCTTTTCATAAAAAGCCAACGCTTTCCCCAAAAGAGCCGCGGTGAACGCTCAAGCCGAGCCCTCTGGCTTCTGCACAAAGTACAGGTCACACATTTAATTAGAGTTCCTCCCTGTATGTGTGTGTGTGTTCAGTCTGTTAACACACACACACACACACGCACGCCGAGCACACAACGGTACCGAGGCGTCCCGCCGGGCCTCGGCAGGCCCTCCGGTATTCTGCGGAGCCGTCGATGGCGCTTCCTCTCGGACTCATCGGGTGTAAAGGCCAGTTTCACTTCCTTTCTGTTTGACCCTTTGGATTGTGGGAGTACAACGTGTGTGTGTGTGTGTGTGTGTGTGTGTGTGTGTTTCAGGCTACCAGGCAGTTTCTGGAGGAAATCAACAAGTGGACCAGTCAGCATGGCGTGTCGTCGCTCTCCAGGGAATTGGCCGTCAAGTTCCTCATGGCGCGCAAGTTTGACGTCCTGCGAGCCATCGAGCTGTTCCACAGCTACAGGGTACGAACAGGGGGGGGGGGGGGGTCTCTGTTTGTGTGTGTGTGTCTCTGTTTGTGTGTGTGTGTCTCTGTGTCTCTGTTTGTGTGTGTGTGTCTCTGTTTGTGTGTGTGTGTCTCTGTTTGTGTGTGTGTGTGTGTGTCTCTTTGTGTGTGTGTCTCTGTTTGTGTGTGTGTGTCTCTGTGTCTCTGTTTGTGTGTGTGTGTGTGTGTCTCTTTGTGTGTCTCTCTGTGTCTCTGTGTGTGTGTGTGTGTGTGTGTGTGTGTGTGTGTGTGTGTCTCTCTGTGTGTGTGTGTGTGTGTGGCTCTCCGGGTGCTATGTTGGAATCCTCATCCTTTCGAGTGGTTAGAAAACTTGTCTCTTTAAAAAAAAAAAAAATGCAAATGAGATCTTTGGGAACGAGGGTTGAGTTTTAATAAAGACGATTCAAATTACAGGTGAATATTTGCATTTTTCTTGTGGGTTTAAATCTCAAATTTAAACCCACTTTTCATTTTAATACATTGTGCCCACCAACTTGAAGCATCAATATTGAATGAGCATCTTAATTATTATAATAAATATTGTCTACATGATGAGTTTAACAAACTATAAAACATCATATTGGGGACCCAATTAAATGACCACGAGTGCTTTAAGAAATATGCGATTTAAAGAATAAGTAAACGATGCTCATTCAGGGTCGACTCGTACTTCTGGACGCTTTTCAACACCTTCTTTTAATCGTTCACATTCAGCCTCGTCATACTAAAGTTATCATAGTTAAATATATACAGCGACCGGGAAAGAGTTCATGGCTTCAGTCGACTTCAATCCCACCATAGTTGACAAACCCAAAGCGGCTCGTTGGCCAATCAGAGAGCTGGAACGGAACCAGAAGTTTCATCAGGTGAAGGAGAAGCTTCCAGGTGAGACGACTCGGCTCCAGCTGTAACTCTCAATGTTTTACTCTCCCAGCTTTCTGAAACCTACATTTAGAAACGCTTCCGTTTCGACGTTATCAAAGGAGGCCACGCCCACATCGGAACCGTCTAATCTCGTTACGCCGACCGCCTGATGTTCTCCGTTAACCTCGTTACGGCCGCTTGCTGCCTTATTGTGAGCGTTTCAGAGGGGAAGAAGTCACCGATGGCGGGTTGTGGAGGACGGGGACCGTAGACTCAAGTCACAGCTGCACATAATGCAAACGTATTACCAGGGGTTTTCAAAATAAGAGCTGAGACTCTGCTTTCCAGGAAAGCATATGGTTGGTCCCAGCTGAGGTTAGGAGGTCAGAGTTAAATGAGGAACACACAGTTTTACAGGCAGTGTGTGTGTGTTGGCTGTTTGACCTGCATGCAAAACAAGTCAAATTCAATGATGTCATTTAAAATACATAACCACGTTTAAAACCAACAGGCCAAGCTGGGGTTTAAACCAAGTACAGCCTGGCATGAAACATCAGGTTTTTTTGTATTGTGTGTGTATGTATATGTATATATATATATAATACAATTTTTTTAAATAAATAAATAGGAATATTATATATAATTTATTTTTTACAGTAATATTGCTACTATGAACAAATTAATAAGATATTATATATATATAATCCTATTAATCTTTTAATGAATAAATGGGAATATATATTTGTATTTACTGTAATAAAATAAATAGGTATATTTTATATATATATATATTATACAGGACTGTCTCAGAAAATTAGAATATTGTGATAAAGTTCTTTATTTTCTGTAATGCAATTTAAAAAACAAAAATGTCATGCATTCTGGATTCATTACAAATCAACTGAAATATTGCAAACCTTTTATTCTTTTAATATTGCTGATTATGGTTTACAGCTTAAGAAAACTCTAAAATCCTATCTCATAAAATTTTAATATTTCCTCAGACCAAGTAAAAAAAAGATTTATAACAGCTGAGTGTTTGTCAAGGCTCAGGAAACCCTTGCAGGTGTTTCGAGTTAATTAGACAATTCAAGTGATTTGTTTAATACCCTACTAGTATACTTTTTCATGATATTCTAATATTTAGAGATAGGATATTTGAGTTTTCTTAAGCTGTAAGCCATAATCAGCAATAAATCAGAATAAAAGGCTTGCAATATTTCAGTTGATTTGTAATGAATCCAGAATGCATGACATTTTTGTTTTTTTAATTGCATTCCAGAAAATAAAGAACTTCATCACAATATTCTAATTTTCTGAGACAGTCCTGTAATACAAATTTTTTATAAATAAATAGGAATATTATAATTTATTTTTTACAGTATATAAAAAACATATAATATTGCTACTATGAACAAATTAATAAGATATATATATATATAATCCTATTAATCTTTTAATGAATAAATGGGAATATATATTTGTATTTACTGTCATGAAATAAATAGGTATATTTTATAGATATATATATATATATATATAATCCTGTGATTTAAATTTTTTTATGTTAGTCTTTCTGTCCGTGTTTATTTCTCATCACTCATCATTACACGTGACTGATTACAAAAAGACAAAGTCATGATTTGGGGTTTGATGACTTCTCCTCCAGGTATGTGAGGCTCGTCCCGCGGTCACTGGTGACGTTTATTTTTAGACCCTTTTAATCACAGTTAACCACATTATTTAGAAGAAAGAAGAAAAAAAGATGAAAAGAACAATAAATGGAAAAGAAACGTCCCATCGGGCCTCAGAATGAGTTCAAGAAACTCCTACACAACCTCCTTGGAGGTGTGTGTGTGTGTGTGGGGGGGGATGGAAACCTTTTCATCCTCCATTGTCTGACTTCACCTGCTGTGATCTGCGTGTCTCCAGGAAACGCGTCTCAAAGAAGGCATCGTGCGGCTGCAGCCGCAGGAGGAGCCGCTGCGCTCGGAGCTGCTCAGCGGGAAGTTCACCGTGTTGGTAAGAGCGGGACGCGACTGAAGGAGCCGCCGGTATGCGATGTTCATTTATTTAACTAAATCAAACATCGAGACCAAGAACCAGCGGTGGATTTCTCCCAATGACGAGTATTGTCTTCTCCCATAGACCTCCATTGTTCTCCCAAAAACCCTCGAACATGAGAACAATGAGGAGGGCTGTTGCACGTTCCTTCATTATTCTAAGAGGTGGGGTTTTGGGTTGATCCGTCTGCAACGCTCACTTAATCTTCACTAAAGCACGCTGTGGCAATAGACCCCGAAAAACACACCAGCTCCTCTTAAATTTGTAATTTGTGAAATTGGGCTATACAAATAAACTGAATTGAATTAATGAGCCTTTTTTATTTTAATTTTTTTAATAAACCATGACTTCTTTTAAAGACTTCACATCTTCAGTCGGAACCAAGTCTGACCATATTTGATATTTCGTATTTTCACAGGATTCGAATAGACAGATGTCGAATTCCAGAAATGACGGTTCTTCTGGACTTTGTAATCAATCCATCAATAACTTATTGACAAAAAAGGTTCAGGGTACAAAAGTACAGAAGGAATTATGGGTATTTTTGGGGTGCAAGTTATTTATTGATTGACTGATGTTTCAAGTGGATTTCCTGTGCCAGATAAATTTAGCCTCCACACACACACACACACACACACACACACTCTCCTGTGTTTGCCTGCTTCCTTCCCCGTTGACGTGGCGTTGATGCTGCACATCCTCTTGTCTGACGTCGGCTGTCTCCAGCCTCAGCAGCGGGCTTCATATCCTGCCCGAGGTATTTTACCCCTCCCCCCTCCCCCTCCGTTCCCCCGCAAGAAAACCGGGGGGGGGGGGGGGGGGGAGACCTGCAGCATCATGACTAGAATCGCTCCCCCTGTTGAATTGTTGACGGCCCATTTTATTTCTGGCTGCCTGCCAGGATCCAGCCTGTGCTCTTCAGCGCCCCCCTGTGGCCACTGGTCATTCTCACTTTTAAAGCCCCCGGTAAATGTTAGATTTCTATAAAAAAAGAAGACATCCGTCAAACTTTTGGAGAAAAAATAATTCTTTTTCAAATGCATCGAATTATAAATTGATATTGGAGATGCAGGAGAATAAAACCCCTGATAAATGTGTCCGAGGCTCGGTACAGTTTGAGTTTCTCCCCTGATGGAACCGGTTCCTCTCGTGTGTTCCAGAGTGTCCGGGACCCTTCGGGGGCCTCCATCGCCTTGTACACGGCCAAACTGCACCACCCCAACAAGACGGGCAACCACGTGGTGCTGCAGGCGCTCTTCTACCTCCTGGACCGGGCCGTGGAAAGGTGAGTCTCTGGAACATCCGGCTTCAGAGTTGGTATTCAATTTCCCCAAATATATTGTTGTTGTGTATTTTATTCAGTCAATCATTGCAATACAGTACAATATTATTATATATAATATACTAATCAGAAAAACTGAAATGATATAGGTAGAAGCAAAAAATGCTTATATATTCCTATGCTAAATTATTATAATCAAATAAATCAGAAAATTAATATAAAATTAAAAAAATAATAAAGAAAATAAAAATATGTGTGTGTGTGTGTATATATATATATATACACACGTTTCAATCACACTTATAACCTTACAAAATTGTTATATAAATAATCCTTTTGAAAACCAAAAATGAGTTGGCCATTCTTACATCCGTTTTAACGTTGTTCCATAATTGGAGTCCTACAATAGAAATACATCTTCTTTTAATCCCTTTTTTAGCTTTATGTAGAGTAAATTTACAAAAAATCTCTCAAATCATATTCACACATGTATTGAAAACAACCTTTGTACACACAGTCTGGCAGTGACTTTGCTTTAGCTCTGTACATTGTCTGCATTATTGTATAATAAACCAAATCATTAAATTTCATAACATGTGATCTGGAACACATTGGATGTGTGTGTGCTCGTAGTAGCCGACATTATTCATGATGCTTATCGCACGTTTTTGTAGCAAAACTGTTGAATTTCTAAATGTTTTATAGGTCGCCTTCCACACAATAAGAGGTTGAAGGGATATCTCACAGTTTATTTCCATGTGTGTTGGTGTTCCCTGAACATGTGGTTTGACTGTTTCAAAGACGTCTCTCGCTGCTTTCTGAAGCGCCGCTTCAGTCTGCCGTTGACGCGCCGGCCTGCAAACGCGACTTGTTACCCGACCTGTTTGTTAAGATCTCCCACGCGTTAACGGAGAGGTGTCGCCCACAGCTTTGAGACCCAACGGAATGGCTTGGTGTTCATCTACGACATGGCGGGCTCCAACTACACCAACTTTGAGCTGGACCTCAGCAAGAAGATCCTCAACCTGCTCAAGGTCGGCGTCACCGCTTTTCACATCGTTAAATGAATTTACACGCGTACGGTAAACGCCGAATAAGGTTATAAATATGAGATTAACTGGCCTAAACACAGGGTTCGTACGGTCATGGAAAACCTGGAAAAGTCCTGGAATTTTGTTATATTCATATGTTAATTCACACGGTGTATACTGTATGCTTTGGAATCCTCATTGTTAGTTTTAAATACAACATTTTATCACTTTTTCATGTGTACACCCGAGATTTCACAGTGTTTGATCATGGAAATTTGGTTTAAATTCCTGGAATTTTGTTATATTAATATGTTAATTTACACAGTGTATACTATATGCTTTGGAATCCTCAGTTAGATTTAACAAGACATTTTATCACTTTTTCATGTGTACACCCGAGATTTCACAAAGTGTTTGATCATGGAAATTTGGTTAAAAGTCCTGGAATGTGTATGAACCCTGCAAAAAAATTATAAATACAGTGCGATATTCCCAGGATGAGAAGTATATTTCCTTATTGTCAACACGACTGAACCTATTGAAACGACGTAGGTCGAATTATCTGCCGTTAAAAAAAAAAAAAATCACACCTTTATGGTCGTGTTAATGCTTAACTCTCGAGTTGCTCCCTTTGTTTTCACCTCGGTCTGAACTCTCAAGTTGCAGTGAAGCGTGCGTCCTGTTGCATCCCGAGTCACTCTGTTGTTCCGTCTCTCTCCACCAGGGGGCGTTCCCCGCCAGGCTGAAGAAGGTGTTGATCGTCGGGGCCCCCGTTTGGTTCCGAGTGCCCTACAATCTGCTCAGCCTGCTCCTCAAGGAGAAGCTCCGGGAGCGGGTAAGTGGAGGAGCTCATTTGTGGAGCGCTTGCTTGTGACGATACTTTATGAGAGTTTTAGAACAATTCTGTTTTGAGCAATCCTGTCATTTATTTATTTATTTTTGCAAATGCTGATTTGATTTGGGGGCTTCTCTTCCACAACCAGTCCACCCGGCCTGCGGCTCCGCCCCCGGGTAGTTTCATTAGTATGGATTTCTCACCCGATGGTCTACTGTAAATTGTGTTTGAGGATTATTCACATTGATTCCTCGTCGGCGCTGTCGGCCCCCCACAGAAGGATTTCACAGTCCACTGCGCGTCAACGTTCACATTCACATCCGCCGCCTCACCCCTTTCTCCCTCTCCCCCAAACTCCAGGTGCAGATGGTGAAAATGGCCGATCTGCGCCAACACCTCCCCAGAGACTGCCTCCCGCAGCACCTCGGCGGCCTGCTGCCCCTGGAGTCGTACAGCTGGAACCAGCAGCTGCTGGCGGGCCAGAACGGCCGCGTGGACCCGGTGGACGAGCTGGTGGGCATTCCCGTGGAAGACCCCTCCATCCACGTGCCGGGAGCCGAGTCCATGCGGCCGCAGGAGCTGCTGACGCACCTCGGCCGGCTGCAGCGCTCCGGCGTCCACCAGGAGTACGAGGAGCTGCGCAAAGAGCCGCCGCCCGGGAGCTTCCACTGCGCACAGTGAGTCCGGGTTTTGCTTCTGCACTGTTGGTTGTGTGAAACAAGCAAAGTGGCGGCTGAAGTCACAATTGTGTTATCTGCGTCTCCAGATTAGCTTACAACCAGGAGAGGAATCGCTATGGAGACGTGCTGTGCCTCGATCAAACCAGAGTTCGTTTGAAAACCAGAAGGAACGAGGTGAGGGGATTTATTTTATTTATTTTTATTTTATTTATTTTTTGTGTATACTTATTTATTTTATTATTGTTATTATTTTTATTTATTTTTTGTGTATACTTATTTATTTTATTATTATTTTATTTTATTTGTGTATACTTATTTATTTATTTTATTTATTTTTTATTGTTAATCTGCACATTACAGTTGTCTTTCAAATACAATTTTAAAAAATATCATATATTCACAAGCCATCTTATATTTGTGCAACCACATTATTTTGACGTTACTGTTTAACGCCCCGTCAGCCCCACGCAGACGGCTGAGCTGTGGCTCAAGGTTTTCCTTCTCCTCCGTCTCTTTGAAGCTTTGTGTTGTTCCCTCAGCGGTCCGACTACATCAACGCCAGCTTCATGGACGGCTACAAGCAGCGCAACGCTTACATCGGAACCCAAGGTACGGGATCCTTTAAGTATTCAAAGATATAACCAGTTACTTTATATGTGTGTGTGTGTGTAGCTGGACAAGTGGCTGGTTAAAGTTATTTGAAGAACTTTCTCAAGATGAATAAGATGGTGATTGGACACTTTGTCCAGAGGGAAGAATTAAGGATTCTGCCCACTGGCTCAAATACAATAGATGAACAAATGGTAATCCACCTCACCTGTGTGACACCGGGATGTAGACTCACTCCAGTTGGCTGCCAGGCTCAGCACTCCTCTGAGGTCCAGTAGGGTGTCATCAGGAGGTCCAGTTGGGTGTCATCAGGAGGTCCAGTAGGGTGTCATCAGGAGGTCCAGTAGGGTGTCATCAGGAGGTCCAGCAGGGTGTCATCAGGAGGTCCAGCAGGGTGTCATCAGGAGGTCCAGTAGGGTGTCATCAGGAGGTCCAGTAGGGTGTCATCAGGAGGTCCAGTAGGGTGTCATCAGGAGGTCCAGCAGGGTGTCATCATGAGGTCCAGTAGGGTGTCATCAGGAGGTCCAGCAGGGTGTCATCATGAGGTCCAGCAGGGTGTCATCATGAGGTCCAGTAGGGTGTCATCAGGAGGTCCAGTAGAGTGTCATCAGGAGGTCCAGTAGAGTGTCATCAGGAGGTCCAGTAGGGTGTCATCAGGAGGTCCAGTAGGGTGTCATCAGGAGGTCCAGCAGGGTGTCATCATGAGGTCCAGCAGGGTGTCATCAGGAGGTCCAGCAGGGTGTCATCTGGAGGTCCAGCGGGGTGTCATGAGGTCCAGCAGGGTGTCATCAGGAGGTCCAGCAGGGTGTCATCATGAGGTCCAGTAGGGTGTCATCAGGAGGTCCAGTAGGGTGTCATCAGGAGGTCCAGTAGGGTGTCATCAGGAGGTCCAGTAGGGTGTCATCAGGAGGTCCAGTAGGGTGTCATCAGGAGGTCCAGTAGAGTGTCATAAGGAGGTCCAGTAGGGTGTCATCAGGAGGTCCAGTAGGGTGTCATCAGGAGGTCCAGTAGGGTGTCATCAGGAGGTCCAGTAGAGTGTCATAAGGAGGTCCAGTAGGGTGTCATCAGGAGGTCCAGTAGGGTGTCATCAGTTGGTCCAGTAGGGTGTCATCAGGAGTCGATGGCACAGACACTTCTGTGGCCTCTTCTTTCGCCCACATATTGATCTCCGGGTGGACTGTAGGAGTAGAGCTGTGCTCATGAAATTCATTTTATATATATATATATATATATATAGACACGAGTACCACAATATTAAGTTGGAAGATGGTGAGCTGCAGGATAAATAACTTTTATTTCAGAGCCAACTAACTGATCGTCTCGGCCTGTAGTCGGGGTCATGTGGGCCGAGAGGACACATTATAATGTTTATAATATAGATTTCTCTCCTTCTGGTGCAGGACCACTGGAGAAGACCTACGGGGACTTCTGGAGGATGGTCTGGGAACAAAACATGCTCGTTATTGTCATGACAACCAGGTAATCTGATTTTTTTTTATTTTATTGAATTTCTTTTTTTTAAATATAAATAATATAGATTTTAATATAAATATTTTTTTTAATTAAACATTTTTAAAATATAAATGTATACATATTTTATATATTAAAAAACAAAGTATACAAATATTTATAAATATTAAATAAATTCAGTATCAAATAATTTCCCGTCTCTGCGCCGCAGGACGGACGAGGGCAGTCGGAAGAAGTGCGGCCAGTATTGGCCTCTGGAGGAGGGGGGGCAGGAGGTCTACGGCCACATGGCCGTGGTGAACCAGAGGGTAGACCACCACACCCACTACAACCACACCACCCTCGAACTGCACAACACTGAGGTACACAATATGGACTGCTGTGTGTGTGTGTGTGTATATATATATATATATATATATATTCAATAATGAATGCTAAATCAATTCTGTCCACTTGCATTATAAATTGATTTTTGGGTATTTGTCTTGTATGTGTATTTAAAATATGTATTTTTATTATTTTCTTGGCCTGAATAACTTATTTGGGGGCCCCTAAAATAAAAGTGTGTGGATATGTATATATATATATACACACACTTTTATTTTATATATTTATATATATATATATATATATTTCCTCATCTAAACAAGTAAACATATTTCCTATAACATGAAACCAATCCATCTATCGGGATTGAACCAGAAGCCTGAAACTCCAACCCTCTCGTATCCATTCAGACCTGTGAGCAGAGGCAGGTGAGTCACTTCCAGTACCTCAGCTGGCCCGACTACGGCGTCCCCAGCTCGGCCACGACGCTCATCGACTTCCTGGGAGCCGTGAAGCGGCAGCAGAGGAAACTGGTGAAGGGTTTGGGACTCCAGTGGGCCGGCCACCCACAGGGACCCCCGATGGTGGTGCATTGCAGCGCGGGCATCGGGAGAACAGGTGAGACCGACTTGAGGATCGGCTGAACCGGAATTTGCCTCCATAAAGACGGCCGTTGAGATTTTTTTATTTATTGCATAATGCCGCCGCTAACGAGCCCTCGCGTTGCTTTCAGGTACCTTCTGTGCTCTGGACATCTGTCTGTCCCAGCTGCTGGACGTCGGCTCCCTGAACGTTTGCCAGACGGTGCGGCGCATGAGGACGCAGCGGGCCTTCAGCATTCAAACCCCGGACCAGTACTACTTCTGCTACAATGCCATTTTGGAGCACGCCCAGCGGCAGGGCCTGCTCCCAGCCAATCAGTGAGCTTCGACCCTGCCGCCCCCTCCCCCGATTTTATTCCCACCATCACCCTGAGATCCCTGCAGTCAAATCTGTCGAACCCCCAAAACTGTGTTGTGGGACCAATTTGTGGGACCGGGATGGTGAACGTCCTCCGAGAAGCCGTCCGTTGAAGCCGCGGGGCGAGGAAAAGGAACCAGAGTCCACATTTACGGTGTTTGAATGTGACATTTTGTGGAGGGGGAGTGATGGAGTGATAGAGGTAACGTTTATTAACCTTTTTTCTTTCAAAGATATTTATTTGCCACTTTAAACCGACGGTTTAGGGGACCTTTATTTTTATTTTTATAAAGGTGTAGTTCACCCCAAAATAAATATTCAATCGTTATCCACTCGGGCCATGTTGGCTAAACTCCACGAAACTCTGTACGACTGCAAATTAATTATGACTTTTAATTGCATTTCAGTCAAGTTCACTTTGCCATTTGTTTTTCTCCTCACGACTGCTGCGTAAAGTCGTTGTCGTTTGTTCTTTAATGGCCAAATGAATACCTGTTGCCATGGTTACTGAGTAATATCTTGATCAGATGTAAGAGGTAAACTTCTTTTAATGGTTTTGAGAAGAGCTGAGCTGGAACCACAGTAGCTTGCTTATTTTTAAGTCTTTATTTTTTTCCTTCTAATATACAAATTATATTTATTGCCGTTATAAGAGACGCACGCAAGTTACTGAATATTTATTTTGGGGTGAAATGAGCCTTTTAAACACTTTAAAAAACACTTTTTTTTACACCGTTTTATTCTTTTTTAAAATTCCAAATCGGGAGCGTGATCTCCACTTGTGACTTTTGATTGGGATCGTAGTTTCTCCACCTCCCCGTGTCCCGGGAAATATCGAGTAGTGCATTTTTTTCTTTTTTTAGCACGTGGTTAATGTCGCGTAGACGGTACGAGCTCGCTGAACACATGGAGGTCAAACCGCTCGACCTTTTCAAACAAATAAAATGAAAAAAATAAAGCAACTTTTGCCAAGAAGTTGTCTCATTCCTCCTGAAGTGGCATAACGCATTCTCCTCTGCCTTAGAAAGAGACTCGGTGACGAGGGGCGAAGCACATCCACGATCCGAGATGACCGTCGCGTCCCCACTGTGATCACTCGTTAAAATCGCTGTCCGTGTGAATTCATCCTCTAGTTTTTATTTAATTTTTCCATATATATATATATATATCCACTGACCTTCCGTCTCACTAAATATGAGATTTTCTAACTTCTACAGACGGGCGTCGGTGACCTCATGGCCGCATGTAGAGCCGTCTGCAGCGAACCTCTGTTGAGCCCTCGGTTGAGACCTCATGAGTAGTGCAATACTTACTTTTTGTTTCATTTTTTAAATTTCTTTTTTTTCACACCAATCACGTCTTAGCACTTTTCCGATAACTTTTCCCGATGTGCTCTGAGATTAGTCGTCCTGGTGGCGGGGTGGGGACGACGCATTCAAACATAATTCCGTAGGTCTGCATGTGACGCTGGGGATAACTTTATTGTTAAATTTAGCGATTGTAATAGGAAACATTTCGTGACATTTTGGGATGTCCTGTAAACATCTGCATAGAGCTCGATCAAGAGGATTTATTACAGGGAAAGCCAGAAAATGAACGATAGAGACGGTGGACGGGCATCCACAAATCTGTGCCTGCGCCCTATAGGGGCCTCCTCGGGACGCGAGAGTGACATTTTATGTCTGAAGTATATTTTCATTATTATTGTGTTACTTTTTACGTTCTACAAACTGTGGTTGTAATCAGTGCTTTCATCTGGTCCCAGTATCTTGCCATTCTATTCTAGAGTACGTGTACAAAAACTTGAGCGTCTGTGTGTCGTAGGTTGTTGCATTATGTCGTCGCCGGGTGGAAAAAAACAAAACAAAGAAAAAACAAAATGTGTTCTTTGCTACAGAATTCATATTGAATTTGCTTGTGGTGAAGCATTTTTAAGTCTGCCATCGTCATGCACTCTGATTTTCGATTTGTTTTTTCCTTTTCAATGACGGACGCAAACTGTGCCGTATTTTATTTTTCTATTGTATTCAACAACTGTTTTCATACGATTACCCAGGATATACAGTTATCTACATTAATTTTATATTTGTTCTATTGTAACCTATTACTTTATCATTCGTATGACTATTGAATCAAGCTATACTGTATTAAATACAAACTGTCAACGTATACATTTGTAAAGCTGTATTTGTCTGGGGGGGGCTGATTTATAGGTAATTCTATGTAGTTGATTGATTATGGTAATGCATTGATACTTCAAGACAGGTGTATATATATATAAAGAGTATCATAAACCTGAGGAAAAAAAATCATAGTGATGGAGCATGTATTCTATTAATTCCTAAAGCTGTTAACTGGAATAGACTATTTTAAAAAAGTACATAGTGGAAGTATTTCATAGTATTTGTGCCTGTAGTCTCAGTAGTTTAAAAATATTAGCTTCATAAACTTGTGGCAGAAATGTTTTTTATTTGACATCAAAGTTAGAAGAAAAAGACTATTCTTGGAGTCTGGAAGGAATTTTGGCCTTCATAGTATCTGTGCAAGTAGTCTTAGAAGTAATAAGTCAAAAAATAAAAATACACTTTTTTTTATTCCACATCAAATTTAAATGAGAGCCTATATTCTGGGTCTCTGGAAGGGATTTAAACATTGGACTATTCCACAAGTAGCCTATACACTATTAGACAGCAATCAAAACTAATATTAACTATAAATAGTTATTAATTGTAGTCCGGACAGTAGTCAGTGCAAATAATATGCTCCTAAATTACTGTTCTGTTCCTTCATCGCAAATAACATAAAATAAAACACGCGATCTTTTACTTTGAAATCCAAACCGGAAGTTGTCTGTGGAGGGATTTAGAGTGTACGAATAGGTATTACAGTACACCCACACAGCCCCCGCGTCATCCCATCTTATTTTTCTTACGCAATAATAGGAGTTCAAATCCCGTTAAAATATCAATATTTTCTTTTTCACTTTCCAAAGTGCTTCGTAGTTCTTCTGCGTGACACGTGTTTACCCCAAAAACAGGCTCCGAACACGATGACGTGTATTTACAAACTTTATTATTTTAAAAGGAAGAGCAGCTTTGCTCTCTTCCTGTTTCAACACGCGCGCGCACGCGCGCACACACGCACGACGTCTGACGTTTCACACGGGAGTGGACTCGTTTCCTCAAAGGAGTCTCCCAACGACGGATCTGGTATGTTTTGACCACTCGACCGCATATGAGAGGTTTTTTTTAGACACTATCATGAAGAAAAAATAATAAACTAAACAATGAGGCAGTCGCGAGGACAGCTACGTGTTCTCGTGCTATTTTCAACAGCTGTTGACAACAACAGACCAACATGAGCCCACCGACAGACAGAGCAGCCATTCAGGCAGGAAACCGGACCTCCACTATCAGTACACAGAAACCAAACGATGGGGATATATCATATAGTATTTATACTCATTAAATGGCAGATGAATTAAAACAAAATAAAATAAGATTTTTTTTAAAAGCTGCAATAGTGTTGCAGTCAGCTGAGTCAGTAAAGCAGAAACCAAATGTGTTATTAAACAAAAGGTTGAAGGAATGGCAAAAGGAATGGGAGGAATTATTTTTTAAAGGTGTTTTTATGGAGTTTAGAGGAAAGTGGGAGACGTGAGATGTGCAGGAAAGAAACAGGACATCAAACTAATATCTAAACGTTAAATGAGAACACAATGGGCTTCACATCACTCTCCTACAAGTAGGAGAACATTATACAAATGCAAATGTTTGTTTTGTGGACCAGAGGAAACAATAAAATATGTTATTGTACACTATAATAAATATGAACTAGAAAGAAGGCGACCAGTTGGAAACCTCAGCACAGATTAAAGTACTTTGTTTTTTTATATAGTATACAAGAAGTAAGATGAAATAAGCAGGATGACATCAGCAAAGTGGATAGTGCAAACAACTAAAAAACAACAACAGACATAAGTAGATAAACAAGTATATTGAATAAGTAAGTATACAGTCAAGGTAAAGTTAATTAGTAAAACACGTTAATAAATAGTAATAGTAATTAAAAAATCCGACTGAATTGTTATTATAGCACTGGATGGCAGTTTATAATAATAATATCATATATTATTTATGCACAGTGTTATCAAATACGATGTGTGTTGTATCTTATGGTAACTTATATTATTTTTTACATAATTTATTATCATTATTATTATTTATGATATTAATATTATTGTTATAAAATAATCTAACTTCTAAACATCCTGATCCACACGCCATACCAGCAGGTGGCAGTAATGAACCAATTCGTTGTTTAGCCAACTGCCAATAAATATCGACGAAGAAGAAGATGACGAAGAAGGAGAACAACAACAATCGTCGCTTTCGGCTGGAAGTCACCAGTTAACACAGGGTCACGAGATAAACCGAAACACTCTCGAGGAAGTTGTGAATGTCAGACTGACTCCGACGCTTCCTCAGCACCTGTTTGTTGCATTGGTGACGTAGGCAGTCTCTAAAAACTCTCAGTCTCCGCAGCCAATGAAATGCCTTCAGTGCGAGTTGAATGAGCGCGTGAACCCCGTTGTCAAGGAAACCGTTCTGGGGGTGAAATTAAAAGCGTTTTATATTTATGTTTTACGCTACGCACTTATTCTTTCTTATTCATAAACCTAAAGCTGTTTGTAAGATATTCAGTGTTTTTTGTACAAGTGTTGTAGTTCGAAAGCTTTGCGGTATATAAGTATTCAGATAATTAAACAGTTATTTATAACAAGCAGGGTAGAATGTATTAAAGTTAATAATGACACAACCTTTAAGTTAGCCTTTATTTACACACAAATTCACAAAATAAAACAGAGACAGTTAAAATAAATTAAAATAAATTATATGTATGTTGTAATTTCAGGGGGCTCTCCCCCTCTCTAACTGCTTCCTGTTCCTCTAATACCTCCCTCCAATCGGCTCATTCACGGGTGACATTGTGCCATTAAAAGCATTGAGTGTGTCGTTGGTTGTTTATTCTAAGGCCTCTCACGAGGGAGGAGTTCACGATGAAGCGACGACTGGAGGATCGGGGGACGTTCTTTGGCCGCCCGGAGGCCTCCGCACAGGGCCAGCAGCTCAAGAGGCTCAAGGTCAGCCGGGAGCGATTTTATTTATTCATAACACATTCTTGCAGTTGGGAAAACCAGAAAATGTTCACGGCAAAGACGTCAGTGACAATAAATATACGGAGGTTGTCAGAGGTTTTAGAGAAATGTGTGTACGTTTATCCCGTAGTTGTTTCTAGCCATGTACGAGGTTCTCAGGGTAACATTTAACCATGCTGTAGTGTAGTCGACACTTTTATTGACCAATTAAGATTCTTTTTTTTCTTTCATTGCGCGTCAAGATTTAAAAACGTAACATCAGAATCTTCTCCTCTCCTCTGGCCCAAAGGTAGAAGATGCTCTGTCTTACTTGGATCAAGTGAAGCTGCAGTTTGGCAACCAGCCTCAGGTCTACAACGACTTCCTGGCCATAATGAAGGAGTTCAAGTCTCAAAGGTGAGGACACGGTTTGATTTTACATGAAATATTCTGTGGTTTTGTTTACGATGTCAGTCACCTTGGTGTTTAAACTCTACATTATTAGTTATTACTTAGTTATTACTAAGTTATTACTCGTTCAGTCCTACCTTGAGCGACTGTCTTGTGACGAATTTCCTAGAGTTCATTTATTCTTCAAGTAGAAACACGAGTAAGAAGAAGCTGACGGCGACAGTTTGTACTTCGCCGGTTCCACAAGAACAGTTTTGTTCAGACATGAAAGACTTTATTTTGCCAGAGTGCATGATAAATAAAAGCTGTGTGTGAGTTCGTGGGAGGTTGTGGATTTCGTTTTTAAAATTTTACTTCATCTTTAAAGTTGCGTAATCGAACATGAGTCCATACTAGGCGTATAATCCGAGAATCTAAAAGGGAAGTTGGTCCTTTTCTAAATAAGTGTATTACAAAATGTCCATTCTCCTACCATAGCTAATGAAACTATTTATTCAAGCTTGATTGGGCTGCAAGATTATTTTTTTAACCTAATGTACCTGGACAAGTAGCTGGAACCTTAGCTTCTCCCACCAGGTCCATTTACCATTTACTCAATTTAAAGATGTGATTGGCAGGAGGACAGTCACTGTACATTTGAATTAATTCTGTCCATCCCTCCCCCCTCCTCCTCAGTATTGACACCCTCGGGGTCATCAGCAGAGTGTCCCAGCTCTTCAGAGGTCACCCCAACCTCATCGTGGGCTTCAACACCTTCCTGCCGCCTGGCTACAAGATCGAGGTCCAGAACCCTGTTGCCGGGTGAAAACAAAAGGAAATGAGAAGAAAAAAGGCTTCTTTGCGACAGAATTCATATTGAATTTGCTTGTGGAGAATCATTTTTAAGTCTGCTATGATCATGCACTTTGATTTTAAGAGTTATTTTTCTTTTAATGACGAAGTGAATGTTTTCCCCTTTTAAATTGTTCTATTGTATATAGCGATAACCCAGCGTATACAGTTATCTACATTAATTTAATATTTCTTCAAATATAACCTATCACTTTATCATTCGAAAGACTATTTAATCAAGCTAAACTGTATTAAATACAAATAATATCAACGTATTCATTCGTAAAGCTGTGTTTTTTGGCTTATTAATCTGATTTATAGGTCATTTAATGTTACTTGTTTTTCATTAATCGTGTTGATTGTATTTTTTATTTGGCAATTACAGTTTTTCTGTCTTGTATACTATTACACATTTTAAAATACTAAAAGAAGAGCATGTATAAAAAGAGTATTGTAAACTGGTAGAGATAAGAACATATAAAGAAAACAATAACATGTATGTGGAAAGATAAGAAGTTAAAAATAAATCAATATGGGGAAAGGTGAACAAAGTGTGAATCCGGGTGTTGTGTGTTTTAATAAGTAACTGTACAGCTACAGTGCTACAGTGATATAGTTGTGTATCATAAATAAACCCACTGCACAAGAGAGGTGCATGTGTTCCTCAAGTGGGTGGAGACCAAAACCGAGTGAAAAGGACCAAATGTTGGACTTCAATTGTGTCAAATGTTTAGAAACACGATTACAAATTAGTTATAATGTTGATTTGTATCTGCTCGTCGTTTACTCCTTTTCTACGCTGCTCTGAAGAAACATGTATGAATGGAAGTTCTTTTGGGTGTTAATTTAATAATGCAGCCATGACTCTAAGTCAAGTGTAAATGTATTTAGAGCTACACATTAAACCATTAGACCTCCACTGTTATCTTTTCTCTTGAAATGCAGAGGAGGTGGCTCCGGTAACACTCCCACGATGACGCATATACTTTTAAATAAAAAACATTGCTCTCTGTGTGTGTGTATATATATATATATACAGGACTGTCTCAGAAAATTAGAATATTGTGATAAAGTTCTTTATTTTCTGTAATGCAATTAAAAAAACAAAAATGTCATGCATTCTGGATTCATTACAAATCAACTGAAATATTGCAAGCCTTTTATTCTTTTAATATTGCTGATTATGGCTTACAGCTTAAGAAAACTCTAAAATCCTATCTCATAAAATTTTAATATTTCCTCAGACCAAGTAAAAAAAAAGATTTATAACAGCTGAGTGTTTGTCAAGGCTCAGGAAACCCTTGCAGGTGTTTCGAGTTAATTAGACAATTCAAGTGATTTGTTTAATACCCTACTAGTATACTTTTTCATGATATTCTAATATTTAGAGATAGGATATTTGAGTTTTCTTAAGCTGTAAGCCATAATCAGCAATAAATCAGAATAAAAGGCTTGCAATATTTCAGTTGATTTGTAATGAATCCAGAATGCATGACATTTTTGTTTTTTTAATTGCATTACAGAAAATAAAGAACTTCATCACAATATTCTAATTTTCTGAGACAGTCCTGTATATATATATATACGGTCACTGCATTGCCAAGCCCTGAATTAGCATTAGCCAACTAAACAGTGATAATTGTTCTGTAATAATATAAATAAATACTGAGGCATGTTTTTATTTTGATGTTTGACAAGTGCAACTAGTTTATAGAGTGGAATCAGCATTCATATAACTCATATACATATGCAAGCAAATATACGTTGGTAGGCCTACAAGTAAAAGTTATATTTCAATGTTTATTTAGAAAGTCCAAGCAAAACAAGTCTAATCACCGAAATACTGTAAATATCACAGTAAAAGTTATTATAATACAGAATGACTACTTCCAAGTGTATTCTCTAAATATTCTAAATATGTATACTATTTCATATATGCAGTACTGATCACTCACACGTTGGCAGCGTTTTAATGACGTGGCTGGTGAGGCGTGTTTAAATGAGGCCTCCAATAATAGGCTGAGAGGTTAAAACGACAACAGTGCATCATATGTCATGCAACGCGTGTGTATTAAATTCACTAGAATATAATATAAAAACCTGAGTAAAGCACGTGCACTGCAGCACGCGCGTTGAGTAAATGTACTCGATTACTTCCCGCCTCCGCCGCACAGATGTTGAGTTTGGGAGGCTCGGATTTTTAGCGGGTGATATTCAAAATAAAGTGACGCGCACAGGAGTGTGGGCCAATGGGAGACGGAGGGGGGCGTGGCCAACTCTTTGGTTACAAACACGAATCCTGGAGTACGGAGTCCTTTTTTTCCTCTCTCCCCGGGTATGTAACAGCTGGTTAAAACTAAATAATATTTACGGTGTCGCCTGATGTAACAAAGTGAACGACGTGCGTGTCGCCCCCTCGTGCTTTTGTGTCCTGAAATGAATTGAAGGGGGGCTTCTTTTTACATTTCTTATGGTCGACTACAGAATAGCTTCACCCCCCCCCCCCAGCAAAAATATATATACACAACGCGATTACATAGCCACAAAAATCAGCAGGACGTCCATTTTTTGGGTAGTAAACAATGTCCCTGCGCGCGCTGCGTGTGTGGAAGTGTAAACATCTCTGCAGCGTAACGCGAAAGGATCGAGAGAGGAGGGGGTGAAGGGGTGTTGTTGTTGTTGTGGAGAGGAGACATGTTAGACATTTTACTCCCCGACTATCGACGTAAACACATAATAGTATCCGTGAAACGTCGCGGTCGAGTGAAAGAGAGTAGGGGAGAAGACTAAGGACAAAAATGGGGCTGCGTGTGTGTGTGTGTTTTGGGAGTGCGGAGCGAGCGGGGAATGGCGTGGCTCTACACGGCGACCGACGCCGTAGTTCCCGTTCCGTTTGACTTTGGCATTGTTTGGTAAGGGCAACCGGATCGGGTCTTACGGGGGGTGGTGGGGGGCACGCAGTGTTGGCCGCTTTCCGGGGCCCTGCTTCCACCGGGGGCACCAAGCGTGATTTCCACCCCAGATGATGCGTTTTAGTGCCTTTTGTTTGGAGAGTGCAGCCTGTAAACGTCCACACACACACACACACACACACACGTCGATGGATGCGGAGAGGGAGGGGGTGATCTTCCTCACCGTGGAGCTCGGTGTTGTGCTCCACAGCCTGCAGTGCGTTGGGGTTCGTGCGTTTTGCACAACACTTAAAAACATACTTTTGGGTGCAAATCTAATATGGTGCGTGTACACCATTGGCATTTGGTTTTCCGGTCGGAGTGATGCATGTTGTTGTAGTTTTTTGCAGAGCGGCACGGAAGTGTGTAGCGAAACCCAGGCTACATAGAGCATTGCTATGTGTGTGTGTGGGCCGCAGGCCACGGGCGCTGCCGATTACTCCGCCCTGGCTGGAATGAGGAATCCCGGGCTGGTGTGTTGCAGCTCCGCCTGTTCGTGGGCTGTGGTTTATTTTCGAAGTTCCACCTTTTTTGGGGGATTTGTAATCACGGTTGTCTGCGACGATTGGCTGGAGCGTCCCACACGGGAGGCGGGACACGAGTCCAAAAAAACCCCCAGCAGACTCCCGCCTACAAAAGTCACGTGTTCAGCCAAACTCCAGGAAGTAGCTCGTTGTGGATGAAGCTCCCGAGTTGTCTGATGAAATCGAGATCGGATCAAAGTGGTGGTTTGATGTGGTCTGCATGGTTAGTGTGAGTCAAGTCATACTGTATTATGTCGTATTGGTACAACAAGGTGCTTGGTGGGCAACATGGGTGTTTGAAGTAACTATAGTGAATCTATAGAAGATGGTTTACATTCTAGTTGTAAACACCTTTATCTGAGGGGCCTCCACATAAGTTAATAATAAAAATACATATATTAAGATATTATGAATACACATACACAACAAATACCCCCCAACAAATAAAGTGTGTGTAAGTTAAGTATTTGGTTAAGGGGAAAAAAGATAATTATATATATGAGTATGTTATTAACGCAAGGAGACTTGGATAAGATAAAGAATAGGCCCTACAGTGCAAAGAGGCATGACACTTTTTGAAAATAGAAAAAGCAGAAAAAAGTCTAATTTTGAAGACGCATTTACATTGCAGGTGGTCTTCCAGTTGCTTTAAATGTTATACTTTCCACAGATAACACAGGCGGGACTGTTCACACCGCTGGTATTGTCGCGCTTCAAATCAAAATGGGCGTGCATGGTGGCGGAGAGAGAAACATTCTTGATTGACAGTTCAAACTCACAACCCGTGTCCGTCGCCCCGCCCTTCCGCGGATGCCCTGAACAAACTGACCAATGGCGGCTGCCTGGGGGCGGAGTTACATCTGAAAACCACGCCCCCTCTCTGGAGCTAACCGAACGGAGATTGTTTTCCTCTTTCGGGGATCTTTTCACTTTGCAGCTAAGCCGCTTAAATTGTTTATTTTAATAAAACTACGAGCCGCCGATAAGTTGCTTTTTGCGGCACATACGTCTCTTTGGCATCTTCGCCCGAATATCGGATTTTCAAATTCGGGATCTTCAGCGTTGCTACTTGGGAGACGGGTGAGTTCAGCTGAATTCATTCAGCGAGCTAATGCAGCTACGTACCGACCGCGAGCAGACGTGTGAAGTCCACCACGCAGAGAACATCGGCTGCTCTCTGCCTGTCACTCACTTCATAACCAGACCCGATGCGAGTTTTCCTTATAAATCGATATCTCAACGCTCGCTTCAAGTCGCCTGTTTCAGTAAACCTAAACCCCGCTAACGTTTAGCTGCATGTGCTTCGCCCCGGACTACTCATGTTGTTTACATTAGCTAGCAGCTAACTGGCGGCTCACCCCCCCCCCCTCCTGTCGACATGAACGACTTATCGCTGTAAATATAATAAATATATTTGTTTCGTGTACTTTTAGGCTGCATGGCGGTTTAAAAGTCAGCTATTTTTCATGCTCGTGCCTGAAATGGGAGCGTGATTTTGCGACACCTCCCCCCCCCCCCCCCACTCGCGCCACGCTCTAAATGGCGGGCGCGCTGTAACTCGAGGTCGCTGCTTGTGTTGCCAGGCCGTAAAGGGGATGGTGATCTAACGGTTAGCTAACGGACAGGGTTCTATCTGTCTTTACGTGACCTATTCACGTTACGACACAAACATGAAGCGGAGGTTTCTAAAAATACGGCAGCCTCGCTTTCGTTGGAGCGAGACTTTTTGTTGTTGTTGATAAAACACACTTCAGTAAGAAGAAAGCCATTTCGGCACTTCTGCTCGAAGCGTAATCCATTCTTCACCTGTCGTTTAAAAAATGTATGCCCGTCTTAACGTCATGAATTCAAATGCTTGTGAAGTTGTTGCGGTCTCGAGGAAGTTGTGAATGGCAGACTGACTCCGACGCTTCCTCGGCACCTGTTTGTTGCATCGGTGACGTAGGCAGTCTCTAAAAACTCTCCGTTTCCGCAGCCAATGAAATGCCTTCAGCGCGAGTTGAATGAGCGCGTGAACCCCGTTGTCAAGGCAACCGTTCTGGGGGTGAAATTAAAAGCGTTTTATGTTTACTCTAAACGCGTATTCTTTCTTATTTATAAACCTAGAGCTTTTTGTGAGATTGTGTTTTTTGTGCACGTTTTGTAGTTCGAAAGCTTTGAGGTGTATAATTATTCAGATAATTAAACAGTTATTTATAACAAGCAGGGTAGAATGTATGAAAGTTAATAATGACACAACCTTTAAGTCAGCCTTTATTAAAATAAAACAGAGACAGTTAAATAAATTAAAATAAATTATATGTATATTGTCGTTTCAAGGGGCTCTCCCCCTCTAACTGCTTACTGTTCCTCTAATACCTCCCTCCAATTCTAAAGCTTTGAGGTTTGATTCACACAAACACAAGTCTTCAGATAATTTAACGGTTATTTATAACAAGCCGAGTAGAATGTATGAAGGGTAATAATGCCACAATATTTATGTCAACCTTTATTACTCAAAATATACTATCAGAGACAGTTAATTAAATGAGAAAACATCTGTATATTGCAGTTTCAGGGGTCTCTCCCCCTCCCCAACTGCTTACTGTTCCTCTAATACCTCCCTCCAATCGGCTCATTCACACACACGGTGTCCTTGTTCTGCATAACTGTTTCTCCACCATCATCTACAGCAGTCCTTTGGTGACGTAGCTTCTCTGAAAAGAAAGTTGAAAAAAAAATCACAAACTAAAGCTGACATGTGTGATCACAAGTCAATGAATCAATGTGCTCCCATGTAGTTGACCTCTGTAAACCCTCGGGCGTCTTTGTGCCACGAAAAGCATCGAGTGTATTGTTTGTTTTATTGTCTTAAAAAAAAACCTCTCTGGCACAGCATGCAGCCGTAAATTCAGTTGAGTTTCTGCCACATGCTCCCCAGCAAAATATTGAATGAAATAAAGAGTCTGCTTTAATTGTTTCTGAAAATAGGGTCCGTGCGCTTGTTTTATTCGCAGGTCTCTCAGCTCTTGCGAGAATGAGTTCATAATGAAGCGGCGACTGGAGGATCAGGAAACGATTTTTGCGTCCCAGCAGCGGCGCCTCGCTGGCACCCCGGAGGCCTTCCAGCACCGCGTCCTGGCCCCGGCTCCAGCCCCGGCGGTGTATGAGGCCGCGTCTGACAACATGCAGCCCACAGCAGGCGTCCAGTACTCCGTCCCACAATACCAGGTACACGCCGTAGATTAGCTTGACGCTCACTGACTTAGTAAAACTAGGTCAACTACAGCTGTTTTAAGTCACCCGTTGCTCATAACTCCGGCTGTCATTTGAACCCTGTTTAAAAACTGAAGCTCTGTGTTCCACTGTTTATGATAAATTGCTGTACATACTCATTTTATGTGGCGATTCTATTGGTTGTCCAAGTTGTATCCATCGGGTGTCTCACCAGATCTACTAACGCTAACTACTTTCCGTCGCCGTCACAGGTGTCTCTGCTTTCCCAGGTCGCCACTGCGGCCCAGAACAGTGGCGTGCATGGGCACACCCCGAACCCGGCCGTCCACGGCGGGTCCCACCACCACAGCCCCGTGGCGGTCCACGGGCCCTCGGTGATGCCGGGGCACGGCCACACGGCGGCTCCCCAGGCCTCCGCACAGGGCCAGCAGTTCCAGAGGCTCAAGGTCAGTCGGCCCGTTTTTTTGACAGAAAAACCTGCAAATGTCAAGGAATTTTCACACCAGCGAAAATAAAAATACAGACGGTATTCAAGGTTTTCGTGACATTCGTGTATTTTTTAAATTCCGTCAGAGGATAAGTTGTTGGTTGCTAGAAGTTTGAGCATCTTTTCTGGTTCTTTACATGCTTGTTTCTCGCCGTGCAGAGGAGGTTCACGGGGAAACGTTGAACAAAAAGCACGCTGTAGTACAGGGGTCGGGAACCTATGGCTCCTCCGGTGACGGCATATGGCTCCCAGACAATTTTGAGTTACAAAAAAAAAATCTCCGCCCGCCCCCCTGTAATTTTCTCTATCACGCCAGATTACAGCAGAAGTAATTTAAGGTCCCTTTTCTTAAAGAGCACGTCTTTGTTCTTTTATTAAACTAAACAGCTGTCTGTTATTGATCGTCTTTACACAACAGCATGTCATCAGCACCAGAAGTCGCATTAAAAGCAAGACATATTTAATTTATTATACGTTAAAAATACTATATGGCTCTCAGTGAAATATATTTGGCTTTTATGGCTCTCCCAGTCAAAAAGGTTCCTGACCCCTGCTGTAGTAGATACTTTTTAAATCTTTGTGTGAATTATTTATCCGTCTATTTACTTTTCTTTTTCTGTGTAAATGTGTAATCTCAGAAAGTTGGCAAAAGTAAACGTAAAAAAAGTAACAATCCGACTCTTCCGGTGGATGAACTTCTCTTCTCTCTCCTCTGGCCCAAAGGTAGAAGATGCTCTGTCTTACTTGGATCAAGTGAAGCTGCAGTTTGGCAACCAGCCTCAGGTCTACAACGACTTCCTGGACATAATGAAGGAGTTCAAGTCTCAAAGGTCAGGACACTGTTTGATTTCACATGAAATATTCTGTGTTTCTTTTCACGATGCACACCCAAAGTCAGTCACCTTGGTGTTTAAACTCTAAACTTTAAAGTTATTACTCGTTCAGGCCTACCTTGAGCGACTGTGTCTTGGTAACTAAAAATGCACAATTCCGTACTAACAATAATATTAATAACAAAACAAAATGATAACAACTTGCTTGTCTGCAAATTGCAGAAGCCGATTTATTTTAAACCAGAACGTTGTTGTAGAGATACAACCAAGAGACAAGTGAGTTGATTTATTCTTCAAGTAGAAACATAATACAGAAAGAGCTGATGACCATAATTGTACTTTTTTTTATACTTAGAATTAAAGCACCACTCTACTAACCGTTCCACTAAAACACTTTTCCTCACACAGCGTTTGTGTTATTTTAGCGTAATTAAGTGTTCCAATATTTACATCTAGAGGCTCCATAGTCAGTCCTACCAAGTGTGATTTATGAAAAGAAGTGTTTAACAGAATCTAGAAACAATGACCCGTCACTGACTTATAAATGTGGTTCAGTTCCACGGGATTGGCAGGATGACAGTCGGGGTACATTTTGAATTCATCCGGTTTATTTTTGTTTGTCCCCCCCCCCATTCCACTGCAGTATTGACACCCCCGGGGTCATCAGCAGAGTGTCACAGCTCTTCAAAGGTCACCCCGACCTCATCATGGGCTTCAACACCTTCCTGCCGCCTGGCTACAAGATCGAGGTCCAGAACCCCGACCTGGTCAACGTGACCACGCCTGGTCAGATCCACCACATCACCCCGCACGGCATTTCAGTCCAGAACATTCCCATAATAGGAGCGGCCACCCAGCATCCGCCCCAGCTCCCGTCTGCTGCGACCGCCGCCGTCGCCGCCGCCCCGCCCCTTCTGATGCAGCCCACCCCTGCCAAGATGAGCAAGGTGAGTAATTTAAGTGACGAAAAAAAAAGAAGCTATATACAGGGTCATGGAAAAGTCATGGAATTTTAAAGTGGTTATTTCCAGGGCTGGAAAAGTCGTGGAAATTAGTTATATTTATATATTGCATTCACGCTGAGTTTTAAATAATTAATATGCTTTTTAAATGACGCTCAAACTATAAGCCGGCATACGCTCTTTCATACTCGCACATTTTTCGCGCTGCAAGTGAACGCACCGTAACCGAAAAGACAAAAATGTTTATTCTTTTAATCAAATTATTGTCTCTCATTCATTTGTGTCATTTAAGGTTATATACCGCTTTATATACTGTATGCTTTTAAATTCTCATTGTTAGTTTAAATTCAACATTTTCTCACTTTATCATGTATACACTGAGAAGTAAAAAATGTTTGCTTCTAGAAATTTGGTTTAAAGTCCTGTCCATTGGTCAAAATGTGTATGAACCTTTTGTATGTGTCTATATATATATACACTACCGTTCAAAAGTTTGGGGTCACTTAGAAATGTCTTTATTTTTCAAAGAAAAGCACTGTTTTTTTCAATAAAGATAACATTAATCAAAAATACACACTATACATTGTTAATGTGGTAAATGACTATTCTAGGTGGAAACGTCTGGTTTCTAATGAAATACCTCCAGAGGTGTATAGAGGCCCATTTCCATCAACTATCACTCCAGTGTTCTAATGGTACATTGTGTTTGCTAATCGCCTTAGAAGACTAATGTCTGATTAGAAAACCCTTGTGCAATTATGTTAGCACAGCTGAAAACAGTTATGCTGGTGATATAAGCTATACAACTGGCCTTCCTTTGAGCTTGAAGTTTGAAGAACAAAATTAATACTTCAAATATTCATCATTATTTCTAACCTTGTCAATGTCTTGACTACATTTTATATTCATTTGATGAATAAAAGTGTGATTTTTCATGGCAGACACGAAATTGTCTGGGTGACCCCAAACTTTTGAACGATAGTGTATATATATATAGCCAGTATATATAGCTGTTTTGCGGTGCAGAATCTGGTTTATTACCTCTAAAACCTTTTCATGCTGTGGCCTTCCCCAGCCTCTTCAGCCCCCGCCGTTGACACCGAGCGATCAGAGCAATCCGTCCATCCCCGCGTACACCTCTCCTCGCTCGCCGCCCATGCAGCTCCACCCGCCCCTCAGCGGGACCCCCACTGGGCCGCCCACGCAGAACAACCAGCCCGTGGAGTTCAACCACGCCATCAACTACGTCAACAAGATCAAGAACCGCTTCCAGGGCCAGCCCGACATCTACAAAGCCTTCCTGGAGATTCTCCACACGTACCAGGTCAGAAAGCCGCCGCGATGAGTTGGTAGAAAATGACTTTTTATGGCTTAAAGATATTTAATTGCGAAGTGTCAGTATCGCTCACATACTTTGCCAACTTGACTATGTGCAACTTGATAAACTGTCATTGCAATATTGATCTTTCTGTGACATAAAAAACACAATGTGTAGTGCAAAAATTACGTGTTGTGTTTACTTCCTGTTTAAGGAAGGAACTGCTTGATCTTGTGTTTGCAATGAAACCGTTTTCACTTATGAAACTTCAAATGTTGCCGTTTTAGTGACTTGCCGTTGTCCAAAATGAGCACCGCGTTGACTGTCAGTGGTCAGCAGGCCCGTCTTTAATTCAGGGGGTTGGTGGTTCAACACCCGCCCTAGTCGATGTGTCCTTGAGCAAGACACTTAATAATATTAAAAATAACTAGAACGGGCACTCGGTAGAGCACATACCTTCGCATATCACAAGATTGGGCATTGAATTCTGATCATGTTGGCATTAGTTGCATGACAATTGGATAGAAATTGACCATGCAATGGTAAAAAAAGATTTGGACCTTTTCATGACCTTGACCTTTGACCCGATTGATCCCAAAATCTAATCAAATGGTTCCCGGATAATAACCAATCATCCCACCAAATTTCATGCGATTCGGTTTAAAACTTTTTGAGTTATGCGAGTAACACGCATACAAATAAATAAATAAATACACGGCGATCAAAACATAACCTTCCGCATTTTCAATGCGAAGGTAATAATCCATTTAATTTATCTAGCCACTGACCCACAGTCGCCCTTAACTTAACCCTGAGTTGCTCCCCGTAGCTGTGTCTACGGCGCATGAATGCAAGTCGCTTTGGATAACAGCGTCGGCTAAATGAAATGTCATTTAAAAGCTTAACGACAAGTTGAACCCAAGTCTCAACGCCTTTTTTCAACGAATGACAAAGTACATTTTCAGATTAGACGCGGGGCCTCTGCAGCCCGTCGTGTCACTCGGTTTCCAAATTCACGGCGGCCGTGTGTTTTTTATTCCGCAACAGAAGGAGCAACGTAACGCCAAGGAGGCCGGCGGGAACTACACGCCGGCTCTGACGGAGCAGGAGGTGTACGCTCAGGTGGCGAGACTCTTCAAGAACCAGGAGGACCTGCTCTCCGAGTTTGGCCAATTTCTCCCCGATGCCAACAGTTCGGTGGTGAGCGGAGACGCCGTGCAGATGTTACTCTCTCTCACCTGGATGCTTCCCACCGGTTAAACATTCTGCTGACCTGCCGCAGCACTCCCTCTGTGTCTGTATTCGCGTCCTCATCGGTGTCGCGTTTCCTCCGTAGCTGCTCAGCAAGACCACGGCGGAGAAGGCCGAGTCGGTACGGAACGACCACGGCGCCACGGCCAAGAAGCTGCAGCTCAACAACAAACAGAGGCCCAATCAGAACGGCTTGCAGATCCGCCGGCATCCCGCTCCGGGGGCCACGCCCCCCGTCAAGGTAACGCGCGCATGCGCCGACGCTTTAGCTCGACTCCCGTTTCCTCCTTATTTCTTCCTTTTTTCATGACCGATCCGATGCTATTTGTTTTGTTGACGCGACAGAAGAAGCCCAAGTTGCTGAATTTGAAAGATCCCTCGGTGGCGGATGCCAACAAGCATGGAGTGGGAACAGAATCTCTGTTCTTCGAGAAGGTGAGGGTTTTTACCTTTATCTGTTTATGGGATCGCAGACGTTAATTAAATGACAGGATATGACACAAGCTGCGAAGGAAGGAAGCCATCACTAAGCCACGCAGCAATAATTAACCTCAGAAAGTAATACTTTCATATTTACTTGGCTTATTGTGTCTATTATTGGTTATCTAATATAGTTTTAACTTGTAACCATCAGAAAATCTTGAATTAGTGAAGCACGTCAAACAGTTTTTTTGGGGGGTATTTTATTTATTTGACGTACCGACACTCGGCTCCGTCACATCCTGTTCTTACGCTTTCTTTTTTTCCCCGCTTCAGGTGCGCAAAGCGTTGCGAAGTTCGGAGGCCTACGACAACTTCCTGCGGTGTCTGGTCATCTTTAACCAGGAGGTGATCTCCAGGGCTGAACTCGTGCAGCTGGTGCTTCCATTTTTAGGGTGAGTACGCCGTCATCTCGGCTGGAAAGAAATCCTCCTTTCTTTTTTTTACCTACGCATTCGAGAATGCGGAAGGTTACGTTTTGATCGCTGTGTATTTATTTGTATGCGTGTTATTCGCATAACTCAAAAAATATTAAACCGAATCGCATGAAATTTGATGGGATGATTGGTTATTATCCGGGGACCATTTGATTAGATTTTGGGATTGATCTGGTCAAAGGTCAAGGTCATGAAAAGGTACCAAAAATGTGTCTGCGTCGAAGGTATGCACTCTACCGAGTGACCGTTCTAGTTTTTGACTATATCATAATTATGTTGTTTTTTCCCCCACTTAATTATGTTTTTATAACAGAAAATTCCCAGAGCTGTTCAACTGGTTCAAAAACTTCCTGGGATATCAGGAGATGTCCCACATCGAAACGTACCCCAAGGAGCGGGCCACCGAGGGCATCGCCATGGAGATCGATTATGCTTCCTGTAAGAGACTCGGTTCCAGTTACAGAGCGCTGCCCAAAAGCTACCAGCAGCCCAAGTGCACCGGCAGGACGCCACTTTGTAAAGAGGTAGGAGCCGTTGTTGTTCCCGCTTGTGTTTTCTAAGTTACCTTTGTTTTTTTTAACGTGTTTTCTAACAGCGAGGTGAATAATCTCGACGTTAATGTGTCGAATTGAAACTCAACGGCGACGCCATGTTTTGTGTGTCTGCCGTGTCCAGGTCTTAAACGACACCTGGGTCTCCTTCCCCTCCTGGTCTGAGGACTCCACGTTTGTCAGCTCCAAGAAGACTCAGTACGAGGAGCACATCTACAGATGCGAGGACGAGCGCTTTGAGGTGAGCAGCAGCCTCGCCGTTGACTTGTGACTCCGCCGGGTTTTCTTTCTTTTACAACTTCCCCCTGAACAAATACTTTTAAACTAACTAAAATAAAATAAAATGGCAAACTAAAGTATATAAGAATATTTCACAGCGGCTATCAACCGTTGGAGCCGCTAAGCGCCATCTAGTGGACTGAGGAGGTACTGTCAGATGGTTTGATTTAATTAAGAATATATGTATTTTAAATATAAAACATAAAGCTATACATTTATATCTCAATGTGATCAAGAATTCACATGAGTGTTAAAAATTGACCAGTTACAATTGAGAAAGTCATCTTTCCAAATCAGGAAACAGGCGAACATGTTCACTAGATTAGAAAACTTAATTAATCCCCGGTGGGGGAACTCATTTGCCACCAAAAATTCATACAGACAACAAAAGACGCCGTCCACAGAGCACAACAATCAAGAAACACGCTCCACGGAACACACTTATGATGCATGCTCTTGGATGTATCAAAGAAATCGACGCCGTCGTTGTATTTCCCTGTGGCCAGGTACGGTATTGCAACGAGAAACCCACATACCGCTATTGTCAAGGAGACGTTTAATAATACGATCGACTGGCCCCCTCCAGATATGAACATGTGTTCTGAATGACGTCGTTTACATGGCCGCCATGGGCCAGAGGGACAGCGGCATTTCATTTGCACCACTTCACAGATTCAGCAGCCGGCATAACCTTTGAATTAACTCCGAAGCCAGAAGTGGGGTTTTTTTGCGAGGCGTATGCTCTAATTAAAGCTCCAGAGTGCATTGTGAGGAAATATGACCGTGAATACATTACATATTTATGCATAATGGCAGGTCGTGATGGCTGAGGCTGAGCAGAATGCGTAATGTGGCCGTTGCAGCTCACAGTGAAGATAAAGGCCGTGAACATTAAGAGCCGCCCCCGTTCCTCTCACCCGCAGTTGGACGTGGTGCTGGAGACCAACCTGGCCACCATCCGGGTCCTGGAGACGGTGCAGCGGAAGTTGTCCCGCATGTCGGCGGAGGAGCAGGCCAAGTTCCGCCTGGACGGCGCGCTGGGCGGCTCCTCGGAGGTCGTGCACCGCAAGGCCATCCAGAGGTTATACGGAGACAAGGCGCCCGACATCATCGACGGCCTCAAGAAGAACCCCGCCGTCTCCGTCCCCATCGTGTTGAAGAGGTGGGGGTCGAACTGTCGGCTGAAGAACGCGTCTTTCTTTTTGATTTTATGTGTGATGCACAGGCTCTTTGTCTCCATCGAGGTGTGTTCACCTGTTTCTGTCTTCGGGGCTGCACTGAGAAGATGAACCACAGCCCAGATGGCTCCTGAGATTAAATCTGTGCGTCGATGTTCTCCATCGCTGCGGAAGGACTTGAAAGGAAGACGAATGTTTGAATAGCACGCGACTCGACTTGTTCCTTTCTCGTCCGACCAGGTTAAAGACCAAGGAGGACGAGTGGCGGGAAGCCCAGCGCAGCTTCAACAAGATCTGGAGGGAGCAGAACGAGAAGTATTACCTCAAGTCCCTCGACCACCAGGGCATCAACTTCAAACAGAACGACACCAAAGTGCTTCGCTCCAAGTCCCTGCTGAACGAAATCGAAAGCATTTACGATGAGGTGGGTTTCTCTCAAATGATGGCGCCTGAATTAACAGCCCGCGTTGGCGCTTAGCTTTATACACAGGGTTCGTACGGTCATGGAAAACCTGGAAAAGTCATGGAATTTTAAAATGGTCATTTCCAGGCCTGGAAAAGTCATGGAGAAAAAAACTTAAATCTTAAAAGTTTTGAAAAAGTCATGGAAATGCTGGTATATTCACAAGTTCATATACGCCGAGTTTGAAATAATTAATATAAACAGATGGATTTGCACATAAAGAATAAACATTTATATAAGTGTTTAACCCTCCTGTTACCTTTACATTTACTAACATATTTTACCCTCGGGGTCAATTTGACCCCAGCAATTAAAACCTCCAGAAAATTATTAGAATTGATATTGTTTCCCAAGTTTAAGTGTGAGGCACTTTATGTTTGTTTGTTGACTACCTAAATAGCCCTTTAAATATATAAAAAAGTTGATATTTCTTATATGTTTGACACAGTGAAAAACAGCCTGGGGTCAAATTGACCCCAAAGAACACCGACATTAAACATTGAATGGGGTCAAATTGACCCTAAAGGTAACAGGAGGGTTAAAGGAATAAACATGAATAGAAATGTTTATTCTTTTAATCAAACTATTGTCTCATTCATTTGTTTCATTTTAGGTAAACTGTATGCTTTGGAATTCTCATTTTTTGAACTCAAAATTCTCTAAATTGTTCATGTTTATCCCGAGATTTCAGTTTGGTCGTCGAAATTTGGTTTAAAGTCCTGGAAAAGTCCTGGAAATCCATTGGTCAACATGTGTAAGAACCCTGTATACAACGTCTGTTTTTTTCCTCGCATAATTACAGGAAACTGTGTCTCAAACCGCTTGTGGAAGCGCGCTGGTCTCATCGTATGCTCCGTGCGTCCACACGCTGACGTAGATTTGCTCTTCCCTCTGTGCCAGCGCCAGGAGCAGGCGTCCGAGGAGAACGCCACGCCGCCCGCGGGCCCCCAGCTGACGCTGCCGTACGAGGACAGCCAGATCCTGGAGGACGCGGCGGCGCTCATCATCCACCACGTCAAGCGGCAGGCCGGCATTCAGAAGGAGGACAAGTACAAGATCAAGCAGATCATCTACCACTTCGTCCCCGACATGCTGTTCTCCCAGCGCGGCGAGCTCTCCGACGTGGAGGAGGAGGAGGAAGAGGACGAGGACGAGGACGAGGAGGAGATGGACGCGGAGGAAGGCGCCGCCAAAAAGCACAACGGCGTGCCCGGCAGCCGGAGCCCCTCCAAGTCCAAGCTGCTGTTCGGCGGCGCGGCGGCGCAGAAGCTGCGCGGCGGTGCCGACGACGCCTACAACCTCTTCTACGTCAACAACAACTGGTACATCTTCCTGCGGCTGCACCAGACGCTGTGCTCGCGGCTGCTGCGGCTCTACGGGCAGGCGGAGCGGCAGATCGAGGCGGAGGTCCGGGAGCGGGACTGGGAGCGGGAGGTCCTGGGCCTGAGGAAGGAGAAGAATGACAACCCGGCCGTCCAGCTGAGGCTGAAGGAGCCCAGTGAGTAGCGACAGGCAGACACACGCATGATCAGCTTTTCTTCAGGAAATGTAAAAAAAAAAAAAAAAATCCTGTGCTTTTATTTTGAAGGTTTTCAAATTAAATGGATTTATATTATAAAATTAGAGAAATTGTCTTATGTACAATATTCCTACACTCGAATAAACAATAATCAAATGCAAAAAGTTATTTAACAATATGTTCGGGATTATTATTATTTTTATTTTTAAAAGGGACCATGTACAGTTGAAGCCTAAATGTCACCATTTGATGTACCAGATTGTAGCTACACAGCTAATTTGCCTCTGTAGTCCCTTGACAGACCATAATAAACATAAAACAATCACAAACATAAAACAATGACAAACATACAGGATGAGACGCACTACATTATATGTGGTAAGAAAAACAAAAAATACACACAGTGCGAAGCTGCAGTACAGCACATTAAAAGTAAGTAATGCATACTGTTAAAAGTAAGTCATAAAAAACATTTCACGTTCTTAAAGGGACATTACGTCCGAGAATCTAAAATACATCAGGTCCTTCCTACCTGTAACGCTATTTTATCAATCTAGATTGTTTGGGGTGTTTTGAGGTGTCAGCTGGAGAGATGTTGAGATGAGGCTCAGCGCAGAAAAACATGTTGGAAAAACTCCACGACAACGGTCTCTTTCCATGAATCATGAAGAAAGAAAAAAAACTGAGGTCTGTGAATGATCTCCAGTAGCCAGGTCCTGATTTCTGGAAAGAGACATGTTGAGTTTTTTCACAATTTATTTTGTTGAGCCGTCTCGTGTCATTATTTTTCGAGAGCAAGGAGACGCCGCTCCGGCCGTTATCTCCAACAACCAAAATCTTTTAAATATAAACCCGCTGTATTGTTTTTATTGTCTTTTTCTGTTTTCCCATTGAAGACACAGCAAAACATCGTCTCTGGACTTCTGGGCCACGTTCCTGCTCTCTTAATAAATCAAATAATTTACAGAAAAAGTGAATAAACAAAACTAAAAGTGGATGACGATCTAAATAATTCCTGAATATTGAACCAGAGAATCCCTCGGGTTTATTAAAAATGTAACTTTCCCGCCAAAACGAGCGCCGCTCGCCAAGAGACGACGGATTGACGCGTCGTCTGTTTGTTGTGCTCGCGTCTCCCCAGTGGACATCGAGGTGGAGGATTACTACTCGGCCTTCCTGGAGATGGTTCGTAATCTGCTGGATGGCAACATGGAGGCGTCTCAGTACGAAGACTCGCTGAGGGAGATGTTCACCATCCGCGCGTACGTCGCCTTCACCATGGACAAGCTCATCCAGAGCATCGTGCGGCAGGCAAGCGCCCCGTCGGTTCTCTCGCTCGACGCCTCCTCCCCCGATGGCGCCCGTGTTCTCGGACACTTTCAGACGGTCTGTTTTCCCGCCTTTTTTTAAAACCCGCCTTCCTCCTCCTCCCCGTCCAGCTCCAGCACATCGTGAGCGACGAGATCTGCGTCCAGGTCACGGACCTCTACCTCGCGGAGAGCGCGGTCGGCGCCAGCGGGGGAACCGCCGCCACCCAGTCCTCGAGGAGCTCCGCGGAGGCCGCGTACCAGCGGAAGGCCGAGCAGCTCATGGCCGACGAGAACTGCTTCAAGGTAAACGCTCAGCGGTCCGTAGAGTTGGGGGGGGGGGGGGACACACGATCGGCTTACAGGTGATGAAACGCTGGGCGGAAGATTTTTTTTAATATTGGAAATCGGTTCAATTAAAGTTCACCTGAGGAGAAGTTATTTTATTTTTATTTTTCCCCACAAGGCTGCAGGATGGAGGACTTAAAATGACTTATGTAAAAATAAATAAATGCATGAATAAAAACAAGAATAAATAAATGCTTAAATAAATGTATAAATAAATACAGGAATAAATAAAGGCTTAAATAAATGTATAATTAAATACAGGAATAAATACATATACGTTATAACTCAACAGGACATCATTAAATAAATTTCTACATTTCTGTATTTCTTCATTTATTTATGTGTCCACACGTATTTCTTCATTTATTTATGTGTGACATTTACGTGTCATTTAAGTCCTCCATATGCAGAATGTTTGCTTTAATTAATCCGGAGATGGAAATGTGTTTGACCCGCCCCGACCACACGAGAGCTTTCGGAGGATTCAGCGTATTTAAGAGATTCTGTTCTCCTCATTGTCGAATTAAACTTTGCGTTTTTCTCTGTGGATCGACATTTAAACCTACAATTAGGTTAAAATAATTTTAAATATGAACGTGTTTCTGCAGTTTACCAATTATTGAAACATGATATCATTTTATGTATTTGTGACACGTGTCTCGCCGTCACTAGTAGGTTCCCCCCTTCAAGCACCATGGAATGAGTAGTCGGATGGTTATTCGTAATATATTTTATTGTTTCCAGACAGCAGACCGTGTCTGCTCAGCACCCCCCATCTTCCTCCTGTCCAGCTCCTTTATGGAGACAAAGCCTCGCAGATACACAAACACAGATTGTCATCAGCTGGTCTGATTGTCCTCAGACCAGCTGATGACAATCGGACACCGTTCCCTGAACCACACCCCCGCTCCACCCACTCTGCAGCCGAACTTAAACACACCCCGCTGCCACATACCTCCACCGCCCGACTTAGGCCGGGGCAACATCCGGCCTAACCTACTCCCCCTCCCCCCCATGAGAGCGGGAGAGGAAGTCGGCCACGACCATCTGCGTCCCCGGCCTATGAATCACCTTGAAATTAAAAGGCTGTAAAGCCAAATACCACCGAGTGATTCGGGCGTTGGTATCTTTCATGCGGTGGAGCCATTGTAGCGGGGCGTGGTCCGACCAGAGGGTGAATGAGCGCCCCAGGAGGTAGTAGCGCAGGGAGTCGACCGCCCACCGGATGGCGAGGCACTCCTTCTCCACCGTGCTGTACCTGCCCTCCCTCTCCGACAGCTTGCGGCTGATGTCCAGCACGGGGCGGTCAAACCCCCCTACCTGCTGGGACAAACGCCCCAGCCCTCTGTTCGACGCATCAGTCTGCAGAGTAAAAGGGAGAGAGAAGTTAGGTGTGTGGAGGAGCGGTTCCCCACAGAGAGCTTGTTTTACCTCCTCAAACACCAACTGGCACCGCTCCGTCCACTGGACCGGATCTGAGGCACCTTTCCGGGTCAGGTCAGTCATGGGGCTGGTCAGCTCCGCAAAGTTCGGGATGAACCGCCTGTAATAGCCCGCCAGCCCCAAAACTGCCTCACCTCTTTTTAGTCTTGGGCCGGGCAGGCTGCGATGGCGGCGGTCTTGTCCACCTGAGGGCGCACCTGCCCGGCGCCCAAGTGGTACCCCAGATACCGCCTCCCTCCGTCCAACTGCACACTTCCCGGGTTGGCCGTCAGCCCGCCTGCCTCAGGGACTCCAGCACCGCGCCCACCCGCTGCACATGCTCCGCCCAGGTGGTGCTGTGTATGATCACATCATCCAGGTAGGCGGCAGCATATGCAGCGTGCGGACGCAGCACCCGGTCCATGAGGCGTTGAAAGGTGGCCGGGACCCCGAACAACCCAAAGGGAAGCGTGGTGAATTGGTATAACCCAAACGGAGTGGAGAAGGCTGTTTTTTCCTTAGACCCTGGCGACAGAGGAATCTGCCAGTAGCCCTTGGTTAAATCCAGTGTCGTAAAGAAACGCGCAGTGCCCAGTCGGTCCAGGAGCTCGTCGACCCGGGGCATTGGGTAAGCATCGAACCGTGACACATCGTTCACCCTGCGATAGTCCACGCAGAACCGTATAGACCCATCCTTCTTGACCACAAGAACAATGGGGCTACACCAGGCACTGTGGGACTCTTCTAATACCCCCATCTCCAGCATTGCAGCCAATTCCCGCTGAACCACCTTTCTCTTGTGTTCAGGTATCCTGTAGGGTCGTAAATGCACTGTCACGCCCGGAGGAGTCTCAATCTCGTGCTCTATGAGGTTTGTGCGTCCTGGAAGGAGAGAGAACACATCAGCAAACTGCTTCTGCAACCGGGCAATGTCTGTTTTCTGGGTCCCGGAGAGACTGTCTTCACAAAGGAGCGAGGCCGGATTGGTGGATTTTGGGACCTCAGGCCCCAGCTCCTCTCTCTCAGACACCGAGGACACCAGAGAAACCGACTCCGCCTCCCTCCATGCTTTTAGGAGGTTGAGGTGGTAAATCTGTGTGGCTCCGCCCCTATCAGAACGCACCACCTCATAGTCGACACCCCCACTCGCCGTGTGACCACAACGGGCCCTTGCCACTTGGCGAGGAGTTTAGAGCTGGAAGAAGGAAGCAATACAAGTACCTTCTCTCCCGGTGTGAATTGTCTCAGCCGGGCACCTCTGTTGTACAGCTGCTGCTGACGCTCCTGGGCCTGGAGCAAATTCTCACGTGACAGCTGACCCAGTGTGTGGAGCTTTGCTCGCAGGTCCAGGACGTGTTGGATCTCGTTTTTACTGGTGCTCGGCCCCTCCTCCCAGTTTTCTTTAATGAGGTCGAGCACCCCCCGTGGAGTCCTGCCGAACAAAAGTTCAAAGGGAGAAAATCCCGTGGAGGCCTGGGGAACCTCCCGTACTGCAAACAACAGAGAGTCAAGCCATTTATCCCAATTACGTTCATCGCCATTAATAAATTTACGGATCATGGACTTCAAAGTCTTATTCAGACGCTCCACCAGACCGTCGGTCTGTGGGTGGTACACACTGGTCCGAATAGACTTGATGCCCAGTAACCCGTAAAGTTCTCTCAGTGTTCTTGACATGAACTGGGTGCCCTGGTGTGAGTGTCACGGCTCACTCTGTACAGCCTGTCCCTGATCAATGTGAAGTGCGGATATGTCTGCGCTGCGTCAGGGTGCACCAACTGACCATCAATTCGTATCACTTGGTCAAAGGCTGAGCGTAGAGTATCGTCCCGAGACTGCTCGAGTGGAAAATCTTCCATGGAGTAAAACTCGGGAGCCGGAGGAGTCGCCATAGGAGGCTCCGCCGGTTCCCCCTCCCCGTCTGCAGTGTCGGACAACCTCGCGTCACCGCTGAGCACGGCGCACACACCGCATGACCCTGTCTGCCGTGGACGCACCCCCGCAGCCTTCCCCATTAACTTGTCAAAGCCCGACCAATCGGTTCCCAAGATTAAGGGGTGCGTAAGGCGGGAGCTAACCGTGACCTTCACGTTATGCTTTTTACCCCCGTGTCTAATTTCCGCTGACACTATGGGATACTCGTGAATGTCCCCATGCACACACCTTATCTTCACCCACAATGCCTCCACCAATGCCCCTGGTCGAACCAGGCTCTGGTGGATCATAGACTGTGTACAGCCGGAATCCACCATTGCCTGATGTACACCCTCCTGGATTCTTACCGGTACGTGGTATGTCGCTCCCGGACCTGGGGAGGGCATTGGAGAGCCGGCAACCCGGATCACCTGGCCCACTTCCATCAGCGGGCACTCCCGCCGGATGTGTCCGGGCTGCCTGCACCTCCAACACGCCTGCCCTGGTGTTTGAGGGACTACCTGTGGGTTGGGAAGGGTGCCGGTGTTTGCTGGGGCCTGTATGGGTCGCGTCGGTCTGTCCGGAGCCAGTGAGCTGTCGACCTGCCCGCCGGGGTGCACCGCCAGGTGATCCTCCGCCCGTGCAATGGCGGCCTCCAGCGACGGGGGGCCGTGACAGCGGACCCACTCTGCTGTTCCGGTCGGCAGCCCCTCCACGAACTGCTCCCTGACGACTTTCTCCACCGCCGCCTGCGCCCCTCCGGAGTTCCCGGGCTGTAGCCATCTGGTGGCGGCGTCCTTCAGCTGGTGTGCGTAGGCAACCGGCCGGTCTTTGGGTCCCAGCGTTGCCTCCCGGAACCTCCGCTGGTGATCCTGCGGAGTCAGTCCCAGCCGATCGATGACGGCTTTACGCACGGCTGCGTAATCGCGCCGCGCTGTCGGGGACAGCGACAGCGCCGCTGTCTGCGCCTCCCCGGTGAGAAGAGGCAGTAGACGGACCGCCCACTCCCCCGCCGGCCAGCCACACGCCTCCGCCGTCACCTCAAACATCTCCAGAAATGATTGGACGTCGTCTGCCGTTGTCATCTTAGAGACCTCCACCCCCGCCAAGGGTGGAGGGTCTGGTGGAGCCGCAGCTGTCCGGGCGGCGAGCCGTTCCAGGGCTTCCGTCTGCCTCTCTGCCTGGGCCAGTAGTGTCCCCAAGAGTTGCCGGTTCGCCTCTGCCTGGTCCCGCTGTATAGCTGCCATCCCCTCCAGCATCTGACCCAGCGCCATCAAAAGCTGGGTCGGCAGATCCGAGTGTTGCTGACTGCTCTCCATGTGCTTTTCGAAAAAAAATTGTTGCTTTTTTTTTTTCCCAAAGAAAAGAGGCTCCACGTTTGGCTCCAGTGTGACACGCCTCTCGCCGGCACTAGTAGGTTCCCCCCTTCAAGCACCATGGAATGAGTAGTCGGATGGTTATTCGTAATATATTTTATTGTTTCCAGACAGCAGACCGTGTCTCTGCTCAGCACCCCCCATCTTCCTCCTGTCCAGCTCCTTTATGGAGACAAAGCCTCGCAGATACACAAACACAGATTGTCATCAGCTGGTCTGATTGTCCTCAGACCAGCTGATGACAATCGGACACCGTTCCCTGAACCACACCCCCGCTCCACCCACTCTGCAGCCGAGCTTAAACACACCCCGCTGCCACAGTATTTTTCTTTATGTAAGGTGTAAGCTGAACTTTCACCCACGAGCAAATATTCCGTTTGATGCACTTTGAAGGCTTAATTTAACTTTTACTATTCACTTCAGTTTGATGGGAAAGTGACATGAGAGCAAGAAAAAGTTGTTTTTGTTTTCCATTTTTCCATTTATTAAACAATTCTGAACCACTGAAATTCAGAATTTCAACCTAATGTTGCATTTCCACTGAAAGACACGGCTCTGCTCGCCTTTTTGGTTTCGCATCAGCAAAAGTTGTTGATAGTTGTGGTATTTTTTTTTTTACCCCCACGTTATTAGAAGGTCGACTTAAAACACTGCCGAGCACTGATTGGTCACATCGTCGTGATGGAAATCCGCTGACAACCACCCTGAGTGTTTATTATCACTTATATTATGTAATTATATATTTAGAAGGAAGTATAGAAAAGGACCAAACGGGAGTTAAAGTCAAACCACGCCGTGGAACTGAGCCGTAACACGTTGACCCTCAGGCCTCTGGGCCCTCGGGACGTCCTGGCTTCACACGCTTCACACGTATCTTTATTTGGCTTCACACTCGTTTGACCTCCGTCTCTTCTCTCAGGTGATGTTTTCGAGGACCCGGTCGCAGGTGCAGCTCTTGGTGGAGCTGCTCGACACCGAGGAGGAGAACTCCGACGAGCCGATGGAGAACGAGGTATGAAACCGACCCGTCCCGTCAAAGACGGTCGCTTTTTTAACGTTTTTTCTTTTTCCCTTTTTTCTTTTTGGACAAACCGGTAAAACAAAAGTCGTCTGTGACGGACACAATTAGAAGGACTTGGGGGGCCGATATATTTTTGGGGCTTTTTGACTGGTCTTGCACTCTGGCGCTTAGCGGCAGTGAACGATTCTCAATGGTCAGTGAGTATTTATATTCGAGTATTATCTTCATATTAAGTGAGGAAGCTAAATACCTAGCGAATAAATGCAAATAAAAGTTGTTTTTACATTCTGTCTAGTAAGAGGGTCTACTTTCCCATCTGGGAGTGGTAAAACCAGTAAGGACCGATTGCCAACCTTTTGGTCATCCCGGTGTTGGTGGTAGCGTGCATGTGCCGAACTCGCGTCTGAAACTCCGCCTCCTCCTTGTCCTCTCGTTCGCAGCGCTGGTCCGATTACGTCGACCGCTACTTAAACCCCGATTCCACCACCCCGGAGCTGAGGGAGCACCTCGCTCAGAAGCCCGTTTTTCTTCCCAGGTGAGTCGTCGCATCGGCGTGCATTTTTGATTTTCTTCAAATTTGCCTAATATTAGTTTTGAATTGTGAATGCAGTTTTATGTCTTTTGACGCAGAAAAAGTAGGGTGATGTTAATGGTAAGGACTTTTTATTTTACTTGCATAACATCAGTGTCTTGCTACCTCCCCCTGTCCTTTAACCCTTGTGTTGCCTTCGGGTCATTTTGACCCGATTCAATATTTAACCCTCCTGTCGCCTTCGGGTCAATTTGACCCGATTCAATGTTTAATGTCGGTGTTCTTTCGGGAGTCAAGAAACAAACATAAAGTACCTCACACTTAAACTTGGAAAACAATATTAATTCTAATAATTTTCTGGAGATTTTAATAGCTGGGGTCATATTGACCTCAAGGGTAAAATATGTTAGTAAATATAAAGGTAACAGGAGGGTTAAACATTGAATCGGGTCATATTGACCCGAAGGCGACACAAGGGTTACAAATAAATTAAAAAATATCAAATGTCAACAAACAAAAAGTCTAACACGTGTGCCATCTTGATTTTAAATTAACCGATAATCGATTATTTTGTGCCGGCTCTCATCGTGTTTTTGTTGTTGTTTTGCTCCCAGGAATCTGAGGCGGATCAGGAAGTACCAGAAGGGCCGTGAGCAGCTGGACAAGGAGGCCTGCGAGGGAGGCAAGAAGTCCCTGGAGAAGGAGAAGATGGAGTGCATGTTCAAACTCAACTCCTACAAGATGGTGTACGTCTTCAAGTCTGAGGACTACATGTACAGACGCACCGCCCTGCTGCGCGCTCACCAGGTACAGGGCCGTTCTGACCAGCTCCCTTTCTCTTTCTTTCAATCATTTTATTTTAAGTTTTTACAAGTTACACCAGACAATCCAAAACGACAACGAATAAATAAAAATTACATAACAACCAACTATACGAAGAATTAGACAAGGAAGAAAAATAAATAAATAAAGAAAAGAAAAACACAAATCTCCGTTTTCCTGGAGGGGAGCGGTGAGGGCGTTGCGTCTCGGGATTTAATTAACGCAAAGATATGCAGACGTCTGACACCCTGTGACATGGAGGCTGGCAAACAAGACTTCAAACATCTCCGGTGTAAAGTCACAATGTAGTGAGAAAGATTTATGTAATAATTTCCCACGTTTTTAAATTTTTTTCTTCATCAAACTAAAAGATTCTCCTTCAATCGGTATTTGTTGGTGTTTAGCCTTTTTAAATAAAAACAAAGTTCATTGGGTTAAAAAACGATTCGCTTTCCCAAAGCAATCTTAACAGCAGCGTGACATAGCTACAATAACACTTTACATTTTTATTTATTTTTGGGACAGACATTCAAAACTTTAAACGTCAATAGAGGCTGCAGATGTAAAAAAAAATCATTTAAAAAAAACTTCGGGCGTCATTCGTATTTTCTCGAAAAGTCATGTAAATGTGTTATATTCATATGTGCTGAGTTTTAAATAATGAAATATGCTTTTTTTTAAATAACGCTCAAAATATAAGCCGGCATACGCTCTCGTATTCGCAGCGCACATTTCTCCGCCCTGCAAGTGAACGCACCTTAATTAAAAGACATGCATGTTTATTCTTTTAATCAAACTATTGTCTCTCATTAATGTGAGTCATTTAAAGTTATATACTGTATGCTTTGGAATTCTCATTAGTTTAAATACGACATTTTTCATGTACACACCTGAGATTTCACAAAATGTTTGGTCATGGAAATTTGGGTTTAAAGTCGTGGAAATCCACCAGTCAACGTGTGTGTGAACCCCGATAACATCGTCTCCCCCCCTTCTCACTCTCTCTCTCTCTCTCTCTCTCTCTCACCCCCCCCCCCCCCCCCCCAGTCACACGAGCGGGTCAGCACGCGGCTGCACACGCGCTTCCAGGCCTGGGTGGACACGTGGGCCACGGAGCACGTGACCCGCGACATGGGCGCCGACACCACCAAGTGGCTGATGGGCAGCGCGCGCGAGGGCCTGCTGCCCTGCACCACCAGCTGCCAGCCCGAGATCCTCCACTTCGTGAACATCAACAAGTACCGCGTCAAATACGGCCCGCCGGCCGCCAAGGCGCCGTAGCCGAGGGCGAACGGGAGGAGAGAGAGACACTGATTTCGTGGGGGTGTTGGGGTCAAACAGGTCAGGAGCGGAGGTATGGACGAGGGCTTATTAACGTGTTTTTAAAGGTCGACGTGGCAGCACAACTAAGCTAGCTACCGTGTGTGTGTGTGTGTGTGTGTTGCACACGGGGCGGCAGGATTACTGATTTTACCAGCGTTTTCTGCTGGGCCCAGTTTTATTTTTTTTCCAGGGCCTTTTCGGTGCCAAAACATAGGAATCGTCACGGCGACCCGGCACTCACCAGCACTCGGAGCCACGTCTCACGTCCCTGAGCCCCTCTTTTTTTTTCTTTTCTACGGGGGCTCAGCGACGTAAACGGTGAGCCCATGAGAGAGAGAGAGAGAGAGAGGGGTGCTTTTTTTTTTTTTCTTTTGTACTTTTTTATCACAACTGAGCTTCGTTTTCGATTTTTTTTCCCATTTTGTCAGAAGCCGTCAGAGTGAGACCTCCATCGAGGTGAATCGGTCGCACGGGGAATGTTTCCTTACGATCGTGTTGTTCTACAGTATCCGTGGGGGGGGACGACACAATGTGGTGGACAAGTGCACTTATTTAGAAAGGAGGTAAACCTTTCTCAACCGTTTATTTGAAGGTTTGGACAGGAGCACAACAGTCCGGGGGATCGGGGTCTGACATTCCTGCATCACGGTCAAATCACAATTATGTAACCTATCACAAGACGGAGCGGGGGGGGAGGGGGGGTAGTTACACTTCCTCTCCCGAGACACACGTGGCAGCATTATTAGGAACTGTTCCTGAGCCCCAAACAGTTACTGTCGGGTCAAACAGGACGGGTGCATTTATGTACAAAAACAACAACTGAAAATAGAAGAACTTTTTTTTTTTTTTGCCACACAACACAGTTTTGGTCTCATACTGTAAAATGGTCTAGCTCGTGGATGTCAGATACTGACATGTATTCCAGTGTATGTGTTGTGTGTATATATATATTATATATAGTTCTATTAACACAAATGATCCTCGCCGCCCTGGAAGTGAACCTTTTTAAAATGCCCTCTGCCAATACACCAGCTTGTACACACACACACACACACGCATGTACACACACACATACACGTTTTGTCTCATTCTGTGAGGACTGTCCACACGTCGTTCACGTTGTAAATACACTGTATATAGTCTCAGACTTTTTATGACAGATCTGTGTTGTCGTGCTAGTAATACTTTCCAAGCTTACTGTGGACTTTAGTGATAAATGGCTAAAGTTAGTATGTATATGAAAAAGACAAATGCAAAACCATTTATTACAGTTTTTACCAAAGGGAGTTGATTATAAAAATAGCATTTCTTTTCTTTTCTTCCCCTGCCCCCCTTTGTTGTGTTCCTTTTTTTATGTCTTTACTTTTTTTAATTTTCAGGAGTAAAAAAAAAAATTGTGGAAAAGTAGAAATGTATCCAGGTCTTTCATTTTATTTAATTTTTTTTTTATATATGAGGAATGACTTCTGGGTTTTTTTTCTGAATGTTACATTTCGTTGGTTTGGAAAAAGAAAAAACGAAGAAGAGGAGAATCACTGCCCCGCCCTCTTTTTTTTTTTTTACACCCGACACCGTCCGAGGGGGATGCTGGGACTTTAATTTAATTTGTCTTCAGGTGAATAGACTCCACAGCGGTCTCGGCCTCGAGGCGCACGCTGCCCTCCCTGGATAGATTTCTGCTGCAATCATCACCCCCCCACACCATATTTTTGATATTGGAGGAAGTCACGCGAGCATGTCTTAGGTCCCTTTATTTAGACATTATTTAAAGTAATAATAAAAACGACATTTGTAGCTTACGGAGCCTTTTGTGAAGTTGTTGATTTAGTTTTTTTATTTGTTCACACTTGACAAATCATTCGTGTTTCAGTGAACTGGCGGGAAAGATCATCTTTTTTGTTTTTTACACATTAAATATCCACATATTATTCTTGTGTTTCTTCGAAATACAGTATTTAAATGTTACTTCCTGGTATTTAACACTTCAAGAAGCAAACGGGCCTCATGCACATCATTTTAAATAAATCGATATATTACAGTAAGTACTGCAAGGGGGGTAAAACCAGTTCCAGAACACTAAAACCAGCCAGTGCATTTAATCATTGTTGTACTTAATTGTACAAAATTGTTAAACTATATCTTTTTATGATATGCTAAAAGCTTACAAATCTGTTTCTTAAGAAAATGCCATAAATCGGTGACGAGGTCTGGAATATGTTCCTTTTGCCTGCAAAACTGTTAACTATTTTTGTATCCGACTAAATTGGAGCTATTATTATTAGGATGTTCAGATATTCTACTCGTCCCGCGCCGTGTTTCTACGGCAGCCCAGAGCGGACAAACCCAGCGCTCTGGAGAAGTTTCAGTTTGCTGCCATCTGCAAACTCGCCACTAGATGTCGCCAGATCTCACACTGGACCTCAAAATGAATCGATCTTATTAAATTCATAAATTTTCTGCTACTTCATCAGATCAACTTCACATTATTTAAATAAATTACATTATTCTGGATATATTTATTTTGTTATATTTATTTATTTATTTAATACTTGGAAGTACTGACACGTGATTATAATTCTGCTTTAACATCATAATGATTTAATTTACAGAAATCTCTGAAGACATGGAGGATTAAAAAAAGGACATTACAGTCCAGAGCCACAAGTTCCAGTCTGGTGAAAACCTCCATCAGAGGATGTCATCCCTCTAGGATCCTGCAGAGGGAGTCCTCCATCTGTCCACCAACAAAGAGCCCCTCGCATTGTACACATACAGGATATATATTTGCATACATACAGGACTGTCTCAGAAAATTAGAATATTGTGATAAAGTTCTTTATTTTCTGTAATGCAATTTTAAAAAACAAAAATGTCATGCATTCTGGATTCATTACAAATCAACTGAAATATTGCAAGCCTTTTATTCTTTTAATATTGCTGATTATGGCTTACAGCTTAAGAAAACTCTAAAATCCTATCTCATAAAATTTTAATATTTCCTCAGACCAAGTAAAAAAAAAGATTTATAACAGCTGAGTGTTTGTCAAGGCTCAGGAAACCCTTGCAGGTGTTTCGAGTTAATTAGACAATTCAAGTGATTTGTTTAATACCCTACTAGTATACTTTTTCATGATATTCTAATATTTAGAGATAGGATATTTGAGTTTTCTTAAGCTGTAAACCATAATCAGCAATAAATCAGAATAAAAGGCTTGCAATATTTCAGTTGATTTGTAATGAATCCAGAATGCATGACATTTTTGTTTTTTTAATTGCATTACAGAAAATAAAGAACTTCATCACAATATTCTAATTTTCTGAGACAGTCCTGTACATGGGTGACTTTAGCTTCCTTTACGATTAAGTGAAACCACCTAATTACTTTATTTTAGGTTATTAGCCTTTCAAAAGTAATCTTCTAAATAAATAAAAACAAACACATTTTAATCTTTTACTTGATTCTGGTAATCATTTTATTTAAAAAATAGATCAATCAATATCATGCTATATTTTTACCAAAAGCATTCATATTCCACTTGTTCAGAAACTGGTCATTTTGGGGAACACGGAGCCAAATTGTTGTCATTAACTCCAGTAATTCAACGAGCTCTGAAGAGCCAATGACACTATAAATGCTTTAAAACGACCACAACGTAATGTGTAAAATAAACCACCCTCTTTCTCATCACTCAAACAACAACAATGAATATTTTAATGTCTCACGTTGTTGTGTGTGGCCTGAGAGACGACGGCTCTTGGCAGCTTGGCGTGAGACTCGGAGGAGCTGGGAACCTCCGTGGGTGGTCCCCCGGATTGTACAGTGAGAGCAGAGAGGCTGAACATCTCCCCCAGACGTCACCTCCCTTACAGTACCTGCAGCTTTCAGCCACTTCACAAAACACACACACACACACACACACCCTTTACTCACTTGGCCGTCATGGTGCTGAGGCCCTGACGAGGAGTGAGGCCGACACATGCCAGCAGGGCCCTCCATGCCTCCCACTGGCAGCCCTAACAATGAGTTCCTCAAAGGCAGCACCGGCTGAGGGGGGGGGGGGGGCTCTCCATCCCCTCCTCCCTCTCCCCAAAAGCTCTTCTGCGTGATTTCTTCCTCGGAGTGCACACTCCTGAACTTTTCAACAGCTTTTCATCCGACTAATGACGGCGCTTCCGCAACTTCTGACTCGGAGAGTGGAGCTATTGTCACGGCGACAGAGCTGGTATTGTGCCTGCAGCCCGGAGGCCCTGGCACCCTCACCGCAGAGCAATCAGCTCCCTGAGAGGCACCACGCAGATGTCTGCTCAGCTTTCTCGTGTGTGGGGATGCAGGTTTTTAAAATATATATATATATTTGTATGTCTATATTTATTTATATATATATATACTGTATGTATTTTTATATATTTATTTTAATTATTTATTTAGATATAGATATATTTATTTATTTACATATATATATATATATTTATATATATATATTTGAATATATGTATTTATATATATATGTCATATCTTTACTAGGGCTGGGCAATGATTAAAACATTTTATCGCGATTAATCGCATGATTTCCCTGATTAATCACGATTAATCGCATTTGTATACGCAAAATCCAATAATTAATTCAAAAGTAGTGTATAGCGCACTTCTATTTTAAATGTTCTGCCATATGAATGAAAGTGCCATAACATTTGTTGTCCCTGTTAGAGTGAGACACCAGAAAACACTTTCAGTGCAGTTTGTCAATTCCTAGAACTTGACACTTATTTTAAATGTACTGCCATATGAACTAAAGTGCCATAAAATCTGTATTCTCCGTGTGATGTGTGTCTTGAGGGCGTCTCAGACCGACGTCTTCCACAAGACTAATCGGCCTGCAGTCTGTAGCGATCCACTTCGCTGTGGCATTGGTTCGCTTCTCTTGGTTGATCTCCTCCCTGCAGCGTCGTCTGCCGAAGCCTCGCTCCCTTGTGTTTGGTTGTATGATTCGCTGCATCAACGGTGTGTTTAGCATTTAAATGATATTTAAGACTGGAAGTACTCCGGTGATAAGACAATTCATCTTGGCAGTGGTTACATATGACTTTGTTTCTGTCGACTCCGCCGTCTTTAAGAACTTTAAATTGAAAAGCAACAAACTTTTACAAGAATAAAATAAATAATAAAACCTGCGTTAACGCGCGATAAAATAATTGTCGGCGTTAATTAATTGATGCGTTAACGCAAGATTAACGCGTTAACGTGCCCAGCCCTAATCTTTACGTTTGTCTCTTCCTTCCGGAGCTGGAGGCTTTTGTTTGTTATTGTTTTGGTTTTGCTCCTCCTCCTCCTCCTCCCTCGGTCTCCCGGCTCCGCGTCGCACAGCAGTAATAACCAGAAGCAACAACACAGTCAAACACAAGGCCCGCAGGGCCGAATGCTGCCCGCCACGCACGGGGCGGCTTGAAAGACATGATTGCCTTTTCTTAAAATAAAATGAAAAAATAAAAATCCTGTGCTTTTATTTTGAAGTCAAACACAAGGCCCGCAGGGCCAGATGTTGCACGCCACGGCCGCGGCGGCTTGAAAGACAAGATGGGCTTTTCTTTTTAAAAAATGAAGAAGAAAAAATCCTGTGCTTTTATTTTGAAGTCAAAAACAAGGCCTGCGGGCCGGATGTTGCACGCCACGCCCGCAATGGCTTGAAAAACATGATTTCATTTTCTTAAAAAGAATTTAAGAAAAAAAATCCTGTGCTTTTATTTTGAAGGGACATTTTTCTGCAGTGATCATGTGATCAAGTGTCGCAAGTCTGAAAAGTTGTCCTTTGTGACAACAAGTCATATGACACTTCAAGTTGACCTTTGATCTTGAAACAGAATAGAATAGAATGTTGTGACATCACGATGATGTCACATCAAAGCCACTTTTCTGTGGGGAAACCTTTATATAGAGACCCAACTGGCCAAGGCACATCTTCAATCCTTTTTTTCTCCGGATCTTCACGGCAAGTTATTACTGACAACCAGCGCCAAAGTCATTAATACACCACAACCGTCTTGTTAAAGACTCACCACAGAAACCTTTGCTTCATGGATTGCGGAAATAACGAAAGACACGGCGCTGGCCGCCGTCACGGTCGTCGCCAGCAACGTCCTCTGGGCCGTCCTCAGGACAATCAACAAGACCTTCCACAGGACCATCCTCAAGAACTTCCTCAGGAACATCCTCAAGAACTTCCTCAGGAACATCCTCAAGAACTTATTCAAGGCCGTCCTCGGCGCCGTGGACAAGGCCATCGTCAGAGGAGTCATCAGCGCCGTCTTAAGGACAATCAACAAGACCTTCCACAGGACCATCCTCAAGAACTTCCTCAGGAACATCCTCAGGAACAATCTCAGGGCCATACTCAAGAACTTCTTCAGGAACCTCCTCAAGGTCAATATCAATCTTGGGAATTTCCATTGTCTCACGAACATATAGCCCATCTGAAATGGGTTATTTTTCATTCTGAAGATGAAATCCAGAGTCTGAGGATGCGTCTCGATGAGAAAACTGAGACAATTCACTTTCTCAAGGAAGAGAACGAACATCTCTTTGAGAAGTCCCAAAGCTCAGAGACACTGGAAGAAAAGATCCAGACACTTGAAAGCCAAAACCAGGCCTTGCAGGACAAATGTGAGGCTCTTGAACAGAGGACTGTCCTGACAGGAGATTATTGGGAGACAACAATACAGAATTTGCTCTCAGAACGCCTTGCTATGACGGAAAAGTTTGAGGAACAGTTGGAGGAGCTGCTCACCGAGACAAAGCGGTTGGAACTGGAAAATCAGGTCCTGACTCAGAAACAACAGAACCACGAGTCAGAGACCAAGCAGGTCCAGCAGCTCACAGCCCAAAACAAGATGCTGGAGGACGTCAGTCTCCAGCTCAAGAAGAAGAATCTAGGCTTCTTTGGGAGAAAGATGCAGGACAGAGACACAGAGTTGGACAAGATGAAGAATAAGATGGAGGTGAAGCAGAAAAAGATAAAGGTGAAGCAGAATAAGAAAAAAGGGAAGCAAGTGGTTGTGGAAAACCAAGAGGAGGAGACGGTGAGTGTTATTTCAGCCCCATGCACACAAGTGTGTGACCTGGAAAGAAAGAGATGCGAGACACTGACAGTTAAGCCCAGAGTTCACTTAAGCCAACTGGAAGAGAAGATCCTCAGTCTCACTGAGACACTTGAGGCCCAAAAGCAGCTGCTCAGCCAGAGCAACCAGTCCTGGCAGGACAAATATGACGCTCTTGAAGAGAAGAGCGCCCTGACGGCAAATGGCTTGGCGACGAGAATTAAGAATTTGCTCTCAGAATGCAAAGCTGTGGAGGAAAAGTGTCAGGAGCAGATCGACACGGCAGAGCGGTTGGAGCTGGAGAAGCAGGTCCTGGTTCAGAAACAACAAAGCCACGAGTCAGAGATCCAGCAGCTCACAGACGAAAGACAGATCCTGGAGAACGTCTGTCTCCGGCTCAAGAGGAGGACTCTAGGCTGCTTTGGGAGAAAGATGAAGGACAGAGACACAGAGTTGGACAAGATGAAGAAGAAGATGAAGGGAGGAGAATAAAAAGTGGTTAGTCTCGTGGTAGACAGAAGGTGCTACACTGATGGAGGTAGATCCTCCATCAGTGTGGAAATGACAGTGTGTGAAACAAAGCGCTGTTCATGGGAAGACTCCCAGGCTCTGGTAGCCAATGTTGATGTGTCCTTGGGCAAGACACTCGACTCCAAATTGCCCCCGTAGTTGATCTACGGTTTGTGAATGTAGTCCTGATGGGCAGGTGCTGCGCTGATGGAGGTAGATCCTCCATCCGTCATTTACACACTGATGGAGGTAGATCCTCCATCCGTCATTTACACACTGATGGAGGTAGATCCTCCATCAGTGTGTAAATGACTCGACTCCAAATTGCCCCCGTAGCTGCGGCCGACTCCCTTTCCCCGTGACCCGCCGCCGCTGCGGCCGACTCCCTTTCCCCGTGACCCGCCGCCGCTGCGGCCGACTCCCGTTCCCCGTGACCCGCCGGCGATGCGGCCAACTCCCGTTCCCCGTCGGGAGCCGGCCGCAGCGGCCACGGGTCAAGGGAGTTGGTCCAAGTGCCGACTCGTAACCTGTCGGTCATCCGTCAGTGCGAAGGCCGACTCCCGTTCCCCGTCGGGAGCCGGTTCCAGCGCCGACAGGTCACGGGGAACAGGGGTCGGCCATTGCCCCTGTAGTTGTACTACGGTTTATGAATGTAGTCCTGATAGGCAGGTGATGCGCTGATGGAGGTAGATCCTCCATCAGTGTGTAAATGACAAACGCTATCCATTCAACATTCAGTGGGTTTTATTACCCAGATGCCCCCCCCCCCCAAATACAAAATTAGTTAAATATATTTACTATTAAAACAATTGATTAATCCAAGTGGGTTTTTAAACCTGGTGCTCAGGTTTTTCCACACACAAAAAATCTATTGTTTTAATACTAAATATGTTTAACCAAGTGGGTTTTATTAACCTGGAGCTCAGGTTTTCCCACAAAATCCAAAATTCAAATTCCAAATTCAAATACAAAATTCTAAATTACTACAATTTATTTACTATTAAAACAATTGATTAATCCAAGTGGTTTTTTTTAACCTGGTGCTCAGGTTTTTCCCACAAAAAAAATCTCCGTGAACCGCCACCTTAACGTGGTGGAGGAGTTTGAGAGGCTCGTGATCCTGGGAGCGCCGACGGGTCACGGGGAACAGGGGTCGGCCATTGCCCCTGTAGTTGTACTACGGTTTGTGAATGTAGTCCTGATAGGCAGGTGATGCGCTGATGGAGGTAGATCCTCCATCAGTGTGTGAATGACAAACGCTATTCATTCAACATTCAGTGGGTTTTATTACCCACGTGCTCAGATTCCCCCCCCCCCCCAAAATACAAAATTCAAAATTAGTTAAATATATTTACGATTAAAACAATTCATTAATCCAAGTGTTTTTTTTAACCTGGTGCTCAGGTTTTTCCACACACAAAAAATCTATTGTTTTAATACTAAATATGTTTAACCAAGTGGGTTTTATTACCCAGGTGCTCAGATTCCCCCCCCCCCCCCAAATATACAAAATTCAAAATTAGTTAAATATATTTACTATTATAACAATTGATTAATCCAAGTGATTTTTTTTAACCTGGTGCTCAGGTTTTTCCACACAAAGAAAAATCAATTGTTTTACTAAATATGTTTAACGAAGTGGGTTTTATTAACCTGGAGCTCAGGTTTTCCCACAAAATCCAGAATTCAAATTCCAAATTCAAATACAAAATTCTAAATTATTACAATTTATTTACTATTAAAACAATTGATTAATCCAAGTGGGTTTTTTTAACCTGGTGCTCAGGTTTTTCCCACAAAAAAAAATCTCCGTGAACCGCCACCTTAACGTGGTGGAGGAGTTTGAGACGCTCGTGATCCTGGGAGCGCCGACGGGTCACGGGGAACAGGGGTCGGCCATTGCCCCTGTAGTTGTACTACGGTTTGTGAATGTAGTCCTGATAGGCAGGTGATGCGCTGATGGAGGTAGATCCTCCATCAGTGTGTGAATGACAAACGCTATTCATTCAACATTCAGTGGGTTTTATTACCCAGGTGCTCAGATTCCCCCCAAAATACAAAATTAGTTAAATATATTTACTATTAAAACAATTCATTAATCCAAGTGGTTTTTTTTAACCTGGTGCTCAGGTTTTTCCACACAAAGAAAAATCAATTGTTTTAATACTGAATATGTTTAACCAAGTGGGTTTTAGTAACCTGGAGCACAGGTTTTCCCACAAAATACAAAATTCAAATTCCAAATTCAAATACAAAATTCTAAATTGTTACAATATATTTACTATTAAAACAATTCATTAATCCAAGTGTTTTTTTTAACCTGGTGCTCAGGTTTTTCCACAAAATTCAAAATTCTAAATTATTACAATTTATTTACTATTAAAACAATTGATTAATCCATGTGGGTTTTTTAAACCTGGTCATAAACAAGTCGTATACGTCCAACGAGAAGATGACAAACTCACTTTTCGGTTTCTTCCAGAACATTTCCACAGAAGGGAATTAAAATGTTCCGTCGCGGGCACGTGTTAACCTGTGAGTACTTCCTGTCTCCAGTTCACCGTGTGTCCGCTTCATCGGCCCAGAATTTAGATCACTACTCAATAAAATCACGATTGAGGAAAAAATCCTGCAGATTCAAACGTGTGTGTGTCTGTATGTGTGTGTCTGTGTGTCTGTGTGTGTGTGTGTGTGTGTTTGTGTGTGTGTGTCTGTGTGTGTGTCTCTGTGTGTCTCTGTGTGTCTCTCTGTATGTGTGTCTGTGTGTGTGTGTGTCTGTGTGTGTGTCTCTGTGTGTGTCTGTGTGTGTGTGTCTCTGTGTGTCTGTGTGTGTGTGTCTCTGTGTGTCTGTGTGCGTGTGTCTCTGTGTGTGAGTGTGTGTGTGTCTGTGCATCTGTGTGTGTGTGCGCTTGTGATTGTATGTGTGTGTCTGTGTGTGCGAGTTTGTGAGTGTATGTGTGTGCGTGTCTGTGTGTGTGTCTGTGTATACGTGTGTGTGTGTGTGTGTGTGTGTGTGTGTGTGTGTGTGTGTGTGTGTGTGTATGTGCAAGGCGGTGAGAGATGCTAAACGACTGTACTCTGAGAAACTGCAACAGAAAACCCAAAATCACAGGCCTCAATGACTACAGGCCCGTCGCCCTGACCTCTGTGGTCATGAAGTCCTTTGAACGCTTGGTCCTGTCACACCTCAAGACCATCACCGACCCACTCCTGGACCCCGTGCAGTTCGCCTACAGAGCCAACAGGTCTGCAGACGACACAGTCAACATGGCCCTTCACTACATCCTCCAGCATCTGGACTCCCCAGGAACCCACGCCAGGATCCTGTTCGTGGACTTCAGCTCTGCCTTCAACACCATCATCCCGTCCCTGCTGCAGGACAAGCTCTCCCAGCTGCACGTGCCCGACTCCACCTGCAGGTGGATCACAGACTTCCTGACCGACAGGAAGCAGCACGTGAGGCTGGGGAAACACGTCTCAGGCTCCCGGACCACCAGCACCGGTTCCCCCCAAGGCTGTGTTCTCTCCCCTCTGCTGTTCTCGCTGTACACCAACAGCTGCACCTCCAGTCACCAGTCCGTCAAGCTCCTAAAGTTCACGGATGACACCACCCTCATTGGGCTCATCTCTGGTGGGGACGAGACCGCCTACAGGTGGGAGACTGACCACCTGGTGACCTGGTGCAGCCAGAACAACCTGGAGCTCAACGCTCTAAAGACAGTGGAGATGGTTGTGGATTTCAGGAGGAATGCAGCCCCACCCGCCCCTCTCATCCTGTGTGACTCCCCCGTCGACGCTGTGGAGTCCCTCCGCTTCCTGGGCTCCATCATCACCCAGGACCTCAAGTGGGAGCTGAACATCGGCTCCATCACCAAGAAGGCCCAGCAGAGGATGTTCTTCCTGAGACAGCTGAGGAAATTCAACCTGCCAGGGAGAATGATGGTACAATTCTACACGGCCATCGTTGAGTCCATCATCTGCTCCCCCATCACCGTCTGGCACAGTGGCGGTTCGTCCATAGGGGGCGCTAGTGCGCCGCCCCTCTTAAAAATTTTAGATGAAAAAAAAAAAGAAGAAGAAAAAATAAATACATCCTGTCAAAAAACATTATATGCCAAATCATTTAAATAGTAAATATACCGTGTTGACGCGCTAAATGTGTGTGGCAGACCGTCAGCCTGTCAACAACCACTTAAGTTAATGTGAACAAATATAATATATCGCCACTCATTATCACGGAGAGAAGCCCCTCCCCATTTTCGAGGCGCTGGTCTAACGTGTGTGTACGGCATCGAGAAAACATTTCAGTCGTTTCGGCAAGGACGGCTTCTCATTGGCGGATGAAACGTGAATCTTGGGTCGCAAAAATCTGCGCTCATTGGCCAATGACATCGTTTTATTATTTCACGTGATTGGACTATTCGGCAGATCAGAGACGTATCGTTCCCTCAGCCCAGAGAGCTCCACGGAGCTACGGGAGCAGGTTGCTAACGGAGCTGTCAGCTGGAGCCTCAGTGAGTAATGCGCTGTTTAATTTCCCCTGTCTGTTGTTCCAAAGGGACTGAAACCCTCTGGACTACAACGGGGTGAGGGATCTAAAGAGCTGCAGACAAGTGTAAAGCACGAATCTTGCCGCAGTTATCTAGCTAAGAGCATGGAGCTAACTCGCTAACAGCCTGAAGCTAACCCTGTTTACAGTCAGGAGAAGGAGACCGAACTGGCATCGAAACACAACGAAGAAGTTCTGAAAAACAGACACATTCCCTCAAGAATAATGGAAACAGGCTGGTTACAGACATGATTGACTTTAACCAGAGAGTTATAGAGAAGTTTGACCACTTTAAAGAGAGGAGGCTACTTGTCTTTACAGTAGTGGGTCTGCTCTGTCACCCAATGTAACATGTGATCTCTTTCTGACTCTATTCTGCTCTGAACCTCTTTCATGTGAGGGTGAAACTCTTTTATTTTGCAAACCTCTGAAACCCAACCCAATGTTCCTTAAAGCTGCTCTGAACCTCTCATGCCCAAAGTTACAGTGTGTTGATAGTTGTTATTGGACAGTGTTGAGCACGCTGTGTTCTTGAAATAAAGCTTTGTTTTTTACAATATTCTACTCAAAACCTCTTTTCTTCTCATTGAGTGCTATTTAAACTGCGCCCCCCCCCCCCCCCCCCAAATTTCACCAGCCGCCACTGGTCTGGCACCCTGCAGCCACGGCCAAAGACAAGTGCAGGCTGCAGAGCATCATCCGCTCGGCCGAGAGGGTTATTGGCTGCAATCTGCCTTCCTGTTCACCTCCAGGTCACTGAAGCGGGCCAGCAAGATTGTCGCTGACCCCTCCCATCCTGGTCACTCCCTGTTCGAGTCCCTCCCCTCTGGGAGGAGGCTGCGGTCCATCAGGACAAAGACCTCCCGCCACACCAAAATCTTTTTCCCGTCGGCAGTTGGGCTCATCAATGGAGCCCGGGTCCCCCACTGACTGACTCTGTCACCCCCAGGACTCGTGTTGATTGTTGTTTGTCATGTCTAAATGTTGCACCTTCCGCCAAAAAAAATTCCACGCTTGTGTAAACATTCCTGGCAATAAACCTGTTTCTGATTCTGATTCTGATTCTGATTCTGATGTGCGTGTGTGTGTGTATGTACGTGTGTGTCTGGGCGTGTGTGTGTGTGTGTACACAAGTCTTTCAGCTCGTACGTGTTATTCGTCATGAATAATAAATCCATATTCTCCGTGTTGGGAGGGAGACGTTCGTATTAATTTGTCCCTGATGTCCCGTTTGCTGAATCTTGAGCCAATCAGAACGGAGGAAGTTGTTTGTTGACTTCAAAGACTTCCAAACGTGAAATTATATCAATAAACTCTGTGATGTCATACTTCACACGAGGAACACGCTGCCCTGAGACACGTCATGAAACAGAGATGATTAGAGATTCATAAACGATGTAAAGTCATATATATATATATATATACATACCCTTCAGGGTCTCGGTCTCAGACTGAAATAGAGCTGCTTAATAAGGGCGGATTATCCAAAAAATTCTGTATTTTTGGATTGGGTTATAAATGTTTCGACGACCGCCGCATTAGAAGAACTAGAATGGGCACTCGGTAGAGCGCATACCTTCGCATATCACAAGATTGGGCATTGAGTTAGGAACATTTTGGCATTAGTTGCATGCCAATTGGATAAAAATGTATCGTGCTATGGTAAAAAAAAGATTTTGACCTTTCCATGACCTTGACCTTTGACGCGATTGATCCCAAAATCTAATCAAATGGTCCCCGGATAATAACCAATCATCCCACCAAATTCCATGTGATTCAAGAAGATTTGACCTATTCATGACCTTTGACCTTGACCTTTGACCCGATCGATCCCAATATCTAATCAACTGGTCCCCGGATAATAAACAATCATCCCACCAAATTTCATGCGATTCGGTTCAATACTTTTTGAGTTCTGCGAATAACACGCATACAAATAAATAAATAAATACACGGCGATCAAAACATAACCTTCCGCATTTTCAATGCGAAGGTAATAAGAAGCGTGAAGTGGAGCAGCTATAAATAACACAAAGCACTCCATCTTCTCTTCCTTTTGTCACCACTTCTGTGCATCCAGAGGCTGTCTCCCGTGTGCGGGGGGGGGGGGATCTTCTCCTCTGTACCGGTGTCTCTGCGTTACGGGCCGATTCGTCTTGATGAGAAACCCTGCCGGCTCCTCTCCCCCGTATAAAAGGATTAGTGAAGTCTGGCTTTGAGATAAACCTGCTGGGAGCTGCTGTGCCGAGTGGCGAGCGTACGTGCTCAGTTTCAGCAACTTGAAAACACCAGAAGAAGAAAAAAGACTCGACTGTTTTAACCTTTAAATGGCAATTTTGGAGTTGTCAACCACAGGAATGTCACTGATCCCAGTCCTCCTCGCTCAGGATGGATATCCTGTGTTATTACATCTTTATTAATAAGGCTGCAAAGTGTCGCTCCACCAATGAAATGTCTTGACAACTCTTGGATGGGTTGTCGGGACATTCAAGGTTCCCAGAGGGTGAATCCGCCTGGCAACCACCATGAGGATCACCTTATAAATGTCCGAACACACATTGGATGCAGTGCCGTGACATTTGGTTCACGCGTTCATGTCGTGAAGTGTAATTGAAGCGATTGTTATGCCTTTTAAAATGCGTCAGCGTGTCTGTAGCCTGAGGCCGTAGATCAGGGGCGCCGAAACTTTTTAGACTGAGGGCCACGTATATCGCCTCAGCTGTATTGAAGTTAACCATAAGAATAAAATGAGGTGAATTATGCCGATATATATTTGAATATTCTTAAAGAAACAAAACATCCTGAATTACAACTTTCCATTAACGAGTTTTCATTTCATTTTTTTATTACAAAAAACGTTTTTTGAGTGGCTATAATCCGATAGTTGAGCTAGCACGTTAGCTGCTATTTGCTAAACTGTGTTCTTTCATATTTATGTTCCCACCGCGTCTGAAATGTTCTCACTTGCTCTCGTTTCTTTTGGTTCTGCCATATTTAGCCCAAACCTCTTTGATTCCCTTTGTTTTGCGGAGAATCCGCCTCGTTGAAGCCAGACGTCCACCTAGTGGTGACCCTAAGAACTGCAAGTGCAGGTTTCAAGTTTCATGTGTGGGCCATATTCCTATATATTTTTTTAATTTTCTTCAACGTCTTTCTCACCACCAATGACACTTTTTCCACTGTATTTGACCGCGTAGTTTGAATCCCGGGAGGGAAACGGGAATATCTGGGTGGGGTAAGAAGAAGAAATCTGCTCCACGATCCTCCATTCAAACGTCTTCAAGTCGAGGCTTTGCGCAGCGACTGTAAGACGGACAATAAGGGAACGCCCATTGTGTGACGGGACGGTGTGGACTGGATTTTTGTAAAAAAGCCTCACTGTTTGTCTGCAACTCTGAAATGTGAATTGTCCCTGAACGCACCGCTGTGCGTGACAAAAAGTAAAGGCAACGAAATGGGAGCGAATTAACAATTCATGCCGAGTTTCTGCAGGTTTGTTGTCATTCCATCCTTAAAAATCACAGAAAAGGTGGAGCTTGCATTTAGGATGTTTAGCACAGACGGTCAGTTGGAATGTAAAATATGTAAACGTCATAATTCAATATGATAAATCTCTTATAACTATGTGTTTGACATGTAATGTACTCAAACGGTACCTGTTGTAGTTGTTGTTGTTCTTGCAGCGTTCCCAGCAATTAACCTCGGTTCATAGTCATGTCGTCGTCATCGATGTGAGGGGTGAGCGAAGCGAAGGGAACGAGACCCGAGTTGTTTAAAACTGGAATGCGCTAATTAGTCTGAACTCTTATTTTGAAAACTCAAAGGGGGCCTTTTTTATTTCTTGGTAAGTGTCTCTTGGAGGAGCGACACTGGGGGACGAGGAGGGACGCTTTGGTCTGTCTTCAGGAAGCGGCGCTCCACTGTACTCACAGAGGCTCCACTGTTCGGGGGCCCACAAGATCGGGGGGGGGGGGGGGGAGGCGTAAACACAACAAGCTCTTCATCGGGCCGGTCGGACCTGCCATCGGAACAGCGGCTTGTCATTAAATTAACATCACAGCGGGCGCCCTGGCCCCCCCACCCCGGAGCATTGTGGTGCACTCGGGAGGAAGCTCATTCTTTCAGGGGGGGGGGGGGGGTACCGGGTCAGAAAGCAAGGGGGCGGGCGCGGACTCGTCCCCGCGGCCTTGGCGTCGAGGAATGAAGGCCGAGCGTTGAAAGGAAAACCTCTTAATCCCTGGCAGCCGTGAAGGACGGAGACAGATTAGCCCTTTTTTGGGGGGGGGGGGGGTTTGTTTTGATGTGGTGCCACTTTCACGCCATCTTCCCCCCCCCCCCCCCCCCCCCGAGGACAACATGGCTGCAGTCCACGCCGAGCGGCGAGGAGGCCGCAGCGACACTTCGCCCGCAGAGAGGCCGCGGCCACGTTGGCCCGGATCACACGAACGCGGGGCCATGTGTGTGGTGGTGCACCTGCTCCGGGTGTGTGTGTGGGGGGGGGGGGGGGGGGAGTGTCTTCAATGAGTCGCCCGGTGTGTTTCCAGTTGAACGACTTCCCTGGCTCCACGCACCGAAACGCCGAATTAGCAGTTTTAAATATAAAACAAAAGCTAAATTGTTTGTCAGGACAGAAAAAGTCAAAACCTAGATTTCTAAGTGAATCGTGCTCAGTCAGTGTGAACGGGTTCATTTCTGCCCGTTTGTCTTTTCTCGTCAAGCTTTTGGCCGGAAACAAAAACTTTCTGGCGATGAAAATACAAATAAAAACCCGGAAAAACTCACCCTGAGCTCACCAGAGGAGGAAACTAAGAGTAATACAGGCAACAAAAAGAAGTAACGCTTAAATACCTATTGTGTATAATAGGGAGTTGACCCCGGGGTCACATGTCTGGGTCAACAGAGGGCCCAAAAGGGGGCCGGCATTGGGAACAAGAGGAGGGGAAGGATGCCACGCCCCCTGAAGTCGGAAGCGTCGGCTGTGCTACTCGGTCTGTGCAGATCGTTGATGTCTTCACAGAAAATGGAGAAGTTGGAGGAGCTTTGAGATCGTCTGTCACACGATAGAAAAATAAAGAATCCAAAGGTTTTTCCGCGTCAGTAATTTCCCGTCATCTCACGTCCATGTGACCGTCCTGAATGGAAGTAGAACCGCGGGAACTTTAGAGTGACGAGCTACCTGACCTCAAGAAATGTGACAGCCACCTCAATAATTATTTTAAAAAGATAAATATATATATTATATATATATATACGTACATATATAATTTTAATATTATATATATATATATAATATATATACACATATATATATATAGTTTTAATATTATATATACACGTGTATATATATATAATATTAAAACTATATATAAATATACATGTGTATATATATGTATAATTTTAATATTATATATATGATTAGATTGTATTTGCAATCTTATGTTTTTAGGTTTGTTCTTAACATCAGCAACATTGGGACTACAGATGAAAAATAGCCTCTTGGCTAACTCTGGCACATTTACTGCAATGTTTTTATCAATGTGCACTGTCCCTTATTAAATAAACCATTTAAATAAATATATGTGTATCTATAAATATATATAGTTTTAATATGATATATATATATATATATAATCAAATCACCATGTTCTGGACAGACATTACAAATTATAGACGGTAATTTTAGGCCGTCACTTCAATATTTTAGGGAGAAACTTTGTTTGTATCTGCTTCTTTTTGTTTTTCTCTCTTCTCTCTTTTTAAAAATATCAGGTCGCACGAGGACACGTTCCCTCGTTCTCTCGTTTCCGCGTTTCTGTTTGAATTCCAAAATCCATGGCAGTCTCCCTGAGTTTGAACCCCTCGCCGACAGAACGAAGGCCCCTCGTGTCGACGTGCCGCCCGAGTCACGCTGGAGCCACAGGGCGCCGCCGCGGCTCTCGTCTCGCCGCTCCACTCCCTCTTTAATCTCGCTGCATCAGACGCCAGCGAGACAGCGGGGAGTTTGAGGCCAGGAGCACGATGGGATGTTCACCGGAGGCTCCTGACACGCGCCAGTTGTTTTGAGATATCCGAGTTACAAGTTATTGTGATGAGGCCGGTGGGAGTCAGAGGTTTTCTTAAATTATCTAAGATTCGTTTTAAATCCTCTTTTTTTTTGTAGGCGTCCCCTCGTGTTACCGCTCGCAGCCAGATCGAGACCTCAGAGCATCAACACTCGTGTTCACACGGCCAGAAACGTGTGAAGACGTCAGCAGAGAGGTCACAGCGGGGTCAGATCTGTCTGTGACCACGCCCAGCTGGGATGTGGAGAGGCGCCACAGGGCCACTTCACATCGCTGAGGCTCAGGATGTGTGAAAAGCACAATGGCGTCACTGTTTGTCAGTGAAAGCCCAGAGAAAAATGGAAAATATTAATATTTACATTGAAATTACAACTGGAGAAAACTCTATTTTTGTAGACCAGGTGATTTGATCTAAAGCTCCAGAGCAGCTAATAAATGTTCCTCAGGTGGATATCGGATGTAAAGGATGAAATTCTAATTTCCATATTTTTCGTGGAGTTTTGGCCCACTAGTGGTGCCGTGGGGTACTGCATGTGAGAAATATCAACAAAAGGAGGCGAAGAAGAACAACAACAACCAGAAGAAGAAGCTGATGTCAGTCATGCAGATTCTTCAAACTTTTAATTTTTTTATGAGGTTTTATGGTGAAGAAAATGTTAATTTGGCTTCTGTGAACTATATGTCTGTTTCCAAGATAACTCCAAGGGATATTTGGGTCATTCCTAGCATTCAGTGCCATTTAGGTCCCCAACACATTATATCATATATTTTGCATGTAAAAGGTCAAATGCTTATTTTTAAAAGCTTGGTTTTACATGTTTATTCCCCTCTACTATAAAACATCAATGTTATTTTCCCAGGATATTCAAAATGCTAAATAATTACTCTGATTTTAGCACAAGTAGGCCAAATTGCTGTGTCCCAAATCATGTTTGCTCAACTTCTCTAACGGATATAAACAAAGAAATCAAACAAATACAAACAAATTCTACATTTGTGTCACTGTTATGTAACCCTTTTATTGATATTCATCACAAAATAAAAATGGTAATTCATTTTATTGATTAAAGTTTTTAAAAGTGTGTGTCCCTGTTTTAATGTCCCCCTGTTACTGTGATTTGAATCCTCTGGACACGCCCTTTACTATGCTACTATTTGTATGACTCAAGAAGAAGGATACATTTTAGGCGGGAAAATCATCTTCAAGAAGCAGAGTAAGTATGCACTCTTCCTTCAACAATTTTTAATGTTTTTACTAACTTAACTGTTGCGGTAAAGCATAACATGTCCTCCCTGTTATGCTCATTTTTTGTGGAAACTGATCAAAATGTTTACATTTAGAAAAAAATGTGAATAAAGCTATCAAATATCTTTCTCTGATGTCACAAGTGCTAGCTTGATCATCATCAGACATGTAGCAATAGCCAAGTTTAGCATACAATGTCCACCCTGTTACTATGTTTCACAGTAACAGGGTGGACATACAGTAAGGGGTTGTTAAAAGGCTAGATGATTAACTATTTCCAGCATGTGCTGTTATGTATTGTTTGTTTAATATGCATATATGTTATATATATATATATATATATTAAATTATATGATATCTAATGGTATGAATGTATTTATCAGGAAATGGCAGCGTTGTCTAATGCAGAAAAGCAGCGACGCTACAGGGCACGAAGGGATTCAGACAATGAAAGAAGGAAGCAGTACCTGGATAAAGAGAAGGCAAAGTGGAAGAAAGACAGAGAAGAAGGGAAAAAAAAGAAAGTGTCAGACCTCAGTGAAAGAGAAAGGAGAGAACAGAGAAAGAAGTGGCAAGAAAAGAAGAAAAAGCTTAGGGATAAAGCAAGAGCCAGCGTAATGACCACTCCACCTCGAAGTCGAGACAATGCAGCACAACAAGGGCCCTCAAGGTTAGAATAAAGTTATGGGTTAAATGATTTGCAGATTGTGTGTATCTGGATTTGAATTATCTTACATGATAAAGCAAACCATTTTGTGTTTCAGTGATTGTAAATTGTGACAATAAACTTTTTTTTGTGTTATAGGCAATACGTTGTTGGACGGAACAATGTCAGAAGGGGGAGAAGGAGGCTCCAGAACCAGATTGAAAAACTGGAGGCCACATTGAAGAGAGAAATTAGAGTAGCCTAATTTTTAAGGATTTATGTTCTTAATTAAATATGTTATTGTATTCACTGATACAAGTCCTCCCTGTTACGTCCCGTTTCTCTTGTGTCCACCCTGTTACCTGTGTTTCTTTTTATAATAATTAAATGAAATGAACAAATATGACCCATGTCTTTGTAGTCCTTTGCAGGGAATGATTTGACAAAATTAATTTACTAAAACATGCGGCCACATTCCAATTAAATTATGTTTTATTCTAAAACAAATGGGTTGAACTTACATTGTGCCTCAAAATAGTAGTATTTTTCGAAATAATGCATTTTTTAAAAAATGTTTTGTTACATTATTTTTGACAGGTTAAGTAAGGAACATTTCAGCTGTTAGATAATTAACATTTATAATGATTGTGTAGTCAAAACACTTTTTCATAGACATGACAATGTCTGTAACAGGGTGGACGTTTTGCCTCGTTTGCATCCGATTATTAGGTCACAATTATTTAAACATAATATCCTGAGCTTGACCAAAACCTTTTTCTTATACTTTAACAAGCCATCATTCAGATTAAATAGAAAAAAACATGGAAAATTATGTTTTTTTATTTTTGATCAACCTAGCTGAAATGGCACCGAATGCTAGGAATGACTCATTTATTAAAAAAAGAGGCTCAGCTTCTGTGTGTTCCATGTTTTTATTGTCTTCCTGTCGTGAATACTTAATCAATGCAACTGATGACGCTGAGATATCGAGCTACTGACACAACACTCACTACGAATAACCAGATTACACAGACGCTGCTCTGGTCGGCGGAGGCTGGCGGCGAGAGACTTCACGGGAAATACTTTGCAGGTGCGTCAGCGTGACAGAGTTCTTCCGGGGTCGCGGTCCAGCTGTGGAGCTTCGGTCCCGATGAGGGTTGTAGGGGCTTCACTGCCGGGCGTAGATCCGTGTGCACACCACGTCGTCCGCCCCGAAAGTCTGGAGGGAAACCGAGAGGACAGGCGTGTTAATCGAGACTAAACATTTTTTTGAAATGTAACCCTCTGGTGTGTTTGATCGTTAGCTGGGAAAAAATAGTCAAACACATGCAAAGTTACTCCGGATTTCATCGGTTTATCTCACAATTTCAACGCCAATAATCCAACAACCTCGCCCAGTTCACGCAGCGACTGGCCAGGTGTGTGTCGGGGTGACGAGGCAGGATTTAAACTATTTTTCTTCACTCTTTTTGAATTTTCACCGTCTCGCTTTTTGTGTTTGTGTCAATGACGGCCTTCGAGGTCCTTCGAGTGCACGCCTGCATCCCCGTGTGTACTGATTACCATGTGACTAAAGAGAGATCAGTGTGTGTGTGTGTGTGTGTGTGTGTCAAATCCACACGACTTTGTCCTCGAGATTTGTTTCCAGGCTAAATTTAACGGATCGAGCAAATCGTAGGTAGTGTGTAGATGTGGCCCACTTACAGAGGGAACTGCCACAGCCAATCAGAGCATCGCCTTAGAGATAGATATGAATCAGATTCAGTTTGTTTTGGTTTGTAGAGGTTTGTCTGGGGTCAATATGAATTATGTCTCGAGATCTTTTCAGGGTTTTAATGATGCAAAATGTGATTTCAGCTCAGCGGTTTAGGAGCCGGTGGTTTGATCTACGATGACAAGATATGTTTGTTGAACCTCCAGCGGAGTAGTTTATGAGATTTCATATGTCTATACACGTGAATCCAATTTCCAAAGAAATATTGTGCGTAAGAAAACGTCTCTAATATTACAACGTGAATCCATTTAATCCTAAACCTTCAAAATAAAAGCACGGGATATTTGTCTTCACTTTCTGTAAGAAAAGTCGTTCACGTGTCTTTGAAGCCGCCGGGGGCCACGTAAAACGATGCGGCGGGCCGGATTCGGCCCGCGGGCCTTGTGTTTGACACCTGCGATCTAAACCTTCTCCGTTGACGCTTCCGGCGACGAAAGCCGAGCGTGGGACCGTCAGAGAGGAGAGCCGTGGGGTCCCTGAGAACTGGCCGTCCGGTCCCCTGCGCGTCGTTCTTCGGGGCTTTACCCCCATTGACTTCTGCCCGTATTAATCTGGCTAAACACGGGGGGGATTACTGCGGTGTCAGCGAAGCAGCTCCTCTTGTTCTCCTTTTCAACATCTCTCCGCGGGGTGGATGAAAGCTCCTTCGGCTCCTTGGGAAAACAGCCTCTCTCTCTCTCTCTCTTCACTTCCTCCACGGAGGAGTCTCCGGGGTGACTTCATACAACTCCCCCCCCCCCCCCTGGTTTTTTCGTGAACTATTTCTCAAACGGTAGTACTAGAGCTGCTCTAGGAGAAGAAAAAAAATCCCATCTCATCAGCGCATGCACCGGATGCCGTTGGAGTCTCCATGGAAACGAGCCACGTGACAGATACAGATTAGCCATACCCATCACATCCAATCTCTCTCTCTCTCTCTCTCTCTCTCTCTCTCTACTGAGGAGAACTTTCTGTCTTTTTGTTTGCATGAAGCCTGACATGAGAGTTCATCAATCACCTGAACTCCAGAGGCCTTTTTTTTGTGTGTGTGTGTCTTTGCAAAGAAGAATTACTCGAGCGATCTATCACGGGGCTCACCAGGATGAGCTCGTCGCCGTGGAGCTCTCGGGTCCAGTGGGTTTTGGGGCCGTCGCCGTCCACCAGAGTCTGACTGCAGGACATCTTGTTCTCCGAGACCCAGGTGGTGAGGCTCTGTGGGGGGAAGAGGGGGGGGGGGGGCCAGTGTGATGGGGTGGAGGCGGGACCTTACGGGCGTCAGACCAGCATCACTGGTCAGAAACGAGCTCCGTTGCACCCGACAGTGATGTCACAGTTTAAGTGTCACATTTCTACACCGCTGCTTTGAGGTGAGGAGTTAAAGCAGCTAAATAATCAACTATTTTAATGTGAGGTATTATATAACAATGTAAAAACAAAGTGATGGACGTACTGAGATGTATCACTTAAATCTGCAGCTCCACTCAGCTCTATGTGGTGTTTTTTTGGGGGTATTTTTCGCTGTTATCAGATTAAAAAAAAGACTTTTATTAAACTACATACAGACACAGTGGAGCATTTAGAAGGTAAATGGAGAGATATTTCCCTGAGGAGTTGGTGGAGGCCAAACACAGAGCGAAAAGAGAGAGTTGGTGTCACATTCATCCGGCGTATGAAAACACAGCAACACATTTATTTTGATGTTGCGCCAGAACAATTAAATAATTGTAAAGGTTTGAAGAAAAAATGTGATTCATTGTTTAAAAAAACATATTGATTATAGCAGATGTAACTATTTTATAAAGTATTATAAGTAGTATTCTGCTACATCGATGGACAACGTGCAAAATTATCCAGGAAACACCTGCATTTTGTTTATTTTGTATAATTTATATTTATTTATTATTATGTATCCTTAACAAATAGGAAGTTTAAAAAAATGTTTTATTTATTTATTATTATGTATCCATAACAAATAGGATTTGTTTTTATTTAAATAATTTGTATTTATTAATTATTATGTATCCTTAACAAATAGGAAGTAAAACAAAATGTTTTATTTATTTATTATTATGTATCCATAACAAATGGGAAGTTTAAAAATTATATTTTTTATTTAATTCTTATTATGTATCCTTCACAAATAGGATTTTTTTTAAAATAATCTTATTTATTTATAAATAAGTAAATATAGTATCCTTTAAAAAAAAGTGAATTTAAACCCTAACCCTAAACCAGCGGCGTTGTGGTGCATTCATCCAATCGAATGCATGTGTCAATCACAGGGGTCTAATGTTAGTGCTAAAAACAATGATATTAATTAATAATAATAATAATAATATAAATGCATTAAAAACATTCTAGTGCTTTTTGAAGTACTCAAAGACGATATTTAAAGAAAACCCTCCGAGACGATTGGAGGCTGATTAATTATCACGGTTCATGATGGATATGTTCAATAATCAGATATAATATCCATATCTATATATTTGGGCATTTATTTCCCAGCCTCCTTTAAAATGACGCCTGTGCCGTGCTCGTTCCTCATGGCCAAAATGAACAAAAGCTGTTCAATACTATAAAATCCTCTGAGTGCTTCGGTGGATCGGGGTCTCCGTCTGCTAATTCTCCTCTAATATTTCAAGTGACTTCAACGGGATTAGTCCGACTTTGACTTCAGGGCTAATTTATCCTGAAGTTACCGACTCAGTCGGCCAATCGGAGAGCGAGGAATCCAGATAAGAGGCGCGCCGCGGTTACCCCGTGGCGTTAATTCATAGTAATGGAGAGGATTTATGATTTCCTTCGAATTAGGGTCCATTAACTGAGCTCTTATTTCATCACTGACACAAAGGAGGTTCTGTTAGAGGAACATTTTGGGAAATTAGTTTATTCACTTTTAACGTGAGGAGATTGATATACCACGATTATATGTATCTGGTAAAGCCAGGAGACGGGTGGTTTAAAACATTTAATTAAATTAAAAAGCATCAGTTAGGGTGTTCCTTTCACAATAAGAGTCCTCTTTGTGGTCAGTAAAAAGCATCATTTAGCGTGTTCCTTTCAAAATAAGAGTCCTCTCTGTGGTTAGTAAAAAGCATCAGTTAGGGTGTTCCTTTCACAATAAGAGTCCTCTCGGTGGTCAGTAAAAAGCATCAGTAGCGTGTTCCTTTCACAATAAGAGTCCTCTCGGTTGTCAGTAAAAAGCATCATTTAGCGTGTTCCTTTCAAAATAAGAGTCCTCTCGGTTGTCAGTAAAAAGCATCATTTAGCGTGTTCCTTTCAAAATAAGAGTCCTCTCGGTGGTCAGTAAAAAGCATCATTTAGCGTGTTCCTTTCACAATAAGAGTCCTCTCGGTGGTCAGTAAAAAGCATCAGTTAGCGTGCTCCTTTCACAATAAGAGTCCTGCATTCGTGTTTTTTTTTTTTTTACCATGTATTATTTCTTTTCTTTAGCTTTCTTATCTCCATACAGCCAGCTACCAAATCAATCCAGATTATAACTTTAAACATGTAATATATTTGTTCAGCCTTGAGATTAAAGAGACACAGATTCGAAAAGATGGAGCTGAACATCTAGCAAAAAAAAACAATATTTTGCCCTCACAGTGAATTATTCCAAAGTAATCAATCTTCCCGCTCGCTTCTCTTCCAACTGATGTTTTAATTATTTCCCTTTCATCCGCCTGCAGGCCTGTTGCTGCCTCTCCGCGCTAAACGACAGAGAAATCATCCTCGAGTCTCAAGCCCCCCTCTCCGGGAAATACAGAACATTCCCTTTTTAATCCGTTTACTCAGAACCTCTCCGAGCTCAAATATTGCCTTCGCCGTGAAATGATCTGTCAAAACGACAATTTATGGAAATAAACATGGCGTCTTATCCTCATTAGTATGTGATGAAACTCTTCCGTGGTTGCCGCATCTGTTTCTCGAGTCAAATATATATATTATTTCTGATTCTTAACGTCTCCGATCCGTCTCTATAGCAACCAGCTGTGGTAAAGAGACTTCAGAAGTGACTCGGTTTGTCCTGCGGTGTGAGATTAAAGCTCGTGAGTTGAGATGAAATTGTTTTAATTTCTCTAAAACTCAAAACCTCAAGTTGTATCTTCCGCCTGAGCGCCGCCTCCGTCCGTCAGGAACAGAACCGCCTCGTTCGGGCCTCCGCTGTGGTGTCGGTTCCTCTGTCGCCTCTGAGACTGAAAGGAAGTCTCCTCCTGGAAGTGAGCGCCGGCCGTCTTATCCCTCAGATTAACCGGAGTTTTTTAACCTCGTGGCGGTGTTAATCTTCGCCAGCCACGGATCAGCGTCTAATCCCTTTTAACCACGGGGGTTAGGGTTAGGGTTAGAAACCCACTCAGGGTTCTCCTGCCGACTCCCTCCACCTGAGAACCGGCCAGCACCGCTTCGTAGCGATGAACGGCATCGAGCTCAACTCGAGAGCAACCGGCTGAAAGACTCTTTAATTTCATCGGAGAAGTTGTCCCATCTGGCGCTGGAAGGACACACTTGTTTATTGATTTGGAAATACAGAAAAATACATAATTCCCATTAAAATTGGATTATTCATATTCAGAAATATTCACCAAACAGGGATGCAGTCAACTTCAAGCTTGGATAACAGCCTTAAGCGTCTTTAAAGGAGCTGAATGCAAAACTGAGATCACATCTATTGGCTCTCAACGTAGCGCTGGCTTGCAGCTAACGGTGCCGAAGCCGCTAACAGTGCAAACACCCGTAACAGGGCCCATTATTCCTAAACCCCAGTTCTCCGGGGGGAAAACAGCGCCCCTTTCGTCGGACATCTCGTTAATCCTAAAAAACAAACGTCCATTGTTCCTGAAAATACGCATTTTCCGTGCAACAAAACCAAAGGACGGGGCAAACAGTTATTACTGACTGACGCCCGATGTGGAGCAGAGCACTTTTAACCGCAGTGTGCTGCAGTGAAGACACAAAAACAAGTGGATGTGGCAAATATGTGCTGACAACTTGACATGAGGTGTGATGTGGCAAAAACAATCCACACTGAGAGCTGTCTGTGCCCTGCCCATTACCCAGCATGCCTCAGGGCACAGACGTGTGTCCTGGAATCAGAAATAGGTCACATCTGCAACACGTTGTTGCTGTAAAGGCAAAAACAACAACGGATTTTTCAGACTTTAGCTGTTTAATGCTATATTTTTCAAAAACATGTCATCTTTGCATCTTAATGTAATTCATGGCTGCAGGACATGAATTCTGAATGTATTCTGCAACGTGGTTATACCAGAGAAGTAACGACCTCTAATTTCTCCAGATTTTGGCTGATTCTCTTGAATCATTGGAGAGCACGCCGCCAATTACACAATCCCCCCCCTTTCCATGAGCAATATCTCCTCTCCGCAAGCATGAATATCACTGCTTTCTGTTGCCAAGGCATCTGAGGGGTGGAGTGTGTGCGGTCAGAGCAGCAGCAGAGAAACGCAGTGTCATGTCTCGTCGGTTATGTTAAGTTTTAGGTTTTAGTCCTGTTTTCCATGTCCGCTTTTATTTTGTAGTAACTGTCCTCTCTCGCTTCAGAAACTTTTGGCGTTTCTCAAATCAAAGTACACGACTACAGACGTGTGTTCTTTTGGAGTCTGGACTTGGGAGTCCAAACTCCGGAGAACGGGACGACGGTCTTTCTGTGATTGGAACAGCTGCTTATTTGATGACGTCACCACATCAGCTGTTCTTGCTCCTGAGTTTACTCTAATTATTCACTGCAAATTATTTTTTACTGTCAAATAAACAAAACATCCTAAAATGACATTCCGTGACTCAACAACAGTAGTATTTATAAAAAGTCAACTGTCAGTAGTTTATTTTCTCCTCCGCTACTGTTTCCGGTTGCTGGTGAAATGCATTCTGGGATATCGGCTGGCCAGAGTACGCACAAGTCTCCTCTGATGCATCCTCCGGAAAGTGGGAGGATCAAGTCACATCCGGGCATTTTGACCGTGCTTTGCGAGAAGCGAACTTTGAATTGGAACATGTACTCGGGCTGCGACTGATGACGTTTCACGAGTCACGAGGACACAAGTAGAGGAAAGTACGCACAAGTACGCATATTGAGAAACGCTGTTTATTTCCTGCCCCGGTGTTTCCTCGTTAGTGTGATTGTCTGCTCCTCCCCTGATTGTGTCCACCTGTTCCCCATTTCCTCCTGTATTTTAAGCCGTGTCTACCTGTGTCTTGGTCAGATCGTCTTGTCTCTTGTCTCGTCCTGATCCTGTTAGTCTAAGTAAATGTTGTTCATGGTAGTGTAGTCTTTTGTCCTGGTTTGCTTTTCCAGCATAGTTGTGATTTTGTTTTGTAGTTTGCTCAAGTCTTTTTCCAGCATAGCTGTGATTTTCTGTTTTTCCAAACCCCATCTTAGTTTCCGGCTCAGCAGAAACTTTAAGTTGTACTTTGTTTCTTTGGAACTTTTGGGGACTTCCTATGTTTAAATAAACCCTTTTGATTGCCCTGAACTTTGGAGTCGTGCTCTTGGGTCCTGTCTTTGAGTCGTGACACGCAGTGCCGAGCTCAAGGACACTTCGGCAGGCTGGAACCATCCGGTGGAAAAGTGTTGTAAAAATATCAGATGTCTCTGAACAAACCAAAATGTTCACATCACACATAACTGAGAACGGCATCTGTGTCGTTGCTTGAATATATTTTCATAAGAAAAACTATAACGGGCACTCTGTAGAGCGCATACCTTCGCATATCACAAGATTGGGCATTGAATTATGAACATTTTGGCATTAGTTGCATGCCAATTGGATAAAAATTGACCGCGCTATGGTAAGAAGAAGATTTTGACCTTTTCATGACCTTGACCTTTGACCCGATCGATCCCAAAATCTAATCAAATGGTCCCCGGATAATAACCAATCATCCCACCAAATTTCATGCGATTCGGTTTAATACTTTTTGAGTTATGCGAGTAACACGCATACAAATAAATAAATACATAAATAAATAAAAACACGGCGATCAAAACATAACCTTCCGCATTTTCAATGCGAAGGTAAAGAAAGAATGAGCGTCTCTGCCTGCGATCTAAAGCTTTAGGAGCTCTGCGTGTTCATCGGGATGAGAGGACGAAGAGGATCAGAGAGAAACTCAAGCCGTGATCCGGCTGCACCGACGGGAGCGTGAAAACTGCCAGGTACTCATCTAGCGTTCAACCCAAACGTAGCTTTGAAGAACGTTATTACACACAGAGAATACTCAATGATGGGAATGTTTAGAGGACACATTAAATTAGATATCTGTGGATTCATATGATTTAAAATCATGTTAGTTAATGCAGAAACTGATTTATTCACTTTAGCATCAAACGAAATGTGTTTGTACGAGTGGAATTTTGACTGGTTCAGACGTTCTGTGGACCTGATAACACACACACACACACACACACACGCATGCACACACACACACACAAACACACTGGCTCGTGTTTCCGACCTTAAACCCCAACAACAACCAACTAAACTCTGTCTATATTTAATATTTTTTGTATTTGATTTGTCAGTGTTGTTGTGTGTTGTGTATGCATGTGTGTTGTATATTTACATATATATTTTGTTTTGTATTTTACTTTTATTTTACTTGTATACTTCTATATCTTTCATCCCTGTTTCTTATATTTTGTGTTTTGTTTTTATTCTTGTGTGTTGCTGCTACTGTCACGACAAATTTCCCCTTGGGGATGAATAAAGTATATATCTATCTATATATCTATCTATCTATCTAAACCGCAATATTTAGCTTAATTTAAAAAATCGAAGTCTTAACCCTTAAAGAGTTGTACTTGTGGGAGACAGTTCTCTCTCTCTCACATACACACACACACACACACACACAGGCACAGGCACATGCACAGACATTTTGGGGGGCAGGTGCTCAAACCCTCCCAAAAGGGCACCCATCGGCAAAATGATTTTTCTGTTGATCACTGTAACTTGAAGTTAAGTAATTGGTTGCTAGGAAACAACTGAAACACATCGTGTCTTGAGAAGACATGAGAGCTGAACAAAATGACATCTTACAATTTGTTTTTATTTACAAAACATTAGGAGCGAAAAAAATGCCACTTACTAACCTCGACCGCTCGGATGAAAAGAGTAAATGCAAGAAAAAACAACACTTGTAAGAACTACTTACCAACCCAGAGTGAGGTCATGCCGGAAAATATCAGACTGAGGCATTATAACGTTTCCTGGCATTACCTCATTCTCAATTAGTAAGTATAGTTATTACAAGTGTTGTTTTTTCTTGCGTTTACTGCGCTCTAAGTGGAGGAGGGAGGGCTCCGACAGATATCCATACACATTTGGGGGGACTTGATGACAGAGAGTAACTTTATTTCTTAAATACTGATAATGAAGAAAAAATGTGGCTCCAGCAGAAAGGGCACTTTTCTCATCCAGGGCAAAAGGGCTGGTGCTTGAGCACCACTAGGGGTCTATCTGTGCACGTGCCTGCACACACACACACACACACACACACACTGGCTCGTGTTTCCGACCTTAAACTCCAACAACAACCAACTAAACCGCAATATTTAGCTTAATTTAAAAAATCGAAGTCTAATGGTGTGTTCACACCGGACGCGTCAAAATTTTGACGCGCGTCGAGATTACATGTTAAGTCAATGCAAAGCTGCGTCGAAGCTGCGTAGCTGCGTATTTTCCAGCGAGCAGCGCGTCAGACGCGTTTGAAGCAGCACGAACAGAGGGTTTGTCGCGGGGCGAACTCAGCGAACAGAGCGAGCAGACGCAGCTCGTTGACGCGCGAGTTCAAATTTCCCAACTTTGGCAGCAAAGACGCGTGAGTCATAGTTGCGTCAGCCAATCAGCGTTGAGCAGCTCCGCTCGTCATCGTCCTGCCGGTCGAAAAAAATGGAGGAAAAGATTATTGTCGCTGTCTGTGGGCACCCCGAACTTTACGATACAACTCTTTATGCTTACCGAAACCGGAGCTATAAAGATAAAGCGTGGAACAAGGTCGGAGAAGCCGTGGGACTACCTGGTACGTTTTGAATGTATGTATTTGCTTTTATTCTCGCTATTTGTTGTACTTTACTATCAACCAACCGCCGGCATATGTGTTTCATGGCAGAGGAGATCTGCCGCTGTAGGTGGAAAAGTCTCAGAGACACGTATCAAAGAGAGAGAGAGAGCAGCGAGAAGCGCAGTGGGAGTGCAGCTCAGTCCACTAAAAAGTGGAAGTACGCTGCGGTCCTGTGGTTCCTCGACTCATTTATGACTCCGCCCCCGACGCGTCCGACGCGTCTGGTGTGAACACACTTTTTTCGACGCGCGTCAAGACTGCTGCGTCAGACGCGTAGAGAATTTTTTCGACGCGTCCGGTGTGAACGCACCATTAACCCTTAAAGAGTTTTACTTGTGGGAGCCAGATGTCACACACACACACACACACGCACACACACACACAGACACACACACACACACGCACACACACAGACACACACACACAAAAACACACACAAGTAAACTTCAACCATAACAGACCATCAGAGTCCTCTCACTGTAAACTTAACAAAAGAGATGCGCCCCCTACTGGACACTACGGGTACTGCTCCCCTCCCATCACGAGCGAGCATGAATACGTACATTGGTGCTCTCTTCACAGGACTAGGGTTACAATATCGTAACCTCCGGTACGGTCCTTGAAGCTGTGAGTTTATATTTTTCAAATACCGTATCCCCTCCACCCTACCTTGCACTTTCGCCCGTCCACGGTCTCCTCGTCGTATTCTTCGCCGATGTTGAAGTTGATCTCGGTGGTGCGCACAGTGGTGGAGGTTTTGATGTAGAACTTGTCCCCGTCCTGCCGGATCTCCACGTGGGGGTTGGAGGCCGCCGCCACGGCCACCTTCCTCAGCATGGTGTTCACTCCTGAGTCACGACAGTGAGAACATGTTGGTGAAGGGGAGTTAGATTATCCACGATGCTTGAGGGTCGTTGATAAGTTACGACACACTGACTTTTGCATCACTTATCAAATTCTCTAGGTTTGGGTTTGGAGTTGAAAATGAGCCAAACTGACATTGTCGTTATTATATTTAGAAATGTCGTTTCATAATTGATCCGCTGACACAGGAAACAGCTGGTTTTGTGTCCAGCCATTAGAGAAGTCATGGAACGCCTCATAACCCATGACATCATCTTTAATAACGAGAGACGGGTGAAAAAGAAAGGCAGGAAATAGACTCAAGGTTGATCTCTTCTATGCATGCATAAGAAAATGTTTTTTAAGACTCAGTTGTAGGCATATGTTTCTATTTTGTGTCTGACAAAGAAAAAGAGACTACAAATTAGTACAAAAAGAAGAAATAGAGAGAAGAGGCTTCTTTTTATTCACAGAAACATCCTCCAGTATGTTAGGTGACAGTTTCCTTATGGACCTTGTATCAAAAAACATCTGAGATATCTTTTACTTTAATGTGTTTTCGGATCGTTTTTTGAGGGCTTCCTCGATGATTTTAGGGTCTTAAAGAGAATTTTTATTCAAGGACGAGGCTGACATTAATCTATTGTTTTTCATATTGTCAACAAATCTCATAAAAAGACAACAAATCTTCATCGCTTTAGTCTCTCAATACTTTCCAACGTCCCAACGTCTGCCCGAAACTGAACATTTAAATCTTTAATAACAAGTTAATAATACCTACTTTCATTGAAAATTTTGTTTTAAATGTTTAGTAATTTCCCAAAACAGCTGAGCACTGTAGTTTTTAGACGATGTAACTCAAACAGAACTTATAGTGCATTTTCTACGGGCTTTAAGCTGTGGATGAATAAAGATTTGGTATATTTACTTTTTTATAAATATAAACATTGGATTTGTTGTGAATAAAAAAAGCCCTATACTGAAAATGTAAATCTTTAATAACAAGTTAAAAATACCTACTTTCATAAACATTTTTTTTATTGCAGCAGGACAGAGTATTTGGGTTTATTTAAAATAAACTACAATACCCAGATTCATCATGAAGTGGAAACATCACCAGTGTGACTCATTTATGTGTTTGTATTCATTTTTTTGACATATATTAAGATCTATGGCAAAATAATCTGACCTGCAGAACACCAAACTTTGGTTATATAAAGACAATACTTTTTATAAATATAAACATTGGATTTAGTTGTGAATAGAAAAAAAGGTATAACAACATCACCAGCCTTATACTTTAAACTATTATACAAACACAGTGTCTGCAGGTCGGAGGGTTAATATAAAAAGGCCTTTAGAGATAAATATTTACTCAGATACTGAAATATGTTAATTATTCCATCTTTACGAGGTTTTAAACTCTCCTCAACTCAACTTTCCCAGATTGTCCTCAAACGCTCCTGGTGCTCGCACGTCTCCCCAAAGATTCCTACGTTATTCTTCCCACGCAGCCTGTTGGATGTTTTCAGTCCCGGCGTGACGAAGAAGCGCCGCAACACAATTGAGTGACCCAGTTAATAAAACTGGCTCCCGACCCCAAAACCACCGCAACCATCACTTAACACTAAAAGAGAAAAGGGTGGGAAAAAAAGAAGAAAAAGATAAGAGGCCTCCAGAGACCTCCCCTGGCATTGCTCACGCATGCCCTACTTAAATGCTTAACATGAATAATGTCGTGCCCCCCCCCCCCCCATCTCTCTCTCTCTCTCTCTCTCTTCATGTAACAATACCACGTCTGTTTAGGCTGGAATTCAGCATCCAGTGTTTCATATCTCCTGTAAAAAAAAAAAACGAGGGATTTCTTTTCCTTTTCTCCGGGGAGCTTCCTCCAACAACACAAAAAGCCTTTTTTTCTATAAAGGCCGCGATGGATAGTCGACCTCGTGCGGGGATGCAGCGCTGGACCAAGGGGATGAGAAGGAGAGAAAGAAGGAGAGAGAGGGAGAGGGAGAGGGACTTACCCAAGGCTTTGAGAAGTTCATCAAAATTCTCGCTCTTCTTCATCTTCCAGGTGCCGGCAAAGTTAGGCATGTCTGCTGGTGCCGAGAGGAACCTGCGATGCTTCCTTCTGTCCTCTTCCCTCGTTGACTCTCTCGTCTCGCCCTCCTCCTCCTTCCCTGTGCTCCTGTCTCCTCTGCTCTCTCCCTCTCTCTCCCTCTCTCCCTCTCTCTCTCTCTCCCTCTCTCTCTCTCTCAGAGTGTTCCCGTTGATGTCTTGATGGTTCTCTCCACACACTCCTGCTCCTGCAGCTCCCCCGGTGTGCCGGCTGCCGTCTGGTCCGGAGCTCCTTTATAGCTGCTGGTCTGATGGGAGTTAGCCGAGGTCCCCCCCCCCCCCCACCACTCCTTTCTCTGAGAGTTTTTTTTAAAAAAAGTTCAACAACTTGATTGCCACACTTCTTTTTTTTTTTTTTTATCTTCAAAGTTACCACATTGAATATTAATATTTTAAATAGTTTCCACAGGACGGATTTAAATGACTCGAAACCCTCCGAGAAGCAGAGCTCGGCTTTTTATCGTCTCCGATGTTTCCATTGACAACGACCACATCCCATAATAAGGCTTTAAAAGCTGAAGTCGAATGATGGTGACACGAGAAGCTTTCCTTCTGAAGGACTCGTTGTGATTGTTTTTAATTGTTGTGTGAAACTTAAAGAACAGAGCAGAGAGACAAAGACTTTCACAGTTTAGAGGATTATAAATATGAGAAGAGTTAGTTTCTTTATCTCGATAAATCTATAAATATATCTATTCATACTCTGTTGAGTCAAATAGAAGCATTTAGATGGATGGACAGAAGATAGATGGATAGATGGATAGATAGATAGATGGATGGATGGATAGATGATAGATAGATGAATAGATGATATAAATAGATAGATGTTGTATTGTTGTGCTCTCAGAGCACTTTATTTTCTCCAGAGATAAGACGACTGACGTCCTCATTTCCCTCCAGCGTTCTGCAGCTGATGACATCGCGTTGGCTTTATTACCAATTATGAAGTCCCTGAAAATACAAATGAATCATTAAAAAAGGGAAATACAAGAACATGGACATTGTTGAGGATAACTTGACATGTTCTCGTATAATTGCTTTTGGAGATTACTTTTCCTAGCATGCAAGAAAAGGTTCAATAACAGAACAGAACATGTTGATGTGCCTTTTTGAACAAGCATAAATATATAAATAATGTCAGAAGAATGTTGGTCCATGACGGTGATTTATATGATCGATAAAAACAATCAGCTCCTAGAGTGAAACAGTCACCTGGAAAAAAGTTATAGTTGGTAACACTGCTTACACCTATTACTGGGTTATTAATAATATATTAAATGTGTATACACTGATTACAAAGCATGAATAAAGTGTTGGCTCGGCACACTCATCATAATCAGGAAAATAATCCTCAACTCAGAGTGCAGTGGTTCATCATCTGAAGCAATAACTTCCTAAAAATGCCCAAATGTAACTTTATACAACAATCCGCTTCACATGAGAACTGTTGACAAAGACATTGATAGACACAATATATATTTACAACATTATGTGTTTTAGTGGGAGTTTAATCACCACTAAAAGACAGCAGCATATTTGCTCTGCCTCTGAGTTTTATGCCAATTGGGATCCTAGAATCTATATTTTTAAGAGTTTTCTCGCCGGTATTTTAAAAAAAAAGCCTGTTGAATAGAAGTGATGGGTCGCGATGTCTTGATCTGCCGACCTTAAAAATACTAAATCTTTTAATGTCGGGTTTAATAAAGGTTTTAGTATCTTGCGACTGGTATTTTAAAGACTTAACCGAAAAAGAATAAATCACTCTGAGCGAGATGCTTAGATTTTGGAGTATAAATGATCCCATTCAAAGGGGTTGCTTTATCTCTCATCTTCTTCACTCTGACTGTCAGGAGATTCACACTGATGTCCTTTCTATAACACAACTGCCCATTTCAGCTTTACTCTAGGAATTATTTAAAACACCCCGGCTGTATTTACTTTTCTCGACTTGGAATCATTCTCTTAGAAACTTTATCTTTGCAAGCATTTTTGAGTGTGTGGAGCTCAGACTGCTGCAGCAACTGTCAAAATATTGGAATATTTCTCTCCCTACTCATCTGGCAGAGGTTTGCTTTTCTATCTGCATAACAGAGGCTTTTACTTTAGGACAAGAGACAGGCAGGGAGCTCATCTAAAGTCAAATATTAATTGAGAGCCCCTACCAAGATCAGTTTCTAAAAGTTTAAAAAGTAAGTTTGGGAAGAAATATGAAAAATAAGATGATTTCCATATAACTGAATGGAATTTGGACTTTCAATAAAACACTTAATTAAAAAAATGGTGAATGTTGTAGGTTCATCTCCACACAATAATTATTCCAGTTCTCTGACCCATTGTTGCCAGAGAACAATTACAGAAATGCTTATTGTTCTATTTATTCAATTACCTATTACATTTGAATATGTTTTTTTATTATATATTGTTTTTACATGTAATTAACTATTTAAAATACTTATACTTATCTTTTTCAACTCCAGTAATTGCGTTTACCTCCACTTACCGCTGGTGGCGCTAGTGAAATTCGGGAGTTATTCGGCGACCGTTATGTAACAAACGAAGAAGAAGGGGAGCGGAAGTTACGTCACATACTGTGATGGCGTCTCACATGTAAATTGCCGAGTTACAGAAATTTAATAAAACATTATTACAAGATTGAAAGGTACGTGTTCGCATTTTTCATCATAGTTAAATACTTAATCACCAATAGAGAAAGTCCGGTGACGGCGGTAATCTCGCGTTGCCCTGGTAACTGTTAGTGCAGCAAACTGCACTTTGTTGTCGTGATAACCGCAGCTCGTCACAGCTAGCCCCGTTAGCTCTGGTGTTTTGGTCTGCAAATACACAAATACTATTCTGTGAACCTGCAGTTTAATTCCTTATCAATTTCTATATTTCTCGATCAACTCTGGCAGCTCTACACGTTTAAGCTGTTGTCTATAAACTGTGTGTAGCTGGGCAGCAGAGCTAAGTTTGTCAAAGCTAACACACTTTACTGTTGTTTTCAGATTAAAGTGTGGCAATCTAACTGGCCAAGAAAATGACCACTCAAGTAAGCAACCAACAGTCTCACATTTTCATTCAACATATTTCTCACTGTATTTGTTTTCTGGGGTAAATACCGTAAATACTTACGAAACGTGTGTGGTTCTTTTTTATATTTCAGTACAGCATTATTTTTAAGCAAGAACACGGTGAGTAACAGCTCGGATAAAAATATTACTTAACTAGAATGGGCACTCGGTAGAGCGCATACCTTCGCATATCACAAGATTGGGCATTGAATTGTGAATGTTTTGGCATTAGTTGCATGCCAATTGGATAAAGATTGACCGCGCTATGGTAGAAAGAAGATGTTGACCTTTTCATGACCTTGACCTTTGACCCGATCGATCCCAAAATCTAATCAAATGGTCCCCGGATAATAACTAATCAGCCCACTAAATTTCATGCGATTCGGTTTAATACTTTTTGAGTTATGCAAGTAACACGCATACAAATAAATAAATACACGGCGATCAAAACATAACCTTCCGCATTTTCAATGCGAAGGTAATAAATCAACAGCGATTTCCCACAGAAAGTCCAGTTATTCAGAACTACTCCCACTACTTGTTCCTGTATTCAAACCTGTCTTCTTTGTCCTCTCAGCATAAGACTTATCGTCAACAAACAATAAAACTATATTCTACTATCTAACAAGTATTGTCGGTGGAGCTAAAGTCTTATTTTCTTCTTTGCCTTTGAGCTCTACCATTGTCCAAAATGGTTTAAATACAAATCAGTGAGCCACACAGATGTACTGGGTTCCTTAAACATCATGAAATGTATTTAAAGTAAATTCCTTATTCACCGTCCCGCTATAAATACTTACTAGAGAACCACATGTGTATTAATGAGAGAGAACTTCATGGATTCCAGCAGGACATGTTGCTGTAACAGCAGCTTATATAGCATGAAAGACACAATACTATAAAATATCGTAAATAAGTGGGTTCACGTGATATATTTACATGTGAAAATGCTGTGAAGTAAAACCTAGTGTGGTGCACATAATGCAAAAGTGCAAATGGTATACTGTTGAGTTGTCGTGCAGTTATTGATAAGAACATTGAAAGGTGCATGAGTTAAGCTGAGGGCGTTTGTATCTGTATTAGTCCGTTTGGGAGAACGTGTGCTTTAAAAAGTTGACGAGAACTGAAACTTTACCTTCATGATTCTTTACCTGCCGTGACGAACAGGCTTGGAGCTGAGAGCCACAGCCAGGCAGGTATTAAACATCACTTGTACGTTCGTCACGCGTGTTCACCTGTTTGTTTGCTCTCAGCGCACGATGATGCTATCTGGACAGCAGCGTGGGGGAAAAGCGAGTCGGACGGGTCAGAAACTATCGTCACCGGCTCACTAGACGATCTGGTGAAAGTCTGGAAATGGTGAGTGGGATTTTAGCCCAATATTGGATGTGGGTTGTTTCTTCTTTTGTAGCATTGGATTTATTTAACATCGAGATTGTTCTCCCTCTATTCACATGAGTTTTGAATGTCTTCCATAGAGCCGTAGAGAGTTTAAATTGTGGCTGTTTTGATTAGTTTCTGAGCACTTTTAAGAATTACATTACATCACATTTTATGTCATTTAGCAGACGCTTTTATCCAAATAGACTTACAATAAGTGCATCAACCTAAAGTACAAACTAAGAACAACAAGAATACTGAAAGTAACATTTCCTCAACATAGTCGAACTACAAAAGTACCATAATGAGAGCTATTTAAGTGCCACTAAAGTGCTAATCTGTGTTTTAATCCAGATATAGTCGGAAAAGATGTGTTTTTAGTTTCCGGCGAAAGCTGGAGAGACTTTCTGCTGTCCTGATGTCAGTGGGGAGCTCGTTCCACCACTGAGGAGCCAGGACAGCAAACAGTCTGGATTACAAGTGATGACCATATCCCGGATGTAGACGGAATTTCCCCCCCCGTGTTTTCTCCCCGTGTTGGCTTAGAAGTTGGGTTGAGTATATTTGACATTACGTGACTGTTCCTGCAGGTCAGACGAGAAGCTGGAGCTGCAGTGGACTCTGGAGGGCCACCAGCTGGGTGTGGTGTCAGTGGACATCAGTCACAACGGAGCCATCGCCGCCTCCAGCTCCCTCGACGCTCACATCCGCATCTGGGACCTGAATTCTGGAAAACAGATCCGGTCCATGGACGCCGGACCAGGTACGGCTCGGCCTCAGGAGAGCAGTGACATTTCTTTTGAATTATTTCTTTCTCGGGGTTAGGGTAGCATGTGGCGGGGAGAGTGAATGCTACCCTCAGCTCTATATTTAACATCTGAACTAAATAAACACAGAACAGTCATTTAAATGCATGTCTCTTGTGTTTAAGATTTTTACCTTTTTAACTTATTAACTTAATTCTAACTGATGACCGAGTAATAATTAAATTAGAAAGTCCCAACAAAGGGTGATTACTTTGGAACAGTTTGTATATAAAAACACAGCAATGTGCAAAGAAACAAATACACCAAGGATCTTTCTGAAGGATTTGTTGGTTGCAGAACTAATGCAGGTCTCTTTGTTTGGTCTGTGAACAGATCCGAGAGAATTCTCTTTTATAGAGAAAGCCTGATGCCTGTAATCAGACTAATGTTGTGTAACTCTGCCCCTAAACATAAACTTCTGATGAAAACAGATAGCTTTGTTTGACCTTGTGAATGTGGTCTTGAACTTTTTTTGTTTTGAGTCTTCATCTACGTTTCTTACAGTTTCAAGATTCAAGATTCAAGATGTTTTATTTGTCACATACACACACAGGGTGTGCAGTGAAATGAAAGTGGCAATGCTCAGCAGGAATGAGGGCATGTACAAGTCCTGCAGGAAGTCCACAATCGATCAGGCCCACCACCGCAAACTTGATGATTTTGTTTTGAGCTGAACCTGGCCACACAGTCATGTGTACAGGGAGTACAGGTAGGGGAGAGGGCAACCCTGGGGGGGGGGGATCCTGTCAGGGTGAGGGTGGAGGTGTGCGTGCCTGCCACACACCTACCTGGGCTGGTCAGGAAGTCCAAGCACACGGAACTGGAACAAAAGTCACTGCATCAGAAATTGTCACTCTGTTTAGTATAAAACCTGCAGGGGATGACGGCAGCAAGCTTGTTTTATTTCCTCTCAACTCCACACCCAGAATCCTCTCTGTTGTTGTGTATCTTGAACCGAGCTGTCCTTCATCACCTCCCATTAGTGCCACTCTGTTTCCCCGAGTGGTCGCTCTGGGTCAGTGGACTGCAGACTGTTTCTTCCCTCTTGGGACGTGGTGTATTTTAGTATATTTGAAGTCTTTAGAAGTAAGTTTTGTTAAGGTGAAACCTTTATTTTTATTTTTTTTCTTGTTAGTTAACATTGACATAACAGTAGGTGCATATCATAAAAAGACAGTTTAACTAGAAGACCCATTTGTTTTAATTCTTTTGTGTTTGCTGCGGACGACATTGCTAGAATAGATTTTTCCCTGACGTGTGATATGCTCAACCTTCCCTCCTTTCTGCTCGCCCCTCCAGTCGACTCGTGGTCGGTCGCCTTCTCCCCAGACTCCAAACACATTGCCACCGGAAGCCACCACGGCAAGGTCAACATCTTCGGTGTGGAAAGTGGCAAGAAGGAATATTCTCTGGACACGCGAGGGAAATTCATCCTGAGCATCGCATACGTGAGGAACCATAAAGTGTCCTTTTGGTCATCTGAGCGGAGTCTCTAAGGACTGAGACCTCACTGTCTTAACAATAACTCCTTGATTTGTACTTCTTCTTTCTTCTAATCACAAGGTTAAACCTTTAGAAAAGGGTTTTAGAACAAGCAATAGCTCATCCAGTCTCGTGTCTATATTTGGAGGTTGTCTTTATAATGAATGACATTTGGTTTTACTCTGTTTTGCCCCTCAGAGCCCTGATGGAAAATACCTGGCCAGCGGAGCCATCGATGGAATCATCAACATCTTCGACATCGCCACCGGAAAGCTCCTCCACACACTGGAGGGTCGGTTCAAATATTAATATCCGGTATTTATGTCATAAATAATGGATCCAGGGCTGCAACAAGTGATTGTTTTCACTCCCAATGACACATTAAGTGATTTCCATGTTGAGTAAACGTAATAAAATACAATGAATAAGGTCCTCCACAAGGTGTTCAGATTGCTTGTTTTCTTTTACTAACAGCTATTTTCTCTGATAAATAACTTTTAAATGAACTAAACTAGAATGTGTTTTCTTTGCATAAATGAATCGATCACTAAGTGACGGTCTCCTCTCTCTTCAGGGCACGCCATGCCCATCAGATCCCTCACCTTCTCCCCCGACTCCCAGCTCCTGGTCACGGCCTCCGACGACGGCTACATCAAAATATATGACGTGTGAGTTTGTGTGATGAGTTTGTGAATGAACTGTGTTCTGTACCAAAGACGCTCATTTTACTTAAAAATGTAATATACAAACTCTTTGAATATATTTCGTACTAGAGATCTGTTTGTTGGACCGAATTTATGATCGACTGACAACGTTGGTGAAGTGTTGCATGATTGTTTAGATTTTTTTTGCTTCCTTATTTATAATTATTTTCTTGCTTTAACATTTTTATCGTTGTGTTTCCTTATGATGCATTCCAGATGCATGGTTAATTTTTACCTTATTTTTAGGTTTTATTATTATGCATTCTTACTTTTCAAGGTTGTATTTCTGTAAAAATACCTAAATAAAATATCAAGTATAAAAAATAAATTAAAAATATATATACGCACATTGAACTTTGGAGGTATTCACTAGAGTTACACATGTGACAGATTACAAACACAAAACAGTGTAGAAGGGACATTTTTGTTGTTGTTTTCTTAACCTTTCAGCTCTTGTTTTACAGGCAACACGCCAACCTGGCCGGCACGCTGAGCGGACACGGCTCCTGGGTTCTCAACGTCTCCTTCTCCCCAGACAACACCCACTTTGTCTCGAGGTAAACATCAAACACCACAGATTTAAAAACAACAACACAAAGGAAACCTGCATTTTACCACCAGGAGACAACACTTACTTGAGTTAAAAAGATAAAGTATTTGACATTGTTGATTACATGGAAAAGCAATACAAACATCAAGTAGGAATTAATAAAACAATCATGATATCAGCATTTCTTTAACGTGCTCTCTGACCACAGTGTGTCAGAGAACTGGAATAATTATTGTGTAGATGAACCTACAACATTCCTTATTGTTTCATAAGTGTTTCATTGAAAGTCCGAATGACATTCAGTTAAATGGAATTAATCTTAATCCCCCCCCCCCTCTTTCAGCTCGTCTGACAAGAGCGTGAAGATTTGGGACGCCGGCTCCAGGGCGTGCATCAACACTTTCTTCGACCATCAAGACCAGGTGAGCAAGACGATCACGGAGTGTGTTTTTATAATCGGATTCAAAGTGAGAGGAAAAAAACTCCTCGATGTGTCGGGGCAGGGGAATCAATATGGCCAACGTTACGCAGGGGCCCCTCACATGACCCCTTCTCTGCCGCTTCAGCTCGGGCTAAACCAATAAACCCCGCTGTCATTAGATCCCTGGGTGCATCTGCCTGTGGGGAGGTTGGTCTGTCCTCCGACAACGCCTCGAAGCGAGATGAAAGAGGCGGTTTCGATGCTGTTTTTTTTCTGCAACAAAAATGTAAATATGAAGGGAAGATTTGCAGACAGATTTTTTACCTATTTGCTGAAGTCTGAGTTTCTGATCCAATTGCACTTTTTTTTTTAAGGTGTTTATAAAAAGCTTAAAGAATACCATCTCTGATCGCTTTGTTTTTAACATGCAGGGTTCCCACGGTCATTAACAACCTGGAAACGCCATGGCATTTTAAAATGTTTCTTCACAGGTTTGGAAGTCCAAAAGTTTTAGAAAAGTCATAGAAATGTGTTATATTCATATGTTCATTTACGCAGTTTAATCAAAAAGAATAAACATTTCTATAAATATTGACTCTTTTAATCAAACTGCACACCGAGATTTCACACAAAATGTTTGGTCATGGAAATTTGATTTAAAATCCTGGAAACCGATCGGTCAACATGTGACCCCTGACTTGTCGATCTGTGTGGTTTGGGCTTTAACTGGCTTCCATTCCTTCAATCTTACTGCAGCTGTTTACGTAATGTATAATAATATTTAATATGTGGACACTTGATTATTATGGAAGAGCTCTTTTCACGTCGCTCAAATCTTATTCTCGGTCCCTTTGCGTCCCTGTTGTTTTTCCTTCAGGTGTGGAGCGTGAAGTACAACAGCAAAGGCTCAAAGATCATCTCGGCCGGGGACGACCGCGCCATCCACATCTACGACTGTCCCATGTGATCCACACAGATGTTTACGAAATCATGAGTTGGGAATTTGGGTGAGGAAGGCGAACTGTATATGTGATGGGGGGGATTTTTTGCACTGGCAAATAAAAGGGTTGTTTTTGTACTTCTGCTTCTATTGTATTTTCTTTAGTTTATGGGCTGAGCTTTTCTGTTATTTATCAGTCAATGATTGGATTTGGATTGCATTTCGTTTTATATTTACTATCTTGGGTTTTAAATTAAATAAGTGCCTTGCTAAGGAGCCTTAAATAGACACAAAGCAATCCAAGATCATCAGATGGGTCAAATATGGATTTAATTCTTTAATTAATCCCCCCAAAAATGTTAAAACTATTATTCCTATTTTATTCTAACATTTTTAACCCAGTTTTTCTTCTTAGTGCATTTATTTATGCGTGCCTACAGTTCTGACTTGATAGATGACTTTACTAACAGCCTTTTGTCGTTTTTGTGGCTTCACCATGTGGAGACGTTGCTTCAGGATCTCAGAGATGAGGCAGTGCTCCCTCCGGTGGCCCTGCAGGTGCACTGCAGCCTCATAGTCACTACTTTTAAACAAAGGGAATTATATTTAGGAAGTACAAACACTCACGAGTTAGCGATTCACAATTATTTATTAACTTTGAAGCTTGAGACGCATTAAACTGTACTTTTTAAACAATATCTTGAATATTTAGCACACAGCGAACAGGTAGTCGGTAAATACACGTGTAGCACTTCCACCACGTAGGCAAATGGCTTTTTCCACATTTGCTTTTCAGAACCAAATCGCATCAGTTCAGAAACTCTGATCCATCAAACTAAATAGTGCCGTGTGCAAAAGAAAGAGCAGAGCGCGTCAAACCTCACGGAGATGCGTTGCCTGGCAGTAATAGCCGTGTCTAAATAATGCCGTGTTGATGCAGCTCACGCTCTTTAAAGAGACGGGTGAAACCTGATGGCAAACTTTTAGAGTTCAGTTGTGTCTGCGGGCGTGGTTCACTCTCCCAGCGGGTCAGCCGACGTGATCCTCGGGCATCAGAGCGCTGTAAATAATTAGCTCGTGAAGCGATCTGATCGGAGGCCTGTCGCTTTTTATCTCCACTTTTTTTTCTTACTTTGCATTCAGACGACAAGAAGCAGAAAACCGGCCCGATCAACTCATCTTCTAGTCCAATGACGTCAAACTGCAACCCTGACTTCACAGACAGCTAGTCAATAAATCACGTGACAGATTCATATTACATCGAGGCTTTTTAGCTCACAAAGACCTTTTGAAATTGTCTTTTATATTCTTTTGGCAGTTAAACTGACATTTTTACATTTGGAACATGTACAGAATCAGTATAGCTCTGATTAAAAAATAAATCGTAATCTTTTTTTTCTACACCTCGACTCGGGTGAGATCCTGAACCGATGGTTCACACCTCTGCACAACGCTTCCACTGGAATGCACTTAAGAAATCAGACGAGCAGAGACGTGTCTGCAGATTTTTGGTACATTGAAAAGTCACCAGCCTGACCTTTGTCTTATCGAAACCAAACGTACTGTGACTAATCGCAGAGCCACTATTTACATACACAAAACTGAGCCCAGCTGGATTGTGAACTCTAAAGCATCGAGTGACAATCTGGGGCTGCCGTGGTGTGACACGGGGGGGGGGAAAGTATGAAAGAAATACCCACCAGTTCCATACTGGTAATAATCAGAAGCGACTTCAGTTATCTACTATTCTCTAAGAAGCAACTTTTCTAACATTTTAGTACGATTTCTTTTTTCTCTTTCTTTTTAAATGGCAAATGTATCGCACAATGCAGAACAGTGTTTTTCCACTTATATCTTCACATTTTACAGAAAACATTTAGTGACAAAAAGCCAGTAAAAAGAAGTCTGACCAACCGGAAAAACCACAGTAACGACACGGTTACGACACTGCATCTCGGATCTAAAAAAAGGTGTCTGGCAAACAGCTAAACAGGTGAGCGGGTTACAGACGAGGCGAGACACGGGTCTGGGTCGTCGTCTCCCCCGTGAAAAGTTCCTGCCCGTGTGTGTGTGTGTGTGTGTGACGCCCGGCACGAGGCGCTGCTGGTTCCCTTCTGGCTCTTTTCACCAGTGTCTGGACTCCACCAGATCATCTCTCAGGCTCAGTCTCTTCAAAGTCTCGTATCCCACCACGATGAGCACCGACGTGTGCATGGAGGAGATGATGCGGGCGGACAGCCCCTTGGTCAGCGCCCAGACGCCCTCCTCCTCCAGCAGCTGCTTGAACGTCTCCCGGAGAGACGAGCGCCCCTCCACCTGCAGCGGGCGCAACATCCGGTAAATCGGCTTTTATTTGCAGATGCATTTTGATTTATTTTTCATGAAAAGCAAAATCTCACCAAAAAGTCTCATCGGGATGTCGCGCGACATGATTACAAGCTCATAAACGGCTACTTAAGAGACCTTTTTATGCTAAGATTGTTTCATCAACTGCTGTTTTTCAAGTTCTAGAATTAACTTTTCAACCTCGAAGCAACTGACGTGTTTTTATAACGTAAAGTAATTTAAAAATAATCCTCAACATGCAGGTGACCTCCATCTGCTGAGGACGAGTGTGTCACAAGACCAAAAGCTCCACAGTGGAACTTGTTATCGTCGACTTTTTACATGCGCGCAGTTTATCCACCAGAGCTTCGAGGCCTCACAGGGTTCGTACGGTCATGGAAAACCTTGAAAAGTCATGGAATTTTAAAATGTTCATTTCCAGGCCTGGAAAAGTCCTGGCAAAAACGGAAATCATAAAAGTTTTGGAAAAGTCATGGAAATTTGTTTTCATCACATGTTGATTTATGCGGAGTTTAAAATAATTCATATGTTTTTTAAAGAAAGACGCTCAAAATATAAGCCGGCGTACGCTCTCAATACGCAAAATGTTCTAAATTGTTCATGTTTATACCGAGATTTCCGTTTGGTCATGGAAATTTGGTTTAAAGTCATGGAAAAGTCCTGGAAATCCATTGGTCAAAATGTGTAAGAACCTTATCCAATTCGAGTCGAGCAAACTGTGTTATGAAACACGGGGATGTGTTTGTACACGCGGAAGAGAAAGTAAACACATTTCTGCAGACGCTTTCACGACTACAAAAACATCGGTTGACCGAATCCGCCTGTTGCTGCACTATTGTGCAACGCTAGGGACGACGGGGAAGTGTCGCAACGGAGAGAACGAGCCGACTGCGGCTGGATTTGGCGCCGAGAGAGATTACCTCCGTGACGCAGATTCACAGGGAGTTTATGAAATGGTTCTGTAGATCTAGGGATTTATTGACTGTTCTCTCGTCCAAACCAACTCATTTTGGGCGTGTACGCAGTTCTAGTAAACTGTGAATAATCCAGTCTGAGTGTGAATGCTCACCCTGGATTAAGACTAAATTGTGTTGGTTAATAATTAGAGTCTTAGCATTAGCAGACCGTGGCGGCAGCCTGCAGGTGAGAGAGAATGTCCCGTTAACCTGCAGGTGCTTTAAACTTACAGTTGGTGCTATTTGTTTGATATTAGTATTTCGTTATTTTATTGACATGTAGTATCGTTTCATCATTCAGGTTGTTTGCTTATTTAGGTTTAGATATTTTGATATATTAGAATAGCTTTTTCCTTGCGATAGTTTAATTGAATTTGTTGTTTACATATATTTAGTCTTTTGATTTTCTCACTTATTGGGTAACACTGTGGGCTCCTGTGGTTATATGTAGGAGTAGGCAGGTACAGGACCAGCATGCACCTGGGTAGGCCTGGTTTTTTTTGACCAGCGCAGGAGAGGCAGCGTTAGGAGGTCCTTTGTTCTTTGTTTTGTTTATTTAAATAAACAATACTTTCTCTTGGCTGCGTGAACCCCAAACTCACGGCGCGTCAGCGGCAATTTGATTTATATCTGTTTTTCATTTATTGGACAAATTGCCATAAAAATCACATTCTGTATCAATTAAAAACGTCCAAAGTAATAAGACAAATGACGAATTGTAAGAGCGACGGCGTCTTCGGGGAGTTTACCTGTACTCTGGCGCGAACAACATCCATGGGGTTGGTGATGGTGGAGGCGGTCGCCGCCGCCATCGGTCCCGCCAAAGCCTGCAGAATCAGATGGGGACACTCACTCGGCGCCAACAAGGACAGCTGCTCTGGGAACGAAAAGAAAAAGAAGGATGTGTAACAACAAAACAACAACATGCATTTGAGAGTTTAACCCTCCTGTTGCCTTCGGGTCAATTTGACCCCATTCAATGTTTAACCCTCCTGTTACCTTTATATTTTCTAACATATTTTACCCTCGGGGTAAATTCGACCCCAGCAATTAAAACCTCCAGAAAATATTAGAATTAATATTGTTTCCCAAGTTTAAGTGTAAGGTACTTTATGTTTGTTTGTTGACTACCTAAATAGCCCTTTAAATGTATAAAAAAGTTGATATTTCTTATATGTTTGACACAGTGAAAAACAGCCTGGGGTCAAATTGACCCCAAAGAACACCGCCATTAAACATTGAATGGGGTCAAATTAACCCGAAAGGTAACAGGAGGGTTAAGTCAGCCGTTGTCGGGCGTCGACTTACCCGTGTACAGATGATAAAACGGCCACCAGAGGGCACTGTTTGGGATGTACGTGAGAAGCGACGCCACGTAGCCCCTGTAGAACCCCTTAAAGCCGTCGGCTGCGAATATCTGCACCGTGATGTCGCGGCTTTGCCCGAAAATCAGTCTGCGCTTGGTCGTCCCGAGCATCGTTTTGGGTTTGGCCTTGAAGCGGCTCAGGTGCTCCCCCTGGCCTTGCATCATCAGCTGCTGGGACACCACGTCTATCGGCACCGTGATGGTCTGGGCCACCAGGGAAGCCGCCCCGCCGGCCACCACCGACTTCACCGTGTTGCTGGGCGAGTACTGGGCCACGTACTGGCGCACCAGTTCGTAGGTGGTGATGTACGCCTGTCCCGAGATCAGCGTGAGCGTGCTGACCATGAAGCCGCGGTAGAGGCCTCGCGCCCTCGGCCCGCAGGATCTTGCAGAAGGCGTCGAAGGTGCCGGAGTAAAGGGCCTTCCCCTTCTGCACCTGGAGGCGGATCCGGATGAGGCTGGCCGGGTAGACGGTGGCCCTGGTGGTCAAGGTCATGAACACGCCCAGGGAGTAGAACTTCCTCTTGTCCAGGTCCTCCCATTCGATAATTTGGACCGTACCTTTCTGCTGCATGGTGCCGGTTGGCACGGCGTTGAACCCCTAAAGCCACGCATGCACGGTCGTTAGACCTCCAAGTGCCATCACACCTGGAAACGAGAACATTCAGCGTGAGCAAAGCCAACGGGGTCAGGTGCACAAGACCCCGCTGGGTTCACGAATTATTCAGAATTTAGACTGATCCCAGGATGGCTGTCAAGAGGCATTGAAATACCAGATAACACCGAATCAAGTCTATCTGTAACAATACAGGGCTCCCGCACATAGCATAACTTGAATAAGGCTACAACTAATACTTATTTCTCTTATGAATTAATATGCCAATTATTTTCCAGCATAATTGATCAATCATTTGCACAAAACCCCAAACAACTGTTGATATATTCCTGTATATTCAGACTACCTTTATAAATTCCAACGCTGTTAATTTAGTTGACCTTTATTTTAGTGGACCATCACAATAAACCAGGTATATTTCTCTCTCCCACTTTTTGCATCCATTATCTGAGCCGAGATACTTGAGCTGTCTGAGCTCTTTCAACAAATATACACGCAGAATCCATTTAATGACATGCTGCATTATTAAAAGAGTGGAGCTGTGCATGCGTTTAATATTAGTTGTAATATTTAAAAAGGGGCAAGTCAAAGCCGGAAGAACCTCACGGACCCTGAACGGCTCCCTGTGTTATCAGCCACATGCGCAGAGAGTTACGCGCAGCCATTTGCCTCGCAGGCTCCGACACATAACACATATCTCACAACAGACGTTGCGTCCAAGGTCGTGCAAAAAGCGTCGGACAAAATAGGGGAAATTGACTGTTCTGCAAGGATTAGATTAGATTAGCTATATTTTATTCATCCCCAGGGGGGGATTTCTTTGTTGCAGCAGCAAGCATGTTTACAATATATACACAAATACAATAACAAATAAAATAGCTGGGCGTATTACATTTAAAGTTATCGATATTGGTCAAAATGAGGAGGATCTGACCAAAGGTTATTTATTGCAGTGGGCAGGAATGTTCTCCTGTATTCAGAGCGGCGAGGATCACGTGTGACGTAACACTTTAACTACACGTTAGTCAGCGGGCATTGTTTTAAACACCGGCATATAAAAGTCTAATAATCCATTTTGTTGTTGTTTGTGTGTGTGCAGCGGTTGGTGAGAGGGGGGAGGGCGCACGTGCAATGTCACACAGTGTACTCGAGCTGTTTTGGCAGCGAGCTAACAGCACGAGCGCCGCGTACAGCGCGAGAAATAATAAAGACGTTTAACGAGTAAATGTACCTGTAGCTCTTGTTCACCTTCCGCCTCCTGCTCGCTGCTTTGTTGTTAAACTCTGTCGACCCGCTCCGCGACAAGGTGTATCAGGTCTTCCGCCCATTACCTGCTACGAACAATGTAAAAGGTGAAAGGTCACGGGTTGTTGTTTATTTTACTGATGCGTTTTGTTATTGGAATAATAAACGTTTTCTTAGTTTTAAAAAGTCTGAAAACTAGAGTCAGACAGCTAGTCTCCTCGTGCAGGTAATCCCTGTAACGGTTATCGGTTACTGTTGGTACTTACTTAAGCTAGCTTGTTGTTTAATATGGGGACGATGATGCGTTCAGGGCACAATGCGAGTGTAGGGACTTCAAAGAGCAAAGCACGAACAACGAGCAAACAACATTGCAATGGGTTTATATATGAAGCAGTGGCGGATTATATACTTGCTCAGTGCTCAGATCATATACTTAGGAAAGAGTAGGAATACAAATGCTTTCAAATTGTACAAATAAGAAGAACTATCAGATCAATTGTTCACCTTTTTTTTTTTACTAGTTTTTTTTTCTTCTTTTTTTCTGAAGTACCAACATGGGATTACAAACTAAATTGTGTTATGTTGTACAATGAAAATAACTAAAACCTTGAATGTTGTGTCCTTTTGAGTATGTGTGAGTTTTACCGGTATAATTACTATCTTAACTATGTATTGTAGTGCTGTACTTCATCAAACATACTTAGTTATATTACAACACTTATATTTGGAAAAACAGGCAAAGTTGGAGGCACTCAGAAGGCATCTACAAATATCTCTGCGGTCACGTGGGAGCTTTATGACTGCACTCTTTTAAAGTCACACACACATACATTAATTTAATGTATTTACATATTGCAATAGTAATAGATATCATTACATTCTGCTTTTTTCAAAACATAATTCTTTATTTAACAATTTCATAAATTGTCAATAAGAAACATTAAAATGCATTTAGATACATTTAAACTAACATGCATAATTTCATGTAGGACAGACGTTTTTAATAATAATTAAGTAATTATCATCTCGTTATTTTTTACTTCACATGGATTAAAATATCGTTTGAAATTTTCTTTATGTTTTAAAAATATTATTCATGTTCTATACATACTTTTTATGGCTTATTTTAACACTAAATAAATATAGAGCCAGCTTCATGACGCGCTCTCCTAATTCTTTTAAAAATATTTTCTCAGTATTTGCCGAGTGGGTATGGAAGCCCGTTTCCGCCACTGTGAAAAAAAAATTAACATCCTGTAAGTCATAATTATGAGATACTATCTCATAATTATGACTTAACTATCTCATAATTTCGACTTACTATCTCATAATTATGAGATACTATCTCATTATTTCGACTTACTATCTCATAATTATGAGATACTATCTCATTATTTCGACTTACTATCTCATTATTATGACTTAACTATCTCATAATTTCGACTTACTATCTCATAATTATGAGATACTATCTCATTATTTCGACTTACTATCTCATAATTATGAGATACTATCTCATTATTTCGACTTACTATCTCATTATTTCGACTTACTATCTCATAATTATGAGATACTATCTCATTATTTCGACTTACTATCTCATTATTTCGACTTACTATCTCATAATAATGAGATACTATCTCATTATTTCGACTTACTATCTCATTATTTCGACTTACTATCTCATAATTATGAGATACTATCTCATTATTTCGACTTAGATACTGACTGAGGGTGGGGCGTAACAAAGCTATGGAAGCCCGTTTCCGCCACTGTGAAAAAAAAATTAACATCCTGTAAGTCATAATTATGAGGACTTACAGGATGTTAATTTTTTTTTCACAGTGGCGGAAACGGGCTTCCATATAATTATGAGGACTTACAGGAAACGGGCTTCCATAGAAAACGGGCTTCCATAGAAAACGGGCTTCCATAGAAACGGGCTTCCATAAGTGGGCGTGGCAGAGTGGGCGTGGCCGAACACATCTCCGTGCTCTGATTGGTCGGCTCGGTGTTGCCCAGTGGAGTCGCGAAAACGGATCGTGTTGGATTCAGAAGTCATCATGGCGCTCACTCCGCCAGTCGAAGGTAAAGAGCTGTCTTCTGTTAACCCTCACTCAGTCAGCCGTTATCCGAGAGGCTGTTCACCTAAAACAGGAATCGATAAACACATTTAAATACCTTTAAGACGTCTGTCGTTTGCTGTTATCGCTCGTTAAAACAGTCGCTAGCTTGTTGTTATTCGCAGTACAAATAGCTAGCTAGCTGACGCCGAAGGCTCTGCGCAAACGTAACGCTCCTCGCTAGATAAACGTAAACCGTGTGTTTAGGGTTATTTGCCTTGTTTCTTTATCGAGACGTCCAGCCTGTAGCACGATAAGCGAGAGATTGCGCTCCACGATAAGGACCGACTAGCTCGGTGTTAGCTCGCTGGACGTTAGCTGTGTGCCAAAGGGACAGAGACGGGTTCGTGCGTGAGGACAGACCCACTCGCCCTTGTTTGCACCACGTCAGCTCGTCTTTACAATGCGCGTGTTCACAGTTGTGTTGACGGCAAGCAAGAGTGCAAACACCACGAGGATCGGTTTATATTTACACTCGCAAAAAACGGATCTGTTCTGTGTGATCGAGTCTGAAAGGCCGTCGTGAAAATGTCATTGTCAGCCAAAGAAAACTGTAAATCAGATTGTTTTTATATTTGACAGTTAAGTTACCTCACCATAATTGGGTATTTTCAATAAACCATGATTTTCAGTGAAAGCAGGTCGCCCAAAAATGATTTTGCCTCCACACTATCGCGCTATTTATCAACCAGTTTGTCTTTGTTGTGGCTCAAGTCGTAACATATGAAACTGAATATGTTCCATTCACCTCGCTTTGCATTAGTTTTATGGTTCTCAGTTTTTTCTTCTTCATAGTTATTCAAAACACCTGCTGACAAAGGATCACAGTGATGCTGTAAAATGTTGAGCAATAAAACACCAGAGTTATCTTCCTGGGAATTTTCTGACCAAAAGAGGAAAAGTTCCTTTCAAAAAGGTTGAATGCATATTTTCTTTGGATGTTTAAATTGTTTAACATACATTTTATTCTAAATACGTCGCAGACGCTGTCCTGAAACCAGGATTTAGAGAAAGAAATGTAAATTTTTATTATCCCAATGGGGCAAAAAGTTCTTTAAGGAGTTATATTAAGGAGCAGTGGGCTGCACTGAAGCGCCCGGGGAGCGACTTATGGTTCAGTGCCTTGCTCAAGGACACTTCGATATGCAGCTTATGGGGAGTTAAAAAGATAGATTATAAAGTTAAAAAGCTAGATTATAAAACCGTAGTTGTTTTGCCTGTTTCTCTGGCAGCAGTGATCATCCTCTTGTTGCTTTGCCTCGAGAGGACATACTGCAGATTAAATAGTTATTGTAACCTCATTTGTGTCTTTCACATTGGTTTATCAGATGTGTAGGACTCACTTCAAACCAGTCCTCTGATGTGTGCGCTCACGTCTTTCCCATGAGTTTCACTGTCGCTCGATGGATCTCAGCGGGGAGGCGTGAGGAGAGTCTTCCTCTTATTTATTCAGTGAATGCGTCGCAGGATTTAGGAAACCAAACCTACAGTACAAGGAAAAAGACAATATATAGCATTCTACACACTATTTCATTCAGATTGAGTCTAGTGTGTTTTACAGAGTTTCTGTTTCACAATCATCACACAATTGATACTTTTAAATCTAGTAACTCGAGAGTTGATGTCCTCTTGAGAGACCAGCCAGGAGAGCTGCGCCAAGATTAAAGAAATAACAGTCTATAGGAGCTCAGCACTGGCTTTGTGTAAAATAAATGAATACGAAAAGTAGAATATCATCGACGTTGAAGAGCTGGGGGCTAAATATAGTTCACAAAGGAAGAAAAGAGACCAAGAGATTGTTTTCTTTTCTTTTTTCTGTCTGCATTTACATTTTGCCCCAAAATGCACTGTTCATTGTTACATCATCCAAGAAGCTTATTGACACGACAGTTTAATTTAAAGTGTGGCCATTCTGCTCAGCGACTTACGACCACTAATACAATATGGTATGTGATAAACCAATTCTATGGACGCACTGTTTGTTCACAAACGGCTCAGAAGATCTGAGGCCTCCTGGTACTTTGTTGCGAGACGACTTAAGCCTCGTCCGTGCTTTAAACGACGTGTTTTTAATGAGATCTCCACCGTCTCAGTGTTGTTAGTGAGGTAGTTAACTATATATATTAAAGTTTTATGGAGTAAACCTGTCCAACATGCTGAGTTACAAAGAAAAACGAGATGACGTCACCTTTCCTGTACTTGTCCACACGATTAGGTTGCATAACTAAATGTGTGTCTCCCCTCTGCAGAGCACCCGTACAGCCGTCTAATCGACACCCTGAAAGACGGCAAGATCAAGTTCTTCAATCCACAGAAACTAAATGATCCGAGATATGGTGAGTTCAGCCCCTCTGGCTAAAAGAAAGGGCGCATATCTAGACACGCATGTCTCGACCTTCTCCAGGTGGCATTTATTTTACTCTGATGTGCACAACGAAGAAGAAGTAGTACGACGTCGTGCATTAGAAATCTATGTCAGCATACGGAGCTATTGCTTAGTAAAGTTGTGTTTACCACACACGTGTGTCGCAAGATAGCGGTGTAAACACGTATGCATGTGAAAAGTCGGTAGTCTTAACACCATTGTAAATATACCTGTGTGTGTATACACATCTATATTTAATTCTGAATTAACCTATGAGAGCCTTTTAAAACATTTCTTTAACTAGAACGGGCACTCGGTAGAGCGCATACCTTCGCATATCACAAGATTGGGCATTGAATTATGAACATTTTGGCATTAGTTGCATGCCAATTGGATAGAAATTGACCGTGCTATGGTAAAAAGAAGATGTTGACCTTTTCATGACCTTGACCTTTGACATGATCAATCCCAAACATTTAATCAAGTGGTCCCCGGATAATAACCAATCATCCCACCAAATTACATGTGATTCAAGAAGATTTTGACCTTTTCATGACCTTGACTTTTGACCCGATCGACCCCAAAATTTAATCAAATGCTCCCCGGATAATAACCAATCATCCCACCAAATTGCATGTGATTCAAGAAGATTTTGACCTTTTCATGACCTTGACCTTTGACCCGATCGATCCCAAAATCGAATCAAATGGTCCCCGGATAATAACCAATCATCCCACCAAATGTCATGCGATTCGGTTTAATACTTTTTGAGTTATGCGAGTAACACGCATACAAATAAATAAATACATGGCGATCAAAACATAACGTTCATAACATTTTCAATGCGAAGGTAACAAGGACAGTAAGCGGTTAATAAATAATCTGATTTATTTACACATTGTTATCTGTACAAAATTAACCCGGCACATTTTTTTTGTTTTTCTTCCGCGTGTAGACAAGCTGCCTCTGTCCATCCGGGTCTTACTGGAGGCAGCGATCCGTAACTGCGACGGTGTCTACACCAAAGAAGAAGACGTCCAGAACCTTCTGGACTGGCAGCGGCAGCAGAATAAAGCCGAGGTGCCGTTCTCTCCGGCGCGAGTCCTTCTTCAGGACTTCACGTGAGTTTCGCGAGGACTTGGGGTTGAGTGGGCGTGTCAGATCTCGTGTCGTCACGATCTTTCTTTTCATTCCTTTTGACATGAAGAAGTTATTAATATCGTCACGCTCTGAGCTATAAAAGTGACGCTGAGGTTGATTTATTGGTGACCTTTGACAGTGGTATTCCTGCCATGGTGGACCTGGCAGCCATGAGGGACGCCGTGGCCAAACATGGCGGCGACCCCGGACTGGTCAACCCGAAGTGCCCCACAGACCTCATCGTAGACCACTCATTACAGATCGACTACAGCAAATGGTGTGTTTGTGTGTATATTATCCTTTTTATATACACTACCGTTCAAAGGTTTGGGGTCATCCAGACAATTTTTTGTCTTCCATGAAAACTCACTTTTATTTATCAAATGAATTGAAAATTGAATAGAAAATATAGTCAAGACATTGACAAGGTTAGAAATAACTAGAATGGGCACTCGGTAGAGCGCATACCTTCGCATATCACAAGATTGGGCATTGAATTATGAACATTTTGGCATTAGTTGCATGCCAATTGGACAAAAATGTATCGTGCTATGGTAAAAAAAGAGTTTGACCTTTCCATGACCTTGACCTTTGACCCGATTGATCCCAAAATCTAATCAAATGGTCCCCGGATAATAACCAATCATCCTACCAAATTTCATGCGATTCAAGAAAATGTTGACCTGTTCATGACCTTTGACCTTGACCTTTGACCCGATCGATCCCAAAATCTAGTCAATTGGTCCCCGGATAATAAACAATCATCCCACCAAATTTCATGCGATTCGGTTCAATACTTTTTCAGTTCTGCGAAAGATTTTGACCTGTTCATGACCTTTGACCCGATCGATCCCAAAATCTAATCAACTGGTCCCGACCCGATCGATCCCAAAATCTAATCAACTGGTCCCCGGATAATAAACAATCATCCCACCAAATTTCATGTGATTCGGTTCAATACTTTTTGAGTTCTGCGAAAGATTTTGACCTGTTCATGACCTTTGACCCGATCGATCCCAAAATCTAATCAACTGGTCCCCGGATAATAAACAATCATCCCACCAAATTTCATGCGATTCGGTTCAATACTTTTTGAGTTCTGCGAAAGATTTTGACCTGTTCATGACCTTTGACCCGATCGATCCCAAAATCTAATCAACTGGTCCCCGGATAATAAACAATCATCCCACCAAATTTCATGCGATTCGGTTCAATACTTTTTGAGTTTTGCGAATAACACGCATACAAATAAATAAATACACGGCGATCAAAACATAACCTTCCGGCATTTTCAATGCGAAGGTAATGATTAATATTTTAAATATTAATTTTGTTCTACAAACTTCAAGCTCAAAGGAAGGCCAGTTGTATAGTTTATATCACCAGCATAACTGTTTTCAGCTGTGCTAACATAATTGCACAAGGGTTTTCTAATCATATTAGTCTTCTAAGGCGATTAGCAAACACAATGTACCATTAGAACACTGGAGTGATAGTTGATGGAAATGGGCCTCTATACACCTCTGGAGATATTTCATTAGAAACCAGACGTTTCCACCTAGAATAGTCATTTACCACATTAACAATGTATAGTGTGTATTTCTGATTAATGTTATCTTTATTGAAAAAACAGTGCTTTTCTTTGAAAAATAAAGACATTTCTAAGTGACCCCAAACGTTTGAACGGCAGTGTACAAACGGTGAGCTAAAGAACGGGTGGACTTAAAGTTACACACCACTTTTATAGTTGGTGACACTTTTTTCTGAATTCGTGAAACTGACTTTTTGTCTGTATATACTGGAACAGCTTTGTTCTTCTCGTGAAGTATTCTGTAAGATAACGTGAGTTTGTTGTCCTCGCAGTGCCATACAGAATGCACCAAACCCCGGCGGAGGCGACGGTCCAAACCCAAGCCCGGGTCCTTCCCGCGCCACGCCCTCCAGGCGAGGCTCGCAGTGCGGGAGCCAGCGGGGCTCCTGCAGCAAAGCCATCGGCAGTGACCCTCCGGCCTCCCCCGGAGCCTCGGTGCAGCAGATCGAGAACTCTCCCCTCCTCTGCCCTTTCCACCTGCAGCCGGTGTCTGAGTGAGTGTTCCTGTGAGAAGGAATGCGGGTTCTCGCTCTCTCACGGCTACTGGAACGGCAGTTTTCTTCATTAATAGGGAGCGCTTAGATGTGATGCGTAGAAATGGATTTCACAACCTTAAAACCAGAAGAAAAACGGCCACATGGTCATTCTCCTCCTTTCTCAAGCGACATAATTATATATCTGTAACAAGCGTTTCATTTAACTAACGACACGCGTAGCCTTTGGCCGTTTTTGCTAAACGTCTGCACCTTTTGTTAAATGAATTATTCTCATGTTCCAACAGGAATTAGTTTAATTGTGTCGTTATGACGGTATTTTTTAATTTCACCACATGTTTACACGCCTTTTTTAAAAAGTTGACATGTTGTCACCGATTGACCCGGAGTTCCCCTTCAGCGCGTCTCGTGTTGATTTGTTCTCTTTGCTGCAGCACGGACACCGCTCTGAAGACTCAGGAAGTGGAGCTCAGCCGAAACAAAGAGCGGCTTCAGTTCTTTAAGGTACGGGAAACGGGGAAATCTTTAATTTTTACATCCGAGGTGAAGGACAAAGTGCATCTCATTCCTTTAATCCCCGTCAAGAAGTAGTCCGAAGTAAAGTCAGCCTGCTGCTGGCTGAAAGACTAAAACAGAAAGGTCAAACTATTGTATTATTCAACATTTTTGTAACAAAGAACTGGCTTGTATATTTTATTCGTCAAACAAAAAAAAGTATTTTCTCCTTCCTGAGAATGTTCTGGAGCTTTCAGCGAAAAGTACAATAACTGGTCTCCCACTTGAGAGAACGGAACAAACCCGCGGCTGTACTCTTTCTTTATTTCTCTCCTCCTCCTCCTCCTCCTCCTCCTCCTCCTCCTCTTCTCCCCGGCCACACAGTGGTGTTCCAAAGCCTTTAAGAATGTGAACGTGGTTCCTCCGGACGTGGGCGCGGTCCACCAGGTGAACCTGGAGTATCTGTCCAGAGCGATCCAGGTCACCGACGGGTTCGTCTACCCAGACAGCGTGGTGGGAACCGACTCCCACACCACCATGATCAACGGCCTGGGCATCCTGGGCTGGGGTAAACACACACACACACACACACACACACACACACACACACACATGGTTCTCACACAGCCGTTGACATATTTGGGAAGTTAATTGATAAAAAGACAGCGTTGTTCCTGCTTTCCTCCACCAGGTGTTGGGGGAATTGAGTCCGAAGCGGTGATGCTGGGCCAGCCGGTGACTCTGACCCTCCCTCACGTGGTGGGCTGTAAACTCGTGGGCTCCATCAACCCTCTGACCACCTCCATCGACATCGTCCTCGGCATCACGAAGGTGACACTGCGCCTCTTCTTCTTCTTATCGGGATGTCGCTTCTTCTCGGTGAGACGCCCAAAATGGCCGCCTCACTCGTGAAGGACTGACGGATAGTTTGGACTCTTCAAAAAGGGACACGGGGTTCACTGCAGAACCAATGGCTCAACCGACAGGAAGAGCTCTTCTTCTTCTTTTCCTTCTACTTTTTCTTCTTCTTCTCCTCCATCTTCTACTTCTTTTCCTTCTTTTCCTTCTTCTTCTCCTTTTCCTACTCCATCTTCTTTTTCTTTTCCTTCTTCTTTTTCTCTTCTTTTCCTTTTTTTTCTTTCTTCTTCTTCTCCTACTCCATCTTCTTTTCCTTCTTCTTTTTCTCTTCTTCTTTTTCTTCTCCTACTCCATCTTCTTCTTCTTCTCCTCCTACTCCATCTTCTTCTTCTTCTTCGCCCCTCGTCGTGCACCAATCGTATCTCCCGCATTTGTTTTTCCAGCACCTGCGGCAAGCCGGGATCGCCGGGAAGTTCGTGGAGTTCTTCGGCCCCGGCGTCTCCCAGCTCTCGGTCCCCGACCGGACCACCATCGCCAACATGTGCCCGGAGTACAACGCCACCGTCAGCTTCTTCCCCGTGGACCGCGTCACCCTCAAGCACTTTAAAAAGACGAGTGAGTCGGCCCGGAGCGACGCACGCGGCTCGTTGAGAGTCCCGGTGTTGCGTTCCGTTCAGCCAACATGTCGTCATTTTCCTTCCAGATTTCACCGAGGAGAAACTCGAATTACTGGAGTCTTACATGCGAGCTGTGAAACTTTTCCGGAGCTACGAAGAGGCCTCAGAAGACCCCCAGTACTCTGAGGTAATGCGTCAAACCTGCCGCGACTGACAAAAGATGTCGATATTTATGATGTATGAAGTTTTCTTTTTTAGTAAAACAAAGTGTTTCATGATTCAGAACACAGACACATTGGTGGTGGTTTAACATTCAAACAATTCCAATATTTTCTTTGTGCCCAACTGTCATATTTTCAAGATTAGCCGCGGTAGCAGCACTAGATTAATGACATTTTTCTACAGGGTTCGTACGTCATGGAAACCCTGGAAAAGTCATGGAAATTTAAATGGTCATCTCCAGGCCTGGAAAAGTCATGGAAAAAACTTAAATCATCAACGTTTTGGAAAAGTCATGGAAATTAGTTATAATCACATGTTCATTTACGCCGAGTTTGAAATAATTAATATATTTTTTACAGAAAGACGCTCAAAATATAAGCCGGTGTACGCTCTCAATACGCAACATTTTCTAAATTTGTCATGTTTATACCGAGATTTCAGTTTGGTCATATGGAAATTTGATTTAACGTCATGGAAAAGTCCTGAAAAGTCATGGAAATCCATTGGTCAAAATGTTTAAGAACCCTGTTTCTAATGACGTGAAAACCGTTCATCTCTGTGCAGGTGATCGAGATCAACCTGAGCTCCATCGTGCCCTACGTCAGTGGACCGAAGAGGCCCCAGGACCGAGTGGCGGTCAGCAGCATGAAAGAAGACTTCCAGAGTTGTCTGAATGAGAAAGTAAACAAAAGAAAATACACCATAACACTTTTTTTTAATCTTGATGCCTACGTCTCGTTCTTTAGGAGAGGAACCGAGTGTACAGACGGGCGAAGATACTCGGGGCGCTTTTGGAAAACATTGCCTTGACAAAAAGAGAAATAAAAAATACATTCGGCGCCTCAAGGCATTTTAGAAGCGTCACGAATACTCGCCTGAAATTATTATACGGCCGAGGGCTTTTATTGTGACAGGTAAGAACGGGAGGAGTAGGTGTGGTCTGCGTCGCCGTTGTTTACCTTTGCATTGAAAATGCGGACGGTTATGTTTTGATCGCTGTGTATTTATTTATTTATTTGTATGCGTGTTACTCGCATAAGTCAAAAAGTATTAAACCGAATCGCATGAAATTTGGTGGGATGATTGGTTATTATCCGGGGACCATTTGATTAGATTTTGGGGTCAAAGGTCAAGGTCATGGAAAGGTCAAAATCTTCTTTTTACCATAGCACGGTCAATTTTTATCCAATTGGCATGCAACTAATGCCAAAATGTTCATAATGCAATGACCAATCTTGTGATATGCGAAGGTATGCGCTCTACCGAGTGCCCGTTCTAGTTTAATATGAAATGATGAATACAGTTTCTTGAGTCGGACGATGAAGCCTCTCCATGGCTGTTTCCTAAATAGAAGCTGATTGGTTGATGGCTTTTTTCAAATTGACCTTATTCCAGTATGAGGCTTTTTTCGCATGACAGAAACAACAGTTTTAAACAAACTGCAAATTTATACCGCGCACACAAAAACTCCACTCGTGAGTGAAGGCTTTCCCACTCCTGTCTCACGCCGACGCCGTGATGAAGGTGATGCAGGTGATGCAACGAGTCCCCTCCCCGCCTCTGCCTGCAGGTCGGCTTCAAAGGCTTCCACGTCTCCAAGGAGAAGCAGGACAAGCGCGTCCCTTTCCTGCACGGCGGTCAGGAGTACCAGCTGGCCCACGGCTCGCTGGTCATCGCCGCCGTCATCAGCTGCACCAACAACTGCAACCCGTCCGTCATGCTGACGGCAGGTAAAGAGTCGAAAGATCTCTGAAAATATTCCCTCGTTCGTCTTTGAATGAGCGCGTCTGTCTCCTTCTTCCCCCCCAGCCTCAAAATGAATCCCCTGTTTTGTGTCTCTGAACTCGCTGTCGTGGCTACTTTACAGAACGCATCCGTTTTTGTTGTTGTTGTGTTTCACAGGTCTACTGGCCAAGAAGGCTGTGGAGGCGGGGCTTGTTGTCAAGCCTTATATCCGGACCAGCTTGGCTCCTGGAAGTGGCATGGTCACTCACTACCTCAACACCAGTGGAGTCCTGCCTTACTTTAGCCAGCTGGGGTAAGCGTGTGTACACAGTGGACACACACACACACACACACACACACACACCAGGGCAATGACCTGGGAAACCATTGGTTTAAGTTTGCTCAGCTCTGGTTTTGGAGGATTTAGTTTGTGGCCCTGTTGGATTGCACCACATTTTCCTGACGGGTGTTTCTATTATTTTGTCCACCCTATTTACGGGTTCAACAAACCCCTCCTCGGAGCAAGAGAGAGTGAGAGAGAGAGAGAGAGAGAAAGAGAGAGAGAGCGAGTGAGCGAGAGAGAGAGAGTGAGAGCGAGTGAGCGAAAGCGAGAGAGAGTGAGCGAGAGAGAGAGGTATTGCGAAACAGTTTAAAAGTCTTGAACGAGTTCATTTTTCTTGGGACGTAAAAAATGTGTAAATTCGTTGCTAGGAGACCTCTGTAGTGCCGTCCAATCAGACGCAGCCTACTGCGTAACCAGGAAATGAGTTTCCCTCACGGACGAACCGGGAGCCTCGACCAATCGACGTTGACCCGCTCACAGATGTGCTCAGAGTTTGCGCGATGGTTTAATTCCTTCCCTCTTTGCCTCCCAGGTTTGAGGTGAGCGGTTACGGCTGCGCCACCTGCGTCGGCAACACGGCGCCGCTGCCCGACGCCGTCGTGGACGCGATCAAACAGGTGAGACCTCCGCCACGCGACTCGGCCTCGCGCCGCTCCCCGTCGACCTCGCCGCTGACGGCCGGCGCTCCGCTGTGTGTTCCAGGGGGACCTGGTGGCCTGCGGCGTGCTGTCCGGCAACAGGCACTTTGAAGGGCGCCTGTGCCACTGCGTGCGCGCCAACTACCTGGCCTCGCCGCCCCTGGTGGTGGCGTACGCTCTGGCGGGGACGGTGGGGATCGACTTCGAGAAGGAGCCCGTGGGTAAGGAGGGGGCTCTCTACAGGGCGGCGACGTTTAGGGAACCAGAGAGCATTGTGGGTAGTTTAAGTGTCTAAGCCGCCGAGTCATCGGGAGGAGGTTCTATCCGTCATCCATTTACGGGTTTTAGACTTCAACCCTTGTAACGTGCAGCGCCCTGTGGTTGTTGTGGAAGGTGTGACCTCGGAGGGGAAGGAGGTGTTTCTCTGTGACATCTGGCCCACCAGGGAGGAGGTGCAGCAGACGGAGGAGGACACCGTCATCTGCTCCATCTTCAGGGATCTCAGGGGCCGGATGGAGGTGAGAACACCACCCGGCTGCTTTCACTTCACATCCTTCAAATGGAGTAAATGAGTGATTCCCACTCTCTCTCTCTCTCTCTCTCTCTCTCTCTCTCTCTTGCGCTCTCTCTCTTGCTCTCTCTCTTGCGCTCTCTCTCTCACTCGCTCTCTCTCTTGCACTCTCTCTCACTCGCTCTCTCTTGCTCTCGCTCTCTCTTTCTCTCTTGCGCTCTCTCTCGCTTGCTCTCTCTCTCTCTCACTTGCTCTCGCTCTCTCTTTCTCTCTTGCGCTCTCTCTCTCACTCGCTCTCTTGCTCTCTCTCTCACTTGCTCTCTCGCTCTCTCTCTTGCTCTCACTCGCTCTCTCTCTTGCTCTCTCTCTCTTGCTCTCTCTCTCTCTCGCTCTCTCTCTCTTGCGCTCTCTCTTGCTTGCTCTCTCTCTCGCTCTCTCTCTTGCGCTCTCTCTCTCGCTCTCTCGCTCTCTCGCTCTCTCTCTCTTGCGCTCTCTCTTGCTTGCTCTCTCTCGCTCTCTCTCTTGCTCTCTCTTGCGCTCTCTCTCTTGCTCTCGCTCTCTCTTTCTCTCTTGCGCTCTCTCACTCTTTCTCTATCTTGCTCTCTTGCGCTCTCTCTCGCTTGCTCTCTCTCGCTCTCTCTTGCTCTCGCTCTCTCTTTCTCTCTTGCGCTCTCTCACTCTCTCACTCTTTCTCTCTCTCTTGCTCGCTCTCTTGCTCTCTCTCTCGCTCTCTCTCTTGCTCTCTCTTTCGCTCACTCTCTCTCGCTCTCTCTCTCTCTCCCTCCCTCCCTCTCTCCCCCCCCCCACAGAAAGGGAACTCCATGTGGAACAACATTGAATGTCCAGATTCGGTTCTCTTCCCGTGGGATCACAAGTCCACGTATATCCGCTCGCCGTCCTTCTTCAGCAAGTTGGTGAGTCTCCAGAACCTTTTTGTGGGAGTCGCATACAAACGGCTACAGGCTTGACAATAATACCCCCCCCCCTCTCGCTCTCTCTCTCTCTTTCTCCCTCTCAGAGCAAAGAGGTGCCGCCTCCCCCGTCGATAGAGAACGCTCACGTTCTGCTGTTCCTCGGGAACAAAGTGCTGACGGACCACATCTCGCCGGCGGGCAGCATCGCCCGGGTCAGCGCCGCCGCCAAGTACCTGCTGAGCAAACGGTCGGTTTCCAATGATGCACTTTATTTACCGTCCTACATTAAGATACTTGTTCCTCCAGAAACTACTGGTTGGAATAGTGACGTTTGTTATTTATTTAGATTTTGGAGAAGATAATGTCGATAAAGAGACGTGAATGAGCGGTTGTACATCTTCAACCGAGACACAGTAGAATAGAATCACCTCTTTAAAAAGATTATGACGAATAAAAAAGAGACTCGAAGTCGGGGAAGGACGTATGAAGTGTCGTCGCTGGGCAAATGTAATAATAATATCTCTTTTGGTTATTTCCCCTCAGTTTGACGCCGCGGGAGTTCAACTCGTACGGCGCCCGCCGAGGGAACGACGCGGTGATGACCAGAGGAACGTTCGCCAGCATCAAGCTCCAGAACCGCTTCATCGGCAAACCGGGCCCCAAAACCCTGCACATCCCCTCAGGCCAGACGGTGAGCGGGAGGTTGTTGTTTTTTAAGACCGGTGACCCCGAGGCGGGCTTCGTGTGCAACGTCAAAGACGATGTCCTTGTTTATCTTTTTTCCGTCAGATGGACGTCTTCGAGGCGGCCGATCGCTATCAGAAAGACGGCGTTCCCCTCATCATCCTGGCAGGAAAAGACTACGGCTCGGGGAACTCCAGGGACTGGGTCGCCAAAGGACCATACCTGCTGGTAAACTGCAGCACACACACACACAGGACGCCTCTCACTTGTTTTTTTTTTGCCGCTCACCTGCGCGTCTCCTCCCGTCTTCAGGGGGTTCGCGCGGTCATCGCCGAGAGCTTCGAGAAGCTGCACAAGAGCCAGCTGGTGGGGATGGGCATCATGCCGCTCCAGTTTCTGCCCGGCGACAGCGCCGACTCGCTGGAGCTCAGCGGCAAGGAGAGGTTCAGCATCGCCCGGCCCGACAGCCCGAGGCCCCGGCAGCAGCTCACAGTGGAGGTGGATAACTGACCGCTCTTGTTTCATGGTTTTATCGTTTGTTTGGATCCGAGTCGTTCCTTCCTGGTGAAATTCATTTTATTGATGTGGTTCTCAGTGGATGTGGAAGTGTGAAACTATAAGCACAATACTTGGTTCACAGTATATATATATATATATATATTTTAATGTATTTATTTATTTATATATATTTATATATATATATGTAATAGATATTTTTTTATGTTTTTATTTATATATATTTATATATGTATATATATATAATAGATATTTTTGAATGTACTTATTTATAGATATTTATATATATATATAATATATTTTATTTATTTATTTTTTAAAATATATTTTGTGTGTGTGTATGAATATATATATATATATTATTATTGATGATAATGCACATTAGGGATCAAAGAGCAAATATTTACATTTTCTTTTTATGTGTTAATTGGTTTACGGTTGTAAAGAAGAAAACAGGAAAGTAAAATAGAAAAAAACAAAAGTAAAAAAAGAAAGAAATAAAAGATACAAATAACAACAAAGGCTAAACAAAATGGTTGACAGTATTTAACAGAATTAAAGCGACATAGATTTTTGTCCACTAAAGAGTGTAGGGGGGGGGGTAAACCCGATTGGACCGGTTCAGTGACGGCGTTCCTCTCTTCTCTCCTCCAGACCAGCCAAGGGAAGTCCTTCTCCGTCACCGCGCTGTTCGACACGGAGATGGACGTCACGTACTTCCGACACGGCGGCCTCCTGCGATACGTCGCTCGGACTTTGCTCTGAAGCCCGACGGCGCCCGGCGGTTCTTCATCATCATCTTAAATTATGACGAAGAGCGACACGGATGGCGAGCGGCGATGAACCGCTTCAGACTTTTGGAGTCGTATTTTCGTTCTCGACCTGAGCTCCCCGTGACTTTCTTCGGGAACGTTTCTCCTCGGGAGAAGACGACCCGTGACATTCGCTCAACGAGGAGCCTGAACCCGACGCGACCTTTTGAAACATCTTTTTAATTATTCTTTTATGTTTTTATTGTGTCGGAGGCTGGATTATTGCTGCGTGCCGAGGGGACATTTGTCATAAAGTTTCTGCTTCTGTTGTCGCCTAGAGAGACGTCGATGGAGCTCGGCTCGGCGGCTTCAATACTTCATTTTTTTTAAAGGCTATTTCCTGTTTTTACCAACATCCAAGTAAAGTCTCATTTTGCAGAATTGACGTCGTTCTGGGGGAAATGTGAAATCCCTCTTGGCGTCATCACTCGGCTACATAAACATGTCCCCACCCCCCACCCCCCCCCCCCCCCCGACGGCTTTCCATTAAAGGTAAATTATAAATCACGAAAGTTTTCTTGTCCTTAATAAACCCATTAATAATAATCCATAACGGTTTGATGCCTTTTTGAGCCAAAACAAAGACACATTTTGTCTTCGTACCCAAAGAATTAAATATGACCAAAATGCAATATTCTCGTTGTTCTGGCCGTAGAGGTTTTGTTTTTGTTTTGAAGGATCACAACAGACGGCCTTAAACCTCTCCGAGAGCTTTTAAATCTCTTCCTGCGGCCGCAGCGCTCGCCGGGGATTGCAGAGGCGTTTAATTAAAAGGTTTGAAACCGATGCATTGTGGGTAATGTTGGCGCCAGGGTTTGAGGAGAGAAACGCGTGTGGAGTACGGCAAGAAAAAGCAAATTACTATTTCTATATTTTTTTACATATTCTCACTTTTAAAAATATATTTTAATTTTTTTACTCTTCCCGGTCGTGACTCCGATGTGGAGTTAAAAACTGCTTTAAAGTTCCGCGTCATCATGTCGTCGGTGTTTCTCACTTAGACTTCTGTCACTCCTTGAATATAAATAAAGCTCTTTGCTTGAGGAGAGATTCAAATCAATTGTAGTGAATAGAAATGATGATAAATGCTCATTTTTCCAGTTTCCAGCCTTCACGCTTTTATATATATAGTTATTTATTTCTAATATAAATATATATATTATAAATATATATGTACATATTTTTATTATATATATATTTTAATTATATATATTATTAATAATATATTATAAAAATATACTTTCGTATATATTATTTAAAAATATATATATAATAAATATATATATACAATTATAAAAATGTGTATATATATATATAGAATTTAAAAAAATATATTATGAATATATATAATTATGGAGCGTGGTGTAATACTGGCTGTGCTAAAGAAAAGTTATTTATTGGTTTACACGCACTGATAAGTTGAAACCATGTCTCACCAACGTGCTCCTCCTCTGCTTCACACATGTGGCTTTAAGTTGCTCCTAACTGAATTGTATTAATAGTTTTTAATAAATGTGAGGCAGCGTTGGCGTGTGTCGGTGCTCTGGTGGAGGTAATCATCATGGGCTCATCACCTGGAATAAGGGACTCTTTTTACAGCTGTATTTAGACTTGGACTTCCTAATATCTTTGCATACTTAAGATGAAATGTTTAAGTTAACATGTTCTGGTAGACCGGAACAAAGAGTGAGACTAGTTTATATTTACAACCTAGAGGAACAAGGAGGAGCTACACCTCGGTGTCATCTTAAAACTGCAACAACGTTCGTGTAACGACGACATATACCTATCTGTGTGTGTGTGTCCCCCCCCCTTCTGTGGGATTCACAAATCCCCCCCACTCCCTTCTGTGTTTCACATTGAAAGGGTATACTGTTTGGGAGGAGGACTCTCAAAAACATTTGGGTCTACACACGAGTCGTTACATTAATGCACCCTCGACTCCAGGGATCCTTCGAACTTATATTCCACACTCTGGAAACGGCAGGCAGAGTATCAACAGGACGAAGGGCTGGTAGGTTCACGGGGAGTTGGACTAGCGGGTTAACCAGGGACAGGCAGGGTCGGCAACAGGAAATCCGTCTAGAAACAAGTGCTGGAGAGTCTGGCATAGAAAAGGAAGAACAATCTGGCAAGGTGTGTGTGTGTGTGTGTGTGTGAGGCAGGAGACTATATAGGGATTTGATTAGTGATCAAAGACAGGTGTGTGAACAGGTGAAGGAAGTCAGACTGACGAGGTGGGAGTGACTGAACCACAGAGTGAGGAGCTGAACTGTGACAACAGGTGTGTGAACAGGTGAAGAGAGTAATTCCCAAACGCTGTGGACATCTGAACGCTGATTGGCCGAGACTCGACACGTCCCATCAAAGATGTTTTATTGCGAAGAGCACCACTTCACATTTTCTCCGCGTCTCACTGCAAATCTCAACGGCAGCGGGTCGGGTGAAAAAAATAATAAATCGGAACGCGTCTGGTATTGTTCAGGGGGCCGGTCCACATGTGGAGGCGGGCCGGATTCGGCCCGCGGGCCGTAGTTTGGTGACCACTGTTCTAGACGCAGCGCATCCCACCTCGGAAGAGATACGATTATCTTAGAAAACTCCTGAGCTCAGTCAAAGGAAGCTACAAGTGAATTCCATCTTTCTTCCCACACTTTTTCACAACATATGCTCTCATTGGCGGGCCACGAAGAACCAATGAATGAGCGACAACGGCGGAAGCAGAGGAACAAGAACCAATGAGAAGACACCGCCCTCTCTTCGCTGGACGAATCAGAACTGGTCTTGATGACTATTTAAACCGTCGCGCCCTCTGCTAAGGCGCCTCTCTCTGGTCTGAATACAATAAGTATCGGGCTGGAGGGGGTCCATGCATGATGTCTACTTGTATCCTGATTTCTGAATAAAACGCTTATAGATGTAAAGTAGAAGTCTACCGCTGTTTCTTTCAGTCAGTGCCGTCCGGGTGGTGTGTTCCTGTTCCTCCAACCTCAACAGGTGCCTGCACCACCATGACACATCAGGGAAACAGACGAGGTTTGGTGGAGGAAACAGAAAGTTTGAACATTTGACCACGGAACATAAAACGTGAGGACGATGCTCTCCAGCATAGTGATGCATTTATAAACATATATACAGTCTGCTTGCTGTGGACAGGAGAAGCAGAGAGCTCCAGCGGACTGTCCTCCTGACGTCACAGGCAGTCTGCTCTGCTGCAGTACCGGCAGCGGCCACGGCGGCGCTGTTTCACCCAAATATGAAGAAATCAACAACAAAATATATCAAATCATAAATAAATGATAATTTAACAATAAATAAGGAACGCTTCACGAATTTGCGTGTCATCCTTGCGCAGGGGCCATGCTAATCTTCTCTGTATCGTTCCAATTTTAGTATGTGTGCTATCGAAATAACACAATTATACTATGTTCCTGAGGGGTATATGAGGCCTTCTACCCGCAGAGGGCCTCTATCAGGGTGCTGGAGCCGGGACCACGTGAGGGAACCGACAACCGGGTTTAAACGCCCCTCTCTCTGGGCAGGAAACACAGGTCTGGGAGCTGCCCTGAACTGCACTCGGGTCCAGAACCTGGTCTTACACAGTCTGACCCACTTCAGGCTCTGCCCGCCCTGCAGAGGAACCCAAGAGGCTGCTGGGAAATCTTCCGGAGCGGCTGTCTATGTCACTGGGTCAGGATTGGTGAGCGGCCGACGAGAGGACAAAAGGATCTCTCACAGCTCCGCCCACATTCCTGAGACGGGAGGAGGGGAGAGAGAGAGGGAGAGAGAGAGAGAGAGAGAGAGAGAGAGAGGATCCACAACGACAGATATGTGTTTTAAACAACCAGGACTGTTTCTATTCTCTCTTCACATTATGTGGATTCTTCCTGCTTTACCACTTCCTGTTTTTATTTGGTGCAGTTTCACAAACCCACCAGCAGGCGGCGCACTATGACCGCTGTGTGGAGAGAGAGGCGCTGGGGAACGAGGGAAACTAAATGAAAATGTGTAAATTATGTTGCTCTTTAGTATTTGTCATTAATAAATGTTATAAATGCTTAAAACGGTGTAAAAATAAAGTAAATAAACGTATTGTAACGTTCATCGGGTTTCTCTTCATAAACAATTGTAAATTAACATGAAGAACACTTTTTAGATTTTATGAAACAATAATAATATTATTATTTACAAAGGAAACCCCACAGGCTGGAGGAGTTACGGGAGTTTGAATTATTCACTTTCCACGATTACATTAAGAAATCTAACAATTTTATATTTGTTTTGATTTTTCATTCAAAGTTCTCTGCACAACAAACATGAATTGGCATTTTATTAAATCAGGAGTTCATATGAACACATTGGGAACACAAGCAGCAGTGTCAATAAAAAAACAACAACCTCTGACTCTTCTACTACGACGAGTGTACTCATCCAACACTCCCCTGTGAGCCACTGCTTTTATAAATTGTTTAAAATGTATTTATTGAAAGACAAAACAAAGACACATCACCAAGAGGACGACAAGACAGGGAGAAATAAAGCTAAATTTTAAATAAAAATTCTCGACGTGTCTGACGAAGCAGTCTCGACGCGCGTCGAAAAAATGTGTGTTCAGACCAGACGCGTCGCGACCGCAGAGTACTTCCACTTTTTAGTGGACTGAGCTGCACTCTCACTGCGCTTCTCGCTGCTCTCTCTCTTCTTCTCTCTTTGATACGTGTCTCTGAGACTTTTCCACCTCCGGCGGCAGATCTCCTCTGCCATGAAACACATATGCCGGCGGTTGGTTCATAGTAAAGTACAACAAATAGCTTCTCCGACCTTCTTCCACGCCTCATCTTTATAGCTACGGTTTCGGTAAGTAAAAAGAGTCGTGTCATAGAGTTCGGGGTGCCCACAGACGGCGACAATAATCTTTTCCTCCACTTTCTAAACCGGCAGGACGATGACGAGCGGAGCTGCTCAACGCTGATTTGCTGACGCAACTATGACTCACGCGTTTTTGCTGCCGGAGTTGGGAAATTTCAACTCGCGCGTCGACGAGCTGCGTCTGTTCGCTCTGTTCGCCCCGCGGCAAACCCTCTGTTCGTGCTGCTTCAAACGCGTCTGACGCGCTGCTCGCTGGAAAATACGCAGCTTCTACGCAGCTGTGCATTGACTTTGCATGTAATCTCGACGCGCGTTGAAATTTGATGCGCGCACACAGGTGAGCACACTCACTAGCCAATGCCGGAGCTCAAATGTATGCTTCAAACGAAGGGACAGAAGATAACTTGATCGACTACACACAGTAAAGGCAAATGGCTTCACACAGTGAGTGGTTGTGATCACTTCTGAGGAGTTTACCTTGGACAGAAAGAGATGAAGCGCCGACGTTAGCTGAGCTGCTGCATCGAACACATGACATTCCTGTCATTTAATTCCACGCTGTGTTCAAATGCTTATTCATATTTGTTGTATTTCCTCCCTTCGACGAAATATACTTTTTACACACGTGACAAGTGGCGTAGTTGTCATTTTGTCGTGTGAAATAGAGCCAAACTTTAGAGCGCTTCTGCCTAGTTGCCATGTTTGCTGCAGTCTGAAGAAGAAACGAAAAAAGTTTGCGCATGCGCAACGCCACAGAGGACCGTTAGCAGAACCGTTAAGGAATTTGCCTGACGATCCCAAACAATCGGTTCACTGGGAACCGGTTCTAAAACAGAACCGGTTCTCGATTCCCATCCCTAGACACGAAGTTGTGACATGCTATGTATGAATAATAAACATAAATGGTGGTGAGTTCCTGGAGAAGACGGTGAAATTCACCGAGCTGTGTGCAGCAACGGAGGATGTCATGAACCCAAATACGAGGGCGTCTGATATTCCGACGCTTGTGGGATTTCCACAACAAGTATAAAGCGGAAATAGTGGTTATTACTTTCATGGCGAAAATAACAACAAACTTACGGAGACAAGCCACAGAGATAAGCCCCGCCCCTCACTAAAAATCTAAACACTTTTGGTGTGAATGCAGCATAAGAGACATTTAGATTTTAAAAGATGTGGCTGGCAAATGCAATTACACTGACTTACCCTATATTTCCAAATGAGATGCCCATCAACTTCTTCAAGTGAGATGTCAAGAGGATGGCAGGCCTTTAGGGTGGACAGCACTGTTCGCCTGTGTAAAAAGATTAGAGTGGTTTAAATATCTCTCAACATCAATAATTACCAAAAAATGGCTAGAAATTTAAAATATTTCCAACTTAGTGGAGCAAGACAGAAGGTTGGAGAAGCGCTGCTCTAGAGGATCGTCACTCAATCGGTATAAATTCAAACTAATATGTGCAAGGGCATATTACAGTTTTTCTCCATTGCTTTGGCTCAATTCTTGAAACAGAAATTACATTCTCAAAGCTCTTAGTGCATTTGGTAAAATAGCATATATGGTTCAGCACAACTACATAGATCACCTTCAAAAGGTCATATCTCACCCAAAACAGTTAACTCAAGCTTCAAACCCAAATCATTTTCTCATAAAAATAGTCAGTGCCCCCAAAATGAAAACTTCCTTCTCGATTGCTGTGGCTCATCTCTCTCTTGAAAAAAAGGACATTCTCAAAGCTTTAAATACATTTGCCAAAATAACGTAGATGGTTTTGCAAAACACTATGGCACACCTGCAAAAGGTCATATCTCTCCCAAAACACACAACTCATCAGTCAAAACTCATTCCTTTTCTCATACAAATAGTCAGTGCCCCCAAAATGAAAAGTCCCTTCGTCATTGTTTAAACACTGCAGGTCAAAATGTTTAGATGTTTTGTCAGTATGGCAGTGGACCATTGAAATATCCCTCATGTGTACATTTCAATCTTGGCTTAGTCCTTTGACACTGAATGGTTACTGTCGGAGATGTTTTCTTTCCAGAATACTATGCGTATCAAACAGAACAAAGATTCATTCAAGAGGAGCCAACAAAGTTTCCCATCACATACTGTATTGCACTTATACTGCCATGGAAATTATTACAGTAATTGCAAAACAGAAACAGAAAATGTGTACAGCAAAAAATACTGTCAAACAAAAAGCACATCAAAAATAAAATTAAGTATAGCCTACACTACTGTAACAAAACATACAGTTGGAAAGTAAAGCAACGCTGAAGCTCAAAGCTGGAGTTCATCCTCACTCTCCTGCTCATCCTCGCGCTCACGTCTGTCTGGCCACAGATTTTCGTCAACATCGCATCTGATGTTCTCCCTTGCGATGCAACGGGGGAAGAATCGCCGTGCAGGCCGCAACCATCTGCTGTGACATCGGCACAAGCAGCATCCATTGCCTGGAGAAGGGACCTCTGGTTTAGAGTCCGATGCTCATGTACTCCTTGATTAGTAAAGTTCTAGTTGCACCTGAAAATGAAGCCGATGATCCAAGAGATCCATATTACAGAATATAGCATGATGTTTTTCATGGTATTATGTGCCTGAACGATTTTGACAGTGGAGTGAACTATTGTGCAGGTGATGATGTACACAAGGAAATTATGCCAAGATGTTTTGCAGAGAACAACCACTTGACTGAGAAGCAACAGTCAGTTTAGACCAGCAAGATGTATTCAATTGGTAATTGGGCTAACTGAAGGCAATTGTCCCTCACCGTTTGCACAGATGTGCTAAATCATTTGAAATGTGTGCAAGCTGTAGGCAATTGTACTTGTCATTTGCAAGGAGTTTCTAAAACAATTGCAATTTGATTAAAGGAATGAGAAATTCAAATCTGTTATGAACAAGTGCCCAGTGGTTTGGAGGTTTGCACGAGTTGTTTTGAGAATGTCAATTCTGTTTCAAGAATTGAGCCAAAGCAATGGAGAAAAACTGTAATAGCTAACTACTCAGAGCTGTCAAGAAAACTATCTTTTGACTAATTATATTAACAGCAAGTAAAGTGGTTGGATTATTGGTCAGAACCAAAAGATTTATACTTTGGTGATGGTGATTATTGGATTAATATTGAACACTTTATCAGGGGAGAGCGCGAACGCAGTCCCCCACTACCACAAATTATGCAGTCGAGATTTCTACATTTGAGAAGTTCGCAGAGCTCGAGTCTACAGTAGTGCAAAGTCTACAGTCGACCGTAGACAGTTAAGCGTTGTGATTGGTCAGATCGACCGTAGACTTCCAATCAGATCTTCGGATTCGACCGTAGACTACCAATCACATGTCGAGCTGCAACAACATGAATATTAAGTAGGAAGAAATCGGAATTTAGCGTTCCGAATCTACCGCTACCTGCCGCGCTGAACTACAGTGTTCCTGGTGAGACTGAATTCATATATTCTTCACAGTATTTATAACCATCACTGTTTACATAATTGTCCCAACTGTCTTTTGGTCGTGGACCGAGTCGTTAGCTAGCTCGCTATCCTTCAACATAACAAGCTGCCGTGACTTTGCCCTACTACTAGTTCACGGTGAGCGTCTCGACAACATACCTCATAAAGTATAGATTTTATTTGCTATACTCACTACTGTCAATATCCACATTGTTTTAACCCGTTAACTCTGAGCACACTGTTCGCGTGCTTGAGCGCGCCGGTCCGGTTACGTTGTCTCGGTCTCTAAAGAGAATCAATCTCTCCAGTCATTATTAACAACGCAAAATTCAATTTTGCATCCATAAATAACCCGTCACTCACTAATCAGCTGATCATCAACTATTATCCAGTGTTTTAGAAGTTAGGCAGACAGTATTTTGGAAGGTTTACATTGTTCCCTGCCTTCAGAAACACCTGCATGAAGTAGGAGTGTTTATAATAACCAAGACAAGAGCATTTAAGAGCTACAACTACTTCTGTCAGCGTGTTTTTTTGTCTCCAGTGTTATCTGGAAGGCTGCACTTCTTCCCAGGCTGTGGATATGACGTGAGATTACAGAATATGGAATAAAAGTAGTTCCATATTTCTGATATCTTACTGGTAAGATTGCATGCACACTTGAATGTTTTCCCGTGAATGTACCGTAAAACAAGCTGAAAAGTCCATAACATTTCAGTGGAATCAGTCTTTCTCGGCCAGGAGTTATTATGATGATATATGAGTTATAACATTAGAATAACTCTCTCCCAGAGATCTCTATTCTGAGGAGCTGTAATCAGGGCAATATTGTGGCCTATTGTACTCTGACGTTCATTGTTGTATTAGTAATTAATGATTATAACATAACAATACCTAACAATAATAACACTATATTGTTGTCGTGGTGTTTCTCTACAAGTGTATTTGAGTTACTTTAGAAAATGGCGAACCCCATCATACGATCGCCATGTCAACCCAGATGCTCCTGGACATCGTCAGCAGGCCGTCATCATCGCCACCAAAGAGGCCTGGGACGTCAGGGAGAAAAGAAAGGTCTTCCCCAACCCCCCACAGGAGCTGCTCCACCCGACCTCGGCCCTGGCCACGCCGAGAAGCTTCTTCGAGCAGAAGGCCCCGCCCATCGGCCAGCTGTGTCTGGGAGAGCTGGTGGTTCCATTCGCCAGTATGGAAATGCTCCGTTCCACTGGCTCGCCAACGATGTGGGCTACATGAAGTAGTAAGCATGTTATATTATCTTTATTATATTAATACCATCATCATGCATTTTAGTGCAATGCATATGGCATGCTTAAAATAAATTATCTGTATATATGTTTCAACAAAACTATCATCCGTGTTTATTAATCTTCCCACATTATCTCAGTGATATTAATGATACAAGTACTAAGTTGATGTATATGATTCCAGCATGCTGGACAAGCACAGACTGGAGACAACAAACAGACAAAGGGAAAGGTGGGGAACCAGTGGGTGAAGGACTTCCTCACCGAGGATGCTGAGAGCTTCCCACAAGTCTCCAGTCTGCTTGAGGCCCACATCGACAGGTGTATCTACGGCCAGAGAGGGTTTGAGCATCACACCTTTCAGGAGATGTGGGAGCTCTACAGCCAGTACCTCGCCCAGGAGGACCGGCCAGAGCAGGTCAGTGCTGAGCAGAGGGAGCTCACTCAGAAGGCCCACAGTTCTGTGAGGAGGTGGCTGCACACACCAGTGACCCACATCACCAGCGTGCAGATGAAGAGGTTCAGGAGGTTCATCAAGGAGAAGGACCAAGTGAGGGTTGATTTATTTATTATTTAAAGTGCTTTGGAGATTTTTTTTATTTCAAAATTGCTACGTCATAACATGTTGATAGTTACTTTACATTTGTTGTCCATTAACCACAGGTTAGCACCAGGTGTGATGTGTCATCATGGCCAAATGATGAGGCTGAACTGGTTGCTGCAAGCCAGGCTGTGGAAGGTAAGAGAGATACATAAGTAATAGACATCAAAACTTTTACGAGAAAATACAATAACACTAAACAATATTTTCTTAGACTTGCTCAACTCTGAAGAGGCTGCACGCCTGGGAAAGACTAGCAGCCATTCCCAGGGTTCCTGTCCTACAGAAGGGACCAAGCAGCCGAAACAGCCTGATCCCACTGTCCGCAGGAAACAGCATGAGCCCGCCATACTGGGCGAGGTCTACGCAGTACAAGCGGAAGGGTGGCGGAACAGCCCTCAGCAGTGGACTTAAAGGTGTCGCGGGTACAGAGTCTCCCAGTCTGTTCATGCTGTGGACAAGCGACCCAGGGACATAAAAAGTATTACAAAAAAGACTTTCTGCCCTGTCAAGTTGATGTCCACATCCAAAGGTCTGAACAGAACTGTGTACAACAGCTATGAACACTTCACATCTGTTGTGGATAAACTGGAGCAATAACTGCAAATTAGATTCTCATACACACACTCACAAATATTTGAGTCATGTACATACTTGTGAATATTGTAAACATGTTACATTGTCATGCAGACCACAAGTCCTTCCTTCCCGCTGCTGTCAGGCTGCACAGCAAACTGCAGTAGATCGCTGGAGGTCTTGGCACTCGGCACTTTGTTTTCCTGGACACTTTAACCGGCTTGAAATTCACTTTAGTCACTGCCTTGTGTATCTATTTAGTTTCCTCTGTATATTTAGTATTTTAGTATTAGTATTTAGTATTTTGTTTCTATATTGTCATGCTTTTTTTGTGCATATTGTAAATCATTTACATTGTCATGCAATCTAAATTAAAAGTGTTTTTTCAGACTGTTCTCCATTTCAAGCCCTTCATTCAATAAAGTGGTAAGTGTTACAGTAACATCGAGTTGAGGAATATCAGCTAATGAATATTGATATGGGGTGTATTTGTTTTCATGAAGAATAGGAACATGGATATATAGTGACAGATTACACATATAAGTGCATATGCTTATATTACAATATCATCAGATCATTTTGTAAAACAAAACATGAAACAGCCTCAGAAATATAAAACTATTTGCCTGAATTTGAAAAGAAAGGTGACAAGTATCATTTTGTTTTTAAATAAAGTGTTTTTAATAGGAAAAAACAGTACAGTCCTGAATTAATGACACAATTTGCCAACACAAATAAACTTGAGATTCTGTATTCATAGCACAATTGTATTATGGCTTCAACAGTAATCCATTAAAAAGCTAATTACAAAATGAAAAGGCAAATCACACATACAGAATCAATACAGATGATGTCAACAGCGAGGCTTATTCTAGACTCTAGACTCCTCCAGTGGACTCCTTCCAATTCCCTAAATGTCATGAATCTTGTGTGCATACTTTCCAGTGCCGGGTTGGACTCTGTTTACACTGTCTCCTGTAAAGCAGCTGTGTATAACAATGTTAGTCCATAGTAGTACACGTGACATAGACACATAGAAACCGGGTAATAACATATACAGACATGTAACAGTGTGCTTTCTGTAGTAGTTAATTTGTAGATTATATAGAATATAAAAAATAAAAAAATTCTGCTTATGCATTAGTGTTTAGGTTGGCCATCCATCATCCTGCCCATTTTATTTTATCCAGATCAGAGAAACACCTGAAGGCACCCTGAACGTACGTATTATATCGTGCAAAAGAATTTGCCTTCAGGGGGGACACTGATCTCGTTTTTCCCGTAGACTAAGCCACCCACGTACAATCAAATTGCATTGGCATGGCGCACCCGCACCCAGAGCGCAGAGGTCAGCTCAGCTGATGGCCAAGCTTGCGCCTCGCCCTGGGTGAACCTTCTCCTTCTTGATCATCTCCTGCCAGTAGGTAAGTATGAGTTGTACGTCCGAGGGGTGAGAGTTTCTTCAACACACACGTGTTGACTGATGGTGCTGAACATATAATATATATTAACAATAATACAGACTATAAGAGGTCTGATAACCTACAGAAACTCAACTTGGAGGAAAGCTAAGTGTACAAGGTTAACAACGATTATTTACATTTTACTTGAGACATTATGGTCATATTTCCCACCATGCAATGGTGTATTTACATATCAAAAGCCAACCTAAAATCACCAGCTGTATCGATTCATCTTCAACAAATGAGGAACAGTTCAACAGGGAGGTCAGATAAGACTATGCTCAATAAAACTGCTGTTAAAAGTAGTTTGATCCACATTTTAAATTCAGAGGAAAGAATAAAATCACATGTTCTCTGCTTCGCTCACATTACAACCACTTCCTGTTTCTTTGTTCACTGCTGGTGCGCTACTGACATCTACTGGTCTGGAGTGTGAACAACGCTGGTTGTTCAGCAAATATACAGAATACAGTTCAACAATAGACTGAACAGGATCATGAAGGGAGGATTTATTGCAGGTCTGTTGTATTAAGACTGTTTTAGGTTTAGCGATGAATTTACAACAATTTGAACAAAGTGTATGTTTCTGTGTTTGGCTAACAGCTAAATAATAACAATGAGAAGTCTTAGATTACTTTACTTTTTATATATATATGTGTTTGTGTGAAATCACACGAGAAAACGGAGCGTCAGAATGTTTCCTCTTGTAAAATTAGTATTGTGAAGTCCAACAACAGATGTAATCAGTGTGAATAAATCAATGAATGTGTTCTTTTTTTACTGAACTGTGAATGTATTAAATTAAACCCAGTGCAGGGTTCTTACACATTTTGACCGATGGATTTCCAGGACTTTAAACCACATTTCCATGACCAAACTTAAATCTCGGTATAAACATCCAAAATGTTGAAAATGTTGCGTATTGAGAGGGTACGCCGGCTCATGTTTTGAGCGTCTTTCTTTCTAAAAACATATTATTTCAAACTCGCCGTAAATGAACATGTGATTATAACAAATTTCCATGACTTTTCCAAAACTTTTATGATTTAAGTTTTTTCCATGACTTTTCCAGGTTTTCCATGACCGTACGAACCCTGCCAGTGTCTCACTCAGCAATTAAACACCTATAACAGCAATTTAAATCTCATACTTAAAATAGAGTTAGAGCATCTGAACATGACATAGACTGCATGTAATACGACATATTATACCTCTAAGGGAGCTCGTGGTAGTTTTAATTATATTATTTTAGACACATTTAGGGGGTGCACCGTTCCTGGAGGTACTGCAATACCAGGTCGATGCGTGGAGTGGACGGAGCAAGCCCCTATTCCATCTCCCTATTCCAAAAATCAATTTAATATATGGTCCCCGGGTAGGGGACGTATCAGATATTAAACTGATAAGAACAGATACTACACTTGATCTTAGCCAAAAGGCCGAGAAGCGATAACACGACGCTGCAGCAGAGGAGGACCCAATGCTACACACAGTCAATCTCTCTGATGGGACGGGAAATTAACTCTTTATTTTGTTTAGCACCATTATAAACAGGAACAATGTACAATAGTAATAGTGTACCACTGGAGTCGTTTTGTTTGTGATATTTACTTTAAACTCGTGTTCGCAGCTTTGTCTTGTTGTTTATTTCCGGACACGTGGCAAGCTGTCGTCCAATAGGAAGTAGAAACACGATACATTTAATTCCCGACTTGCAGACACGTTGGGATTTATGTGATGTTTATAAAAGTAAGTAATTTCTTAAATGTCGCGTCATTGAGTTGTGAGGTTGAGAAAAAGTGATGTAACTCTAGTGGAGAGCAGAGCTAACGGCACATGTCACCGTCTTCAGCCTCTCAGTTACAGAAGAAACCCTCATATAACATCATCCAAAACAGAATATAAACATACAGGAGACCATAATGGAGAAGAGGCCATCGTCCAAATGTGTACCGTTACCGTCCTAGTAAATTATGCACACCATTTATAGTCCTGAATTAAGTTGTAAACCGCTGAAATAGCAGAATAAGATGTATTACCGGATTATCTCGTGTTATAATACTGTGATAGGAACAAAGATAACCAAGTCTACACCAAAGTTAAACTGAAGCGAGCATGACAGCCCGACGAATGCAAGTATTGACACGACTTAGTTTTTACTCTGCGAATTACAAATGCAGCATAAAAACAAGACATTTTATTGAGACGGGCTAGCTCGCAGCTATCATTAACTTCGCTGCTAACCGTTAGCTCGCGGTTAGCACGATCAACACACAGGTGCTGCGGTGAAACACCTCTAAAGAGCCGAACACTACTTGGTTCCTGAGAGTGGTTGTTTTCATAAAGTATGCTCTATTGTTTCCATATAATATGTCGAGGTATTTAGTCAAAATGAACTTACTGGAGGTTGTCTTCATAAATGCTAATTGGTGAGGTGTTCCTGCTCCAACCGCAGCGATGTCTCGTCTGCGCTTGACCGTGTGCAAAATGACGTCATCTGGAGCTGTGCTATAGCTATCTGGATGTAGTGATATTATATTCTGAACACAAAATACAATTGCCTTCAGTTAAAACGTTTTAGAAACCAACAGTGTTTTTCAAGCAGACCGTCAGCACATTTTAATAGTTGCTATTCAACCCATTATAATAATCTATTCATATAGAACATGTTATCAAAACAAATGATACATGAATGTATTTTTGTTTTCATACAATAAATGAAAAACCACATCACCTTAGTCTCCATGAGTAAACAGCATACCTGATTCAGACCAGGCAACAAAAATGCCACAAATACCGTGTATAATTCCATCCTTTCTCAATGTGCTGCTCTTGTATGCTGACTTTGACTCTAGGATCAAACCAAACCAGTGACTATTCCCAATGACTTTGATTTGGCTGAAAAAAAGCAGGTGAAGTAAAGATACTTTCTGCCTTTACTAACAGTAGTGTTTGTGTACTGTCAAAATATGAACTAGAAAAAGATGTTGACCTTGACCTTGAATTATGAACCATTTGGATCAAATGGTTAATTTCATGCGATTCAAGAATATGTTGACCTGTTCATGACCTTTGACCTTGACCGTTGACCCGATCGATCCCAAAATCTAATCAACTGGTCCCCGGATAATAACCAATCATCCCACCAAATTTCATGCGATTCGGTTCAATACTTTTTGAGACAAATAAATAAATAAATAAATACACGGCGATCAAAACATAACCTTCCGCATTTACAATGCGAAGGTAATAACAAACAAAGGTTTCCCTGTTGCAGTACCATCTGCTACACTGGCAGCAGCAGCCAAGGCTCAGGGTTCACCAGGAGATGGTAAATGTATCAACAGTGTGGACATTCATTGAAACATTATCTGTCCTAATTCCACTGTGCTCCTCTTAGTTATAAAACATGAATTGATTCTTATTACCTTCGCATTGAAAATGCGGGAGGTTATATTTTGATCGCCGTGTATTTATTTATTTACTTATTTGTATGCGTGTTACTCGCATAACTCAAAAAGTATTAAACCGAATCGCATGAAATTTGGTGGGATGATTGGTTATTATCCGGGGACCATTTGATTAGATTTTGGGGTCAAAGGTCAAGGTCATCAAAATCTTCTTTTTACCATAGCGGTCAATTTTTATCCAATTGGCATGCAACTAATGCCAAAATGTTCATAATTCAATGCCCAATCTTGTGATATGCGAAGGTATGCACTCTACCGAGTGCCCGTTCTAGTTGTGTGATGCTTCTCTCCTTGCAGCCCCTGCATCTCCATCTGTAAAGAGACCTGTGCCCGTTCCCCAGGAGCTCATGTGTCTGATGCCAGAAGCAGCACGTCATCCGTAAACAGAGGCGTCACAATTCCTGGTCTGTAGTACTTTACCTGTATTTTCACCCTAAACATATACATATGTAGTGTACATCAAAACAGTTGTTTATTCTTTAAAAACTTCATGGATGTAAATAAGATACAGGTGCACAGTTTTTGGAGCACTCCAGTGTACAGCTCGCTGAGTTTCACAAACTACAGCTTAGATGTCATGTATGCAAGAATACTTTTCTGTGCGAATTACTGTCTGGCCCTGGGTTCAATCTGGAGAACATATTAACATTGCTTATAATGTTAGTGTTGTGTGCAACACGGTGATTTTAGCATAACAAGCTAGCTGGTTAACTTAAGCGTTATTTGACACAAGTTATTAGAAATTATAAGATTTCCCTCTTTACATCTACAAGTGACTACGGCTAACATGTTGAATTAGATAATCTTGATGATGACAACAGCGCTAGCTTTCTTACTTGACCAGATCATAACACTCAATTTTGGACATTTATCTAGCTAGCATTAGCTGGGCTAGCTTGTAGGGAACGTTACCTCATCTGTGAAAAGCAAGCTAACTTTGGCCAAGTCAACGCCACAATTTACCATCATATCACCATCACCAGTTGGTCGTTTCCAAGTCAGAGATTTGTAAATATCTCCTTTTTCTCCCTGAGCTTTTTCAGCTCCACCTTTAAAGGATTTAGTTTTCGGTGCCGGTGCCATGCTGCCGGCTGGCGCTCAAAATGGCGTTGACTGTGAGTAGGCTAGAGCGATTGACATTAAATAACACATAAAACAAAGTTAGACTGACCGAAGAGATTAGATGAGTCAAGAAGATGGAAACCATGAGTGTGAATAAAGATGGAGTTGTATAAATGTCAGTCAGTGATTGTTGACTGAGGTATTAGAGTGAATTCAACTTGTTCTGTGAAGCAGAGAATATAGTCGGGCCTGCGATGTCAGATAAGGAAAGTAGATAATTAATATATTGCCTTGTCTGCTGTCTTTTTCTTTGCTTTTTGTCAATGTTTGTTATCTAATTTAACATAGTCTATTTCTTCTTTTTAAAGTGTGATTGGGTTTCAACTGTCTGTTTCACATTGTTTTGTAAGAATTGCCTGCATTGTACATGTCCCGGTCCTCAAAGCTTTTCTAACACTGTTCAGCGTCTTCATGTTTTCCTGCTTTTGCCTGTTTTAATTTTACATGTTTTGTTTTTACCTTCGCATTGAAAATGCCGGAAGGTTATGTTTTGATCGCCGTGTATTTATTTATTTATTTGTATGCGTGTTATTCGCAAAACTCAAATAGTATTGAACCGAATCGCATGAAATTTGGTGGCATGATTGGTTATTATCCGGGGACCATTTGTTTCGATTTTGGGATCAATCGGGTCAAAGTTCAAGGTCAAGGTCATGGAAAGGTCAACATCTTTTTTTTTACCATAGCACGATATATTTTTGTCCAATTGGCATGCAACTAATGCCAAAATGTTCATAATTCAATGCCCAATCTTGTGATATGCGAAGGTATGCGCTCTACCGAGTGCCCATTCTAGTTATTGTTGTTTTGATGTATAATTTAACACCTGCCCAAGGGACAACTGTTGAGACAATGGCACATGTACAATACTACAGCGCCCCCTGTGAACGAAGCAAGGTCAATAAAGAAATGTTTTTTGGAGTTTAAAGATCTTGACTGGCCTGCAGAGAGCCCTGACCCTAACCCCATCCAACACCTATATGAGACGAACAGGAACACCGACTAGGAGTCAGGACTTGTTCAACAAGTATCCAACCTTAATGCACGAGGCAAATCTCTGCAGCCATGTGACCAAGTCTTTTGGAAAACATTCCCAGAAGAGTGCAAACTGTTATAGCAGCATGGAAAAAGACCTGTTCAGCAACGACCACATACTTTGGTTGTTCATGTTATCTCAGAGGAACAACCTGATTCGGTGCAGAAGCACAGATATCTTCTCCAGTTGGTACAGAACACTATTTGGGACCAAACATGCACAATGCACTGTAAATGTGTCACTACATTATCTCTTTTGCCCAGTAATGTGTCTGTGCCAGAGGTAATATTACCCAACTGAATTGTTCTCATATTTAGGGCTTAGCAGATACTTAGATGAGTCATTACAGAATAGTGTTCAGTGTATTATGTGGGTATTAGGACCACAATATGAGTTTCAGTTTAGTTTCAGTTTATTTGTATAGCCCAATTTCACAAATTACAAATTTGTCTCGGAGTGCTTTACAATCTGTACACATAGACATCCCTGCCCCAAAACCTCACATCGGACCAGGAAAAACTCCCAAATAACCCTTCAGGGGGAAAAAAAGGGAAGAAACCTGGAGGAGAGCAACAGAGGAGGATCCCTCTCCAGGATGGACAGATGCAATATATGTAATGTGTACAGAAGGACAGATTTAGAGTTAAAATACATTCAATGAATATGACAGAGTGTATGAATAGTTCATAGTAGGCATATTCCACGATGGAGACCTCCACGATCCATCAGGCAGATGGCGGTGGGGAGGAGGAGTGGGCGGAGTCTCAACAGTGGGCGGAGTCTCAACAGGACAGTGGCATAGTCATGAGCAGGAATTCCACGACCCAGACGATCCATCAGGCAGATAGGATCTATGCCGTCTCATAGGGTCCGATGACCCCATGAGACGTGAAGTCAAAAGGACTCCGGGGAGAAAGCAGAGTTAGTAAGGTGTGATTGAGAGATGAAAATTCATCCTTAAGGAGAGAAAAAAGAGGAGATAGGTACTCAGTGCATCCTAAAACGTCCCCCGGCAGCTATAAGCCTATAGCAGCATATCAAGGGGCTGGACCAGGTGAACCTGATTCAGCCCTAACTATAAGCTCTGTCAAAGAGGAAGGTCTTAAGTCTACTCTTAAACGAGGTGACTGTGTCTGCCTCCCGGACTGAAATTGGAAGCTGGTTCCATAAAGAGGAGCTTGATAACTAAAGGCTCTGGCTCCATTCTACTTTTTAAGACTCTAGGAACTACAAGTAGTCCGCATTTAGTGAGCGCAGCTCTCTAGTGGGGCAATATAGGTGCGACAAGCTCCTTAAGATATGATGGAGCATCACCAATCAAGGCTTTGTAGGTTAAGAGAAGAATTTTAAAAGTGATTCTTGATTTTACTGGGAGCCAGTGCAGAGCAGCTAGTGCAGGAGTGATGTGATCTCTTTTCTTAGTTTTAGTGAGAACACGAGCTGCAGCATTCTGGATCAACTGGAGGGACCTAAGAGATTTATTAGAGCAGCCTGATAATAAGGAGTTGCAGTAATCCAGTCTCGAAGTAACGAACGCGTGAACCAATTTTTCTGCATCTTTTTGAGACAAGATGTGCCTGATTTTTGAAATATTACGTAGATGAAAGAATGCAGTCCTTGAGATTTGCTTTACGTGGGAGTTAAAGGACAAGTCCCGATCAAAGATAACGCCAAGATTCTTTACAGTGGTGTTGGATGCCAGGGCAATGCCATCTACAGAATCCACATCACCAGATAATTGATCTCTGAGGTGCTCAGGGCCGATTAAAATTACTTAATTAATTAATTAGGTCTACCATTTTTTAAATATAATGCCCACAATGCTGCATAATTAACACACGTTTGACAGATGGGAACATATATATATATATTATATATATATCTAAATAAATATAAATATATAAATATATATATATTATTATAATAAACAAAAATGCATTTATTTAAATTAATAATTTCGCCTCATTCAAAGTTTAATTTTTGCAGTATCCAACGGGACAGCTAGAAGCGCTGTCAAGTTTTCTGACAAAAAAAACTAGGAACCGCAGCAGAGTACACAGTACTGTATATGTATGTACATACACTTGTACACGTGTGACCCCTCGTGCTATATCCCCCACCAGTTATTCAATGACGCCACTGTCCTCTTTGAAAACACATAACCCATTTAAACCATTGATTTACCATTTCACCTTTTTATCTGCCTTTACTGGTTGAAGACACTTACAGTACAGTTTTGTCTGTCATGTGTGTGTGTGTGTGTGTAAAGACCCTCTCATGCCCCGACTCACACACACACAACGTTACAGCCACTAGTCGCAAAAGATGGAGGAGCTTGAGGAACCCTGAGCTGGACGTCTCAGGACGGCTTTCCACGTGTCAGAGGGCTCTTCTGTTAATCCTAAAAGGGGATTTAAGGTGGAATGAAGGGGGAAGACATACCTCTTCTGAGTACAATCATTAAAAAAGAAACTGCTCCTTGTTTTTAGGGCAACACAAAGCTTGACCTTTACCCCTCCTTTGTATAGTCCATACAATTCAGCCATTTATTGTTTTCCTTCAAAACACAATGAGTATGAAGAGCGACTGCGGTCCAGTGTTACGCCCCCTGCTGATGAAGACGCCCGTAACCAAGATGGACATCAAATCAGCATGAAGGCATGTCCTGCAGGTCTAACTGAGACTTGAAATGCACAACATATATACGATCCGCCGATGTGCAAAAGAGTTCTCTGCGTCTCATTCTGCATTTCCAAAGACTTTTAACTCTTCTTATTCTTCTTCACACAGAGAACTGGAAGGAAACCCTTGGCACGTTGTGCTAAAGATGTAAACATTTAATCACCCAATAAAAAAAAAAACGAGGCGCTGGCCCACTTCATTATTACAGTAATTCCCTCTGCGCATAACATGGACATAATAAAAAAGTAAAATAAACAATCTTTTCAACTTCACAAGAATAAGACTGGTTCAACAATAAATTCTATTGCCATGCAAGAGCGGGTGTTATGTTGAAAGTACATTATAAATGTTACAATTATCCTATTTGCAACACCCCGTTTACCTCTAGGGAACAAGCTGCAACATTGACTCCTGTTTGGGTGTGATCATTAGACGGTAACCTTCCGACAACGGCAATATTAGACACAGGCAAAGAAATATATATCGGTGCAGGAAAAGAAGATGTATAAAGTGAGCTGCTCCGCAGGGGAGCAGTTAGAGAGCAGCGAGAGTAAGTAAAGAAAAAACTCTTTTAATCACTCATCTGGTATTCCTGAAACACAAAAACATCCATCTGAAATTTGGTTTCCATCTTTTTTTTGACAAAAGTAAACAACAACAACAACAAAAAGAGATTTTTTTTTGTGAGGAGATTTGTTTTCTTCTTCTGTGTATTGTTTCTTTAGAGACATAACGGTGTAGAAGCGAAGATGCTGCGGCAGCCAGTGCTACAGCCGGACGACAGACGGTAAATCCTGAGGGGTGGCTTCAAGACACTTCCTGGCCGGCCAAACCCGAATCGATGTCGGGCCCCATCCAAAGCAGAGAAGCTCTTTTCCGGACCCCCCCCTCATCCCAAGACACAAGCTGAAGGAAAAACTCTGTCGAAATCAAAGCAGAAATCACATCATTCTTCTCTCTGCCTCTATTTCCTCTGTTGATCCTGTGAACAAATGAGTAAAAAGAGGAACAGCTCGAGGATTCGAGTCCATTTCCTCCCTTCACGTCCCTCCACACCACAACCACAAGCCTCCATCTGCCCTTACGGACTCTCGGGCTCTGTGTGGTGGAGAGAGAGAGAGAGAGCAGCGCAGAGGAGAAACAACACCAACGTCCCATTCTTTCAAGAACGAAGAAAACTCCTACGAAACCTTCGCAAAGGGTGAACAGCAAGACATAAAAAAATTTAAAAAATTAAAATTAAAAATAATTACAAAGTAAAAAAGGAGTTCTACCTCACCAGCATTAAAGAAAGTAAAAAGAACAAAATTAGCCTCTGGAACCCATCAATGAAAAAACACAGGTATGTGGTTTAGATGGAAAGCCTCATGATCATCACTGTCACCATCCATCCACCAACAACTGTCAGGTTCCTGTTTACTCCATTCTACAAGCCCCTCCCCCAGGAGGTGTGGCTCTTGGTTATCGTGGTGAGGGTGGGGGAGAGGTGTATAGACGACTGTCTGCACCTCTGAGGAGGAAGAGGAGGAGCGAGAGGGATCCATTTATCCATCAAGTCGGTCTTTCTCCTCAAGTCTGTGTCCATCTCTTTATCCGCGTTTCAGAGTCCGTTGGTGTGTCTATCCATTATCCAGCTCTTCCGGGGTTGGTGGCGCCCCCCCCCTATGATTGTAAGTTGAGGGTGAACTTCCACTGTTGGTTGAGGCTCGGGCTGCAGACCTCCACGGTGAGTCCGCCCATCCTGGCGCTGCGGCTGTCCAGACAGAGGTCACTGCCCACGTGACGGAGCTTGGCGTTGGACTCGATCTGCTCCCATTTCTGGGGAAACACAACAACGTCACGGCACGAGCAGGGGAGAGCAACGCTGTGGTAAACAGGCCGAGGCAAAGTGCGGATCTCTACCTGTCTGGCGTCGTTCTCTCGACAGGCTTGTAGTTTTATGAGGGAGGCAGCCGTCCGGTCCACGACGGTCAGACACAGGTCCATGTGTTTGACCGACTTATCCTTGGTCAGGGCCCATTCCTTCACACCAAGGAACACACACATTAGTAGGAACGCACTGCTGCGTGCCGACACACTGGGGTTAGGGACGTCCTGCGCGCGCAATGATCCGCGAGTCGCTTCCTATCAAACATCTGATGTTTTATTTGATGTGTTGAAGCTCTGCACATCAAGAGTGAGAACATCAATCCAGAATGAACGTTTGATAGCCGACGGCTTTTTATTTGTACTGCACCGATGCAACAAACTGCAATAGAGAAACGATGTCGGGTGACTTGATGTCGGTGTCATATAGCACTCTACAGCAGGGGTCCCCAAACTTTTTCCTGTGAGGGCCACATAACGTTTGCCTCGTCTGCTGGAGGGCCAGCCGGGGGGGGGGGGGGGGGGGGTGCTAGTGAGAAGTGAGTGTGCTCACCTATGCGCGCGCATCACGGCTCAGTGGTGCGCGCGCATCACTCACGCTCGCGTGCAGACAGCATTTAACGGAGCAGCGCGTGCGCTCTGATCGCTCTTTTAATGAAGTATCGATACTAAAAATATGCTAAATCACATCGTTTTGAACGTACGGGTACTTTGTTAGTATTGCTACACCGTGCAGCGTGACGGCAGCAGATGTAGCGGACTAACATCCAAGCTAACCTAACTTCCCAAACGCTGTGGACATCTGAACGCTGATTGGCCGAGACGCGACACGTCCCATCAAAGATGTTTTATTGTGAAGAGCACCACTCCACATTTTCTCCGCGTCTCACTGCAATCTCAACGGCAGCGGGCCAGGTGAAAAAAATAATAAATCGGAACGCATCTCTGGTATTGTTCAGGGGGCCGGTCCACATGGGGAGGCGGGCCGGATTCGGCCCGCGGGCCGGAGTTTGGGGACCACTGCTCTACAGCATAACTGACACCCACAGAAAGACTTATTAGCGAGCATCAAGACACGCCTCCTTGGATATTACCTAAAGAGCTGCATTGTCAATCACATGTCCAATTAAAAACAGCGTCTGTTCATTTCAAGCTAGATTTTATTGCAATCATTCACGAGCTACATGTTCACTTTGCAAAAGTAGCGCTTGCTTTGATGTCGTTGTTCTGTTAGCTGTGGCCAAAACTAATATTACATTTCGGAACAGTTATTCATGACTAGCAAAAGCATGACAGCCATGATTGTCATATGACACTACTCATGCAAATATATACAAATTAAACTGAGATGAGTTTCGTCTTTGCAGCTTACGGCTGGTCGATTGCATAAAATATGGTTTCGCTCATAAAATGACCTCATCAAGCCAGACGCTTGACTCCATCTACTTCAAAATGTTGTTTAAATGTATTAAACTTTGTGTCAACCTTTCGGTCACATTCTCACACGCCATGTTGACACATTTACCTGTTTCAAGAGGATTCGCGCCACCAGTCTGACGGTCTCTGATGGACACCAGTTTTCCCCGTAGGCACACATCGCCACACACTCCAGCTTATGCATGGACCAATCGCTTCTCTGTATACACACGGGGATGTGAGAAGAAAAGATAGCATGAATACAATAGATTGATAAATTATGTAATCATTGATCAATTATTGACACACGTATCCCATCATATCCCTCTTTCCTCACACGCACACAAGAAGAACCCTCAGTTTTACTGCAGTGCACCGAGTGCGTTTTGTGGCATGAAACCCACAAATATATAGAGGCAGGACAGACATATTGTCATAGCAACAGCAGCATGACCGTGTGGTCCCCTCCGTCTCTAGCTGGCTGCCTCCTGCATGTTGCTCTGCCGGAGCGGTTCTCAATTTGTGGTCCGAGGTCTCAAAGATGGGTCACAAGAACAATATAATGTATTATGTTTAGTTATTCTGTCGTACCGGTGAAGCAAAAATATTCATCTTTTTGTCGCTAGACGTACGGAAGCATCCAAAAATAAGTCATACAAGTCTAAAGATACTCATAGGTTTGTGTCCTTCAATTTGAAAATAGCAGGAATAAAATCAAATGGCACACAGACTAGAAGGCAAAGAACAACACGCCCTCCATGAAAGTGAAGAAAAGACTCTTACCTGACAGTCAACATTGCAGTAGTAGGCCTGCTTACATTTGCCACACTTAAAAAGGTCTTCTCTCCTGTAATGAAGACACAAAAACGTTCCTCCATTAAAGCTGAGATCAGCGCACCGATGTCATTAGGATTAAATAGTATTTATATGCATGAAATAACAAGCTGTACATCTTTAGCTGATGTTTTTCACTTGACTTACGTGGAACTAAATGTAACTTTTTGTACTGACATGACTCTTGTCCCACTGTATTTAGAGACAAGGTGTATTTATTATATTAAATAGTATATTATTTAATTATTAAACTGACGATCAATGAGAGACAAAACATAAGCTCAAACACCAACAGAAATTAATTAGTTTACAAAACTTAAATTGAATCCAACCACTCCATGTGCACGAGAGGAACACTTTTCAATTACTTCCTCGCTTAATTCAATAATAAATACCTGTCAAAAGAAGTCTGATGAAAGAACTCTATGACAAAAAGAGAAAGCGTGTTTCTGACTGTACTGGAGCAAATGTACACACCCCCAATACACACATGCACCCCTGTATGGAGGACTCAAAATGACTTAAGTATAAATAAATAAATAAATAAATGCATGAATAAATACAAGAATAAATGAATAAATGTATAAATAAATACAAGAATAAATGTATAAATACAGAAATAAATACAGCAATTAATATATATAAGTTATAACTCAACAGGACATCATTAAATAAATATATTTCTGCATTTCTGTATTTCTTCATTTATTTATTTCTCTATTTATGTGTCCACACGTATTTCTTCATTTATTTATGTGTGACATTTACGTGTCCGTATATTCAAATGAGCTGGGCGGTCCGAACCTCATTGTTGAACAGGATTGGTCAAGTCAGGGAGCAAGACAGAAGCAATCGATCCCTAGCACTTGGATCTGTAGACGAACAGCGTTTATTATGCATTCTTGTCTGTACGTTCTAAATACTACTGTTGAGTCACGGAATGTAATTTAAGGATGTTTTCAGCCGAGAAGTTAGTTGTTTAAGCATGCAATCTGTGGTCGGTTTATCGAGATTCAGTCTAATAAGGATATGCGACGGAGATTTGAGGTATTGCTCGCGGGACCTCTGAGCTCCGGGCGGTCAGCGCGCTGTGTGGCCGCCGAGAGAAGACTGATCTCGGCAGGACTTTTTGAAATGCTCCGCTGGCTCTGACGTCTCCGTAGCGGCTAAACATGAGATATAATTAGGTTTTTGAGGATCTAAAGAGCACAACGAGTTTATTATTTACTAAAAGATAACGTTACGTCAATTTGACTGAGGGTTAAGATTCATAACTTCATATTGTAGCGACCCTGGGTCAGGAAAGCTACGAGACGTTGTATATTTATTATCGTTTATTCGTAGCCTACGCCAAACAACAGTGAACACCGCAACACATTCTACTCCACTGTAAAGAATTTTACAGTGAATAATTTGAGTAAATTCATGCGCAAGAACAGTTGATGTGGTGACGTCACAAGACCAGAAAGACCGTCCTGCGTCCTCGAGAGTCTGGACTCCAAAGACCAGACTCCAAAAGAACACGAGTCTGTACTCAGTGTTCTTGGAATTGATAAACGGCTGAAGTCAAAAAGCTGTCGAGGCTAACTTCTGCTAACGGTGAGCTGAGCGAGTCAACTTCAGCGTCATGTGCCAGGCAGAAATAGTAGAGCACAACACACCAGGTGCATCACACTCCTGTGACCAATCATGCTTTAGACAAAGGTTCGGACCGCCCAGCTCATTTGAATATACGGACACGTAAATGTCACACATAAATAAATGAAGAAATACGTGTGGACACATAAATAGAGAAATAAATAAATGAAGAAATACAGAAATGCAGAAATATATTTATTTAATGATGTCTTGTTGATTTATAACTTATATTTATTCATTCCTGTATTTATTTATTTATACATTTATTTATTCATTTATACATTCATTTAAGCATTCATTTATTCTTGTATTTATTCATGCATTCATTAATTTATTTATTTATACTTGTCATTTTAAGTCCTCCATACCCCTGGCCTTCTCATCTCGTGGCTCGACACATGGACAACTATAAATAGCATCCTAACCTTTTACTGCTCTAAAAACCTTAACTGCAGCTCGAGTAGGAGGCGTGTGTGTATGAAAGTGTTCCTTTGAATGAGCACAATACCTGTGATCAGAGGTGTTGTTAATGTAACCAGGTACATTTACTCTAGTATTTAAGTACTCAAGAATGTCATTCTATGCATACTTCTACTTCACGACAATTCGAAAAACTATATTCTTTATGGGGCAGGGCAGGCGAACACCAGCTCCCCCACCGCGAAGTGCCTCACCGCCCGCAGGCCTCTGCCGCTGCCCGGGCTCAGGAACCTCTCCGTCCCCTCCATTCCCTCGTTCTTCATGGTTCACGGTTTCTGTGGACGAAGTCTTCGCTCGGATACTACCGAGCACCACCTGAGTCGTCCGCCGGGGAGCTCCAAGCTTCTGTCCCGAGCCCCGTCTTCTTCGCCGGTCCGCTCTGTCCGGTGGAGCTCTCATCGCCCCCTGCTGGCGGGGAGACGACACGGACGAGCAACGAGTGTGCGAGTCTGTGTGAAGTGCACAGAGGGAATGGAGGCCTACTGATAGAAGTATTTATATCACACTGTTAAATACTCCAAGTAAAAGTTCTGCAATAAAACCCCTACTTAAGTACAAATATGAAATGTACTTAGGGTATGAGATGTAGTCATTGTGCAGTAAAATGGTCCCTCTCCACAATTATGTTTTTCTGTGTTAGTATTACTTGTGCATTGATGTGTATGTTGCATGTTACTGCTGTAGAATACTTTACTAATTTTAACGACTACTACAGCAATGTGTCATATTTTAAAGCTCATTGTTTGTAGCGTCAGTGTCGTGTAGCAACCAAGTATCTCTAAAAACACACTGCGTTCTGTCTGACAGCCTAATAAAGGTTTAGAATGTGTGAATAACACCGCACATGTATTTGAGTCAGGCACTTTTTGGAGAGCAGTGCAGAGACACCTTTATATTGGCATATCGGAGGCCCCATCAGTGGAATTTCCAATACACCGCTTCACATCCATGGTCTCCAGCACGTCATTCAAAAGGTTACCATGGTCAATGGTGTCGTCATCAAGTGTGTATGCTGCCTGTAGCTCAAACCTCTTTGGCCGATGAGCTTCATCACATCTTTAATGCGCTCCAGCAATCGTCTCCTCCTGCGGACTTGCCCTCTGTGAAGCGACATCTGAGCACCCATGAAAAGGTCCTGCATCGTGCTTCTTGAGGATCTGAGGAAATATGCCTCAGCGCAACCTCTGCGTAGGTGGCTCTTCTCATGCTCTTCAACTCTCTGGTGTTCATGTGTGAGGTTGGACATGCCAGTGATGAAATCACTGCCTTTTTGGGGATTAGGAAAAGACAAAGGGAACAGAGGAGGGCTTCTTTGTTTTGCTCTTGTCCGTTTGTGCCTTCTTTGCACTACAGCCTTGTCTGCCTTCTGCTGGGGGTGATCACAGAAGAGGTTTAATGTGTCCGACTTCGGTCTTGTGAAATAATCACAATCTTGGCCTTCACTTTCTGTCATCTTCAGCCTACATGAGTGGTAAATAGGGATTATTATGAATGTTAAACCATTGAAAACACTATCAGCACACTATGGTAGTATTTAGTATGAGTACCCCAGGTGGGAAAAAAAGTACACTTGAGTATATTCAATTTAAGTGTACTATTAACCAGGAAGTGCACCATCGTACTTGCTTTGTCCCGGCCCAATCCATACCAAGCACGTATAAAGAGCTGCTCTCAGACTAATGTGTGTTTGAGAACTTAGTGTCTATAGGGTGATACTATTGACACACCACACACACGTTACGCAAGGCTCAGACAATAACTCACAATGACATCATACCAGGTATAAAGTTCTTAACGTGAGGCAGAATCGCCGAGCGGAGGAATAACACACTGACGTCAGAAGTTAATGGAATTTCCAAGTGTAAACAGTGCAACTTTTATTGATTTTGTTTGAAAAGAAATTAATACGACACAGTGCTGACATTTGCTCTGCACATTAACAAAGTGACGACGCACAAACAAACCGGTTCGATCCGGCTGCCGAACACAAATCTGACACCCAACGATCCAAAAATAAAGAAACGTTAACGGGCGCCGCGCGGCGTGAACGCGTGAGATTAAAGCTGGAATCAAAAAGACGTGACCGAGGCTTCGGGGAAGCATTGAACGCACCATGACGTCATGTTTACAGCACGTGACGTTAATGTTGCGTCACGCCGTCGCCCATTTACTACACGGCGTGTTATTTAGCTGAAATCAAATAACGGATGAACACAAAAGAAAGAAAGAAAACAATAGGATTATAATTTGACATGGGAAAAAAATGCCCAACTGGTTCCAGCGCTTCACAATGTGAGAATCTGCTCTTTAATCTTTGTAAAAAAATAAAAAAAGGTACTCTGTTGAGTTTTTGCAAATGTATTTACATTCACCATTTCCCACCAAAGTGCATTAAAGTATCTTATTTAATTTTGTGTTGTTGAGTGGAGGCATTTTAAATCAAAATTGTTTGCATCTCGTCTTTTGATCGGCAGGAAACACGTGAAGCGACCGTGGTCATTCCTCCGTGACTGATCAAAAACTCCACAGGGCACCTTCAAAATAAAACTAATCATGTAATTGTTAGTCAGATAAACTATTTCAAGATGTCTTCTTGGGCTCTCGGAAAAACATTTCATTAATTTGTTATCATTTTATACACTAAACAATTACATTTCCTTTGACGGAACAACACATGATAATTTGTTTATATTTTTATATTTTACTGCAAAACCCCAGAGGCAGCGTTCGCTTTCCATTCGTTCCGCAACACGAACGTCGACTTGCAGAGACTTGAAACGGGTTGAACGTCGTTCTCTAAGTGAGTCGTCGTCGTTGTCTGGCTACGCCTCGAAGACACAGGTAATTACTGCATTATCGCGACAACAACAAACAAACAGACGGGATGTGGACCGCGAGGGTTCAAGTCTGTGCAGGTTGGTTTTCATACAATAAGCGGTCTAGAAGCTTCTTTTTCAGAGTCATAAGCAAAAATATAGAGAGAAAAAAAAAAAACTTAATTTGTAGTAAATGGGCTTAAACATGCACCGGCATCGCTTTCTACCCCAGCTCCGACACGCATCCACTACGGTACGGTAAGTAACGGTAGATAACGGTAAGTAACGGTAGATAACGGTAAGTAGCGGTACGTAAGCAAGCCGCGTGCAACTCTCTCCCAAACCGGATTATACCAAAAACACCATTCTGACTTTTAAAAAAAAGGCAGACATGTGGTTATTTGATTGAAATCATACCTAAAACATTTAAACTCTCAAGCTTTGACCTACAATGCACCCCGCCCCCCCTCCCCACCCGCCCCTTTGACCACAGCCGTAGACTCCGCCCACCTAATGCCTCCCGACACCCAGCGCCCCCTTCAGCAATAGCATTTTTTTTAAACAGGGGGGGGGGGAAAAAGACTCAGAAACAGGAACATGGCTGTACTCAAGTTCTTCTCTCTAAGTGCTCGTCATCCTCATTTTCTTTTAATTGAATTTCTTTTGAATTAATTTATCCCTTTGAGCCGTCATTAAAAAAAGCACAAAAATAAACCATAAACACCGTCAGTGTTGGCCACGTTGTTCACCTGGGTCCCCAGAGGTGTGAGAGCAGAGCCGCCGAGACCCCCGCCGAGGGGGGGGGGGACCGCGCCCCCGCGTCTCGGTGGAATGGCACGTCGACTCGCTCTCTGCACGCGTCGTCCATATCTTTGTATATGCAAACTCTATTTTTTTTCATCTATTAAGAAAATATTTTTGGAAGGTTAAATGAAAATATACAGTTATTAATACAATAGAGTACAGAGCTATGTGTTAAAGGTGATTAAAAAAACGGGCTGATTGTATCTCCCTTTACAATGCACGCAGTTCTCCTTGGTTTAAAGGCAAGAGGTAAAGTGTATAGAAAAAGGGCGCCGCCGTCCTGAAGGCGCTCGAGCATCAGGCGATCGCTTTGGCTTCGGGGAGGAATGCCTCCCAGTACTTTATGAGCTGGGGGAGAAAAGAACACACACACACCAGGCCGGGGTCATTCAGGGTCAACAGGACTTAAAACTGATGCATCTTTTCTCCTTCTCAACCATTTTGTCAATAGACAGACGATTCATTTAACATTTGTGCATAACCAGCCGGTTGAAGACGTTTTATTGGCTCTTGAAATGTGTTAAGAGACTTTAAAAAAAAAGTGTAATGCACAGTGTATATATATATATGGGTGTGTGTGTGTATGTATGTATATATATATATACATACACACATATGTATGTATATATACACACACACACTATGTTTTTATATGTTTAATGTACACATGTATATGTGTGTGTGTATATATATATATATTTAAACATATCAAAAGATGAATTCATAATAAAAGATGAATTGTTAGTTACCTAATGTTTCCTTTTCCCATTATTGTTAAAATGTATTCACATCTCCCACCTGAGCTCATGTTTACTTTCACCTGAGCTCATATTAAATATCCCTAAATAAACCACTGGGACATTATGCGTCTATGGTTGCTTTTCATTTTGATTATTTATATTTCACACTTATTATACTGCCGATTTTTTCTAAATAAGATCACCAGCTCCAAATCATCTTCATTTAAAATCAAATAATACAAAATTAGAATAAAAACTAATAACAGATGTTCGCCGGTCGCCCAGGAGGAATATTTGATGATGTAACCGTCAAACATTCCTGTTTGGTGACACTCACCTGCTGCTGAGACTGGAGCAGACACTCCAGGTAGTTAATGATCTCTTTTTTGAAGCTCTTGGCCTTTTCTTTCTGTATGAGAAAATAAAAAGTAAAAAGTATCCACCAGTCAGTAAAGAGCGTAGTGTCCTAGGCCGAGTGACGGATGAGAATGATGGGAAGATAAACGTCCGTACGTCAAAGCGGACGACTTCCCTTCGCACGGTCGCAGAAACTCTGTCAAAGTCTTTCTCGTACTGCGTCACCTTGACCTCCCACTGGAACCAGAGGAAACACACGGGCGGTTAGGGTCAGTGTTACGAGAACATCGTACTTCTCACTCACAAAGTATACAAAAAAATCTCAACACGTTAAGATCACGAAAAAGAATCTTTCAAGTTTCACTGACGGTCAAAATATTGATTTGTGCTCCTTCTAACTTATAGAACTATAACAAATTGTGCTGGCTCCATTTTTAAACATTGATTATTAAAATCAGTCTCACCAAATGGAGAAAAAAAACCTAAACATTCTAGATACAAGCCCGTTCCTCCAAGGACCAAATTTATAGGAATAAAAATATTTGTTTTTGTCTCAGCCCATAACTGGAAAATGTAAAAACATCCAATATATTTGCTGACCACCACCAGGCTGAGGAATGTTTTCATTGTGCTCGAAGTGCGTGATGATCGGAACAATATGAAAGCTTTGCTCAATAACTATTCATTCATTGATCTCAAAATGATTGGAAAACCATCCAATCAAAAGGCCCGGCGCTGCACCTCAGTGATCTCCTCCTTGACCAGCTGCAGCTTGTCGGGCTTGTTGGCCCACAGCAGCTTGGCCTCCGTCTCTCTCTTCTTCTGCAGCGCCGTCTGCGCGTCCTGCCAGCGCTGCCACGCCTTCATCCGGTGGTCGAAGGAGCCCTGAGGTCACATGACATGTCGGGTTTGTTCACGTTAGCCTCGTATTCAAAACTGGCCAATGACATCAGAGTATTTGTAGTTGTTATTTTTAAACTTAATCTTTTAGCCTTCAAATAAAGCACCGAAATGTAAAGATTTGATTGTTTTTTGTAATTTGGTGCAGAGCAAAATAAATAAAAATATATGAACTGATATAAAAAACATATCATTGTGTAAAGAGTTAAGTATTTACTTCTTCCTACACATTTTCAGATGTCTAACTTACCGAGTAATCTTGTTTTTTCCCCTCCAAAATCTTAATTTATTTTTCTCATGTTCAAAATGCAAATCTTATAAAAAAGAAAAATAATTTTGAAATGAAAGTGACGTACTACATCACCGACGCTGCATCACTCCTCATATTATACACTTTTTGTACACTATTATAGACTATTCATTCCTCCTCCGCATTGGTTCGTACCTTAAAGTCAATATTCTGAGGGAAAGATTCTCTGAACTAAATAAAAATGACCTCACAGCTTGAGACGCAATCGTATGTTTATGCAAAGCCAAATAAAGCCCGTAATGAACGTAGCGATTGTATTTAATTACTGTGTAATATCACTTAGATATCCTGAAGTCACCTCCCTTTAAAAAGGTGAAACCACCTGTGATACGTTAACATGTAGGTCGATTTTTCTTCTGTTACATTGAAGCATCCAGAAAGAAGCAGAACCCAAGTCCTCAGTACCCGCACGGCTCCGAGCAGCCGGATGTAATCGGCGATGAGTTCGGCGAAGCTGAAGGTGTCGTTGGTGGCCTGGTCCTGGTGCAGCTGCTCCATCTTGTCCTCCACCTCCGCCAGCTGAGAGAGCGCCCGGGATAGGGCGGTGTTGTCCTCCGCGCTACCCAGCATGGCCGTGCTTTTGGCGAAGTTGGCCGTGTTTTGCGACAGTTCTGGAGGGGGAGAGAGAGCCGAGCGGCGGCGTGAAACACCAATAAATGTAAAATACTAATAAGTGATCATCTGTGTGAGATTCTGTCTGGACATGGGTTTGTGTCAAAATAAAACTTTCTTTAGAACACATTGGTAAAAAGAAAGTAATTATATATATTTTTAAAATCCATTTAGGCTTTAGTGTTTACTGATGTTCTCAGGCTTCTACACAATCAGACTTCAGACTTGGCCCCCTGCTGGCTATGATACATATTGCAGGTTTAAGGACACCAGGGCTTCTCTCTCAGACCTGGCGGTTGCCACCTGGTGGCTGACGATCTCATTAACGAAACGTCACCCTGAACTTTGCGCCAAAATGATCCTCATCTTCTCAAAATCAGACGAATAAACGAACGGCGTGGGACACTCATCGAAGACGAACCTTTCCTGTGAACGACCAGAGACTCGACGAGCGAGTGGAGCTTCCTGAACTGCTGGTCTGCGGACTCCACCTCCTGCAGCTTGTCTTCAAACCACTGTGGAACAAACAGAACACACACTCTGTTTGTACAACTCTGTTGCGTCACAACGCCACATCATCACAAACTGGGAAAAAAAAGAAGAAAAAGAGAAAGGTCGAGTCCCATTGGGTCAAAAACGGATTTAATGTTTTTGAATTGTGTGATGATTGAACTTCGATACTTTACCAGTTCATAATTAGAGTTTTAACTATGAAAATGAGTCGTCGATATCTCATGCATTCAGAATACATGTTCAGAGTTTCTAGATTCATACATGTATGCAAAAAAAAACCCACACACACGAATAATCCAGTGCAGTTTAACGCACTCCTCTTCCTTTGCAGGCGCTCAGTCGGAATATTTGAAGAAGCTCAAAGTCTTTCTGTGCGTGTGGGACCGTGAGCTCAGATCAAAGGGACTCGGCTCCGGTTCTTTAGATAACAACTCTGTGATCAGCAGGATCTCTGGTGTTCAGTCAACTGGAATAACATCAACTAAATAAACAGTTAGAAATGCACCGACACAGAGCGCTCCAAACAATTCCACCAGATCAGTTTACTGAAGGGCGTGTCGGATCCGATCAGATCATCACGGATAAGTTTACTGTCATAAATAAACACAAAATGACAAGTTAACAAACTAATGTTCAGACTAAATGTCACAAGACTGTGTTCTGCTTTTTTCAGAAAAATTCAGATTTCCTCACAACGAAAAATGAATCTGCGGTTTACAAATTTTTGTTGTTCATTTTTAGGAAGCGCGGTGCAACCGGAGCGACCGTTTACCGCTGAACTCACCACGTCCGACTCGTTCATCTTGATGGTCATTTTGCTGACGGCGTCCGTTGCCTTGGTGATCATCTTCAGGAAGCCGGCGCCGCTCAGAGCCTGAGTGCCCACAGCTCTGGGCAACTGGAGGTATAAACGCACGTTACAACAGACTGCAGCTGGAAATATAATAAACTTTAGAGATCATAAAAAGGTGGGAGGGAAAAAACACATTAACTAAACGTGAACACCAATTTTTATTTGTAAATTAAAATGGTTAACTTTGTATTTTTTTCCACATACCTCCACGGTGAATAAAGAATACTTTCTTTTACATTTTTTTTTTTTTTTAAACATGTCGATGAATTTGAATAAATATGAACCACGTTATCAAAACTATATCAAATCATCGATTTACAAATTCACACACAACTCTTGTGGTATAATCTTAGTCTCATTTATCCAGTTGGGTGTAGTTTTGCTGGAGATATTTATTTTTATCAAGAGCTTTTTGTTGTTTTTAAATCATTCCCCGTTGGCTGTGTAGACGCGTGAATAAAAACAACGTTCTCCTCAAGAATAAAAAAGGTAAACTCAGTTTCCGCTTACCGTATTTTCCGCACTATAGGGCGCACTGGATTATAAGGCGCACTGTCAATGAATGGTCTATTTTCCATCTTTTTTCATGTATATAGCGCACCGGACTATAAGGCGCATTAAGCGAAACAAAACAGTCAGCCAGTCAAATTTTATGAAACGTGTTCACAATAACTCTCAACATTGTTCAGTTATAACACGTAAAATACAACACAATACACTCACAACCGCAAGCGAGAACTACAGTGAAGGGTGACATCGTTCTGGTCCCCGTTTCCTCCACGGTGCGGTTCACGGGGCTATCAGAGGTGAGGGGAACCGTGTCCATGTTGGTGACGTGCTCTGACCGGATCTTGTTTTCAGTGATCTGGTTTTTGCAGTATTACTCCGCGACGCTCCTAACTGCGGTAGCCGTGATGCTGCAAGCGGTGCGGCTTTGGAGTTTACCGAAGTCGTACTAAAACATGTTGACAGCGCGCCGTGAACCACACAAAATCGCACAAACAGAATTAATCCATATACAAGGCGCTCCGGATTATAAGGCGAACTGTTGTTTTTTGAGAAAATTAAAGGCTTTTAAGTGCGCCTTTTAGTGCGGAAAATACGGTACTTACTTCCTCTCTCTCCAGGAACTCTCTGACATCCGGATCTTGGAGAAGAGACGGGTGGTTTACGATCCTCTGGAGATATCTGTTGAACGATAACGGCTCAGAACATTACGGTTTTCGCGACTCGTCCCGAAGCCGCCGTCCCTCGCGTCTCCTTCACCTCTCCAGCGCGGCTCTTCTTCTCTCCACAAAGTCTGCCGATGAGGAATCTTCCTTGCCCACCTTCACCTTCGTCATCCCTGTGCGACACAACGACCAACACGCCTTCTTACAGCCGTCGGAGAGCACGTTACGAAAGTTACGGTACCGGAGGGAAACGGCAAAGTCAGCCTACCCAGAATGCTCTTCTCTGGCGGCGGCGGCACGATGAAGCCGTTGGGTCCGTGCTTTTCAGACAGCTTCTCGTAGAGGCCGAGGAAGTCGCTGAAGCGCCGCCTCACCGTGAAGGTCTTGTTGCGGAACATGGGCAGCTGGGTCTGAAACACATTCGCATGAGTTGGACGTCCCGAAAAGAGGCGAACGTTTGGTGAACTACTTCTGTGGAATTCTGATGTAATCTATGTTTGCCTTACAAGACCAGTGCAGGGGCGTTTCCGCTGAAAAATCGCTGACCACTATTTCCTCTCCCAGCACATTGTTACCACACATGACCAACATCCTCTGGGGGCAGGGCTCCAGACTAACTTTTTTTACTAGGAGCACAGTGGCCCCTAACTTAAAATTTTAGGGGCGCAAGCAGAAAATTTAGGGGCGCACACAGGGTTTTTCCTGGGTCAAAATGGGTCTTCGGTGCTCCCCAAAAAAAAATGTTTGCGCGCACCGTCTATTCGTGCAGGTCGAGCTATTGAGTGAGTGATCAGCAGCTGGCCGCTCTGTCCATTCACGCACCTCACTGTTGTGTATTGATCAGACAAGAAGACACGCTTATCAACTCCAGTGTTTCCCCTACCATTATAACAGGGTGAAATCTCCCCCCCCCCGTCAACAATTCTTGGCTCGCGTGACAGAGCGATGCGCGCACCGACATCGAAGTTCTGCCGTGATGCGCGCACACGGGTGAGCACACTCACCACCCCCCCCACCCATTGATTGAATGCATTCATAGAAAGCAGTTTCTTTTAGGAAACGGAATCAAAAATAAATATTACTATGCAGCATGTTCTCTTTTCAATACCATCTAGGGTTTGATGATGTTATGATTAGAGATGCACCGATCAGGTTTTGGTGCCGATCACCGATCACTGAAATCAGTATCTGCCGATCACCGATAATACCGATCACCGAGTCGATTGAAGCATTCTATTTATTGTGTAGCATTATTGCCTAGGACTATGAGGAAATACATATATAAAGCAACTCAAACATGAAAGAAATTACAGATTTCTTTAAACATTTAGGACTTTTACTTTGAAAAAATGTCCTAATTGATACATTAAAATTGTTTGATTGCTATTGTAGAGGATTTCAGTTATGTATGGAACACATCTGCATTATTCATTTCCTGGAACTCAGGACTTTTTTTAACATACAAAAGTCTGACTTATTATATTATAAACTCTTCCTTGGTCCAGTAAAAATGTTTTAATGTTAGCATAATTTAAGCTAAATCTCAGAAATGATCTATAAAGATACATCAGTTCATTGTTTACTTTTATATGTTCGTGTATGATTTGTCGACATCTTATTTTGATAAACGGATGTTGTTTCACGTGGTTCTTTCCGCTAACTTTGCAAAACCGGATGTTGTCACTTAGATCCTTCCACTAACTTTATCAAAATCCTCGCGCGCTCCCGATCGAATGCGTTTACTGTGAACATCAGTGTATAGGGGCTCAGACATGTGAGAGTCGGCTGAGTTGACCCAGAGATTCAACTCGGGGGACGGGGACGCCGCTCGGTGGTGAGGATCCCCTCGTGGACCTCTCACTCTGCGGCCCTCGCCCTCGTTGTGTCTCCGCTGCGGTGCGCCTCTTTTCACACATTAGCCCCCCCCCCTCTCACACACAGGCCAGCCTTCTTCTTCTTCGGTTTTCGTCTCCTTTCTTCTTCTTCTGGAGTTAATGTCGGTTAGCAAACCAGTCATTCAGGCATTACCGCTAACTATAGTGGGCTGAAGTGTAGAACAAGTTTGTCAGCAACAAAAATATTTCATAACAAAAAAAAGAAATCTGCTAATTTACTGGTCGCGCATGCGCGAGTTGATGAAAAATTTACTCGCACTGTGTCTAATTTTAGGCGCAAAATGCGACCATTTGGTCGCAGTCTGGAGCCCTGTCTGGGGGTCCATAACCATTTTGACCAATGGACACGACTTTTAACCACATTTCCACGACCAAAAATAAAATGTGTAATCTCGGTGCGTACGTGAAAAAGTGAGAACATTTAGTATATAAACTAACAAGGAGTACTTTTCCAAGCATGGTTAAATCTACACTTCCCTGGCATAGTGGATTATCCCGACCGCTTCCCTAAACTACTGTTGCTATGGTGACTGTGGGTTCACTCGTATGAGAGCGTATATGCTGGATTATATTTTCAGCGTCTTTCCTTTAAAAGCATATCAATTATTTCCAACTCAGCAGAAATTAACATATCAATATAACAAATTTCCATGATTTTTCCATGCCTGGAAATAACCATTTTAAAATCCCATGACTTTTCCAGGTTTTCCATGACCGTACGAACCCTGTGAAATGCTCAAGTTGTTACCTGTGTGGTTACTTTGTAGGCCATGTAGGCGTTCATCCCGTCCCCTGAAACAAAAAGAAAAGGATGAAAGTCAGAGCAAGAGAAGACACACATAGATATAAATACTTAGAGCATCACTTGGGGCGAGCTGCACGTGAAACTTTAAGATACTTTGTCACTCGTTTCACAACTTGGCTTTGTCTTCTTCCCAAGTTTGAAATAATTTAATTCAAAAAAGTCGAGCACCTCAAAGCCACCGTTGCTTGCTTGATGTTTGTAGTAGTGCACAAACTAATGACAAACCTTATTGCACTTAAAGAATAAAACCGGATAAAAACACGAAATAAAAAATAAATAATTGAGCGTCACCTATTTTTTCAGGGTCTTTGATAGAGATAGCGATCTCAAATTTGTCTTCTTGCTCCTCTTTCTCCTCCTCTTCATCCAACTGAAACAAATATTGAATAGAAAGTGTAACACTTCCACTTTATTTTCTTTCAAAATGGGATTTTTTTGTAACAGTTTATTTTCAATTAATCGTTGTGGTAAAAAATATATACAAGAAAAAATTTTGACATTCCAGAAAACTGAAATTAGCAAATCCCTCGAAACAGTTTTCGGTGGTTACTTTGTTTCAGTCCCACTGGGAACATCACTCTTGGATTAGATGTGTGTGTGTGTGTGTGTGTGTGTGTGTGTGTACCTCCTCCAAGGAAGCAGCCTGTGGCTTGGCCAGGCTGCCGCTGCCGCCGGCCGCTGCCACAGAGGGGGCGGCCGCAGACGGCATGGCCGCCACATCTTTCTTCCTCTCGTCCCGCGGGCTGTCGAGAGACAGCTCCACTGTTGCTTCTTATAGAGAGAGGAAACACAAAAAGAAGAAACCAGACGGAGGTCATTATAAGAATAAGAATATACACTTTTATTAATCCCCAAGGGGAAATTAGTTCTCTGCATTTAACCCATCCTTAGTTATTAAGGAGCAGTGGGCTGCAGTGATGCGCCCGGGAAGCAACTGGGGGTTCAGTGACTTGCTCAAGGACACTTCGACTTGCAACTAATGGGGAGAGCGGGGATCGAACCCACAACCCTGCGGTTGCAGGACGGCCCTCTTACCCCACTGAGCTAAAGCCACCCCGCCATTACACTCTAAAGAGAGACGTTCATCGTGGCACAAATAAACATGTAAACTCATACCGACTCCGGACTCTGATCAGTTTGTTATTTTGCTTTCAGCCTCTAACTTAATCCAGTTCAATCATGTGAGGACCGGCGCTTGTGACCTGAAGTCACAAGAGCCTATCTCATGGGAGAGTTAAAGAAGGACTTCCACTGTTTGTACACACAGACGTTTATGTTGACCATCACATTATTGTTCTGACCGTGAACCCTTTTGTTGTGCGTTATCCTCCATCTGTCTCTGTTCATTTCCTGTCAGCCTTCTGTCGACTATCTCATAAAAAGGTAAACATACCTCCACAAAAGTAAACACTGGAAGGTAAAGAACACACTGAAATGCTGTATTAAGACCATCTGGTGTGTTTGATTGTAGTTGGTAATTGATAGGATTTTACTTCCAGTAAAATCGCTAATAAAAATAAAAAAAGAAACTGAATTAATTGGATGAAAAATTGAAAGTTTGAATGATTTGCTCAATGCTCCTCATAGAACGCTAAAATCCTAGAATCTTGATCAGGGAACACAATAATAATAATATGTTGACCCACCAGCAAATATATCCGTGTCCTCTTCAGAGTGCACGCCGTTGGTCTTGGAGTTGACCGAGTTGGTCTTCTTGACGCTGGGCGCGGTGGCGACGGCTTCCTCAGAGAAGATGTCGGCGGGCTGCGTGGCGCGGTACCCGTCTTGCAGAGGACCGCCCATGCTGCCGACGTCTCGAGACGCCGCGGTCGGGACGGGTTTGCCCTTCGGCTCTTTGGCGGCGGGTTTCTTCGCCGGGGCGCCGAGCGGCCCGCCGAACAGATCCTCGTTGGCTTCTCCGAAGAGGCTCTTCTGCGGCCGCTTGTCGGATTTGGTCTGCCGCGGCTCCGCGAACAAGTGGTTTCCCTCGTCTTCGAACAGATCGACGGCCGCCCGGCTGGGTATTTTGGCGGCGGCGGCGGTGGGCGTCGCGTCGCCGAGGAAGTCAACCAGAGGGTCGGCGAATTTGACACAGGCAGGTGGCGGCTTTTGAGCGTCGCTAGATAACAAATCATCACTGAGGTCGATTATAGAATCGGCGGAGGCTTTGTTTGCTTCCTCTTCAAGATCGCTTCCCGTTTCCCCGTTGCCGGGCGGATCCGTCACATCGCTTTCATCCACCGCCGCTTCGACAGTCACAGCAGCGAGCACGGCCTCCTCTCGCGGAGCTTCGGCGTCACCTCCGAATATGTCTACGAAATCATCTGAGGGTTCATCTAAAGGGATTTCAGTCGTGTCTATGGCAACGTCGACGAGGGCACTTTGGGCCGCGTCTTCGGGAGAGTCGGCGATGTTGTTCGTAAGGTCGAAAAAATCATCCGAGGGTTCCCTGACGACGTCGCTCGTCGGTTTGTTTTCCGCGACGGGCTCGATCAGGGGTCCATCCATGAGGTCGGTGGGAGAGTCCATGAGAACATCGCGGGGTTGACTGGCAGGTGGCAGTGTGGGGTCCATTTTGGTCAGTGGAGGGTTGCTCTGGAGATGAGGGGAAACAATTTCACAATTAACTGTCAATTGTTTTCTGGGTTAATAAAATCTGTATTTCCTTCAACTAAATGGGACGCCTTCCAAAACAAATGTATCTTAAATCTACAATCATACTAAACAAAAGCAGATAGTTGAGAAAATTGAGATTTCTGCTTGGAAACTGAAATGATTAACCTTGATTTTCTAAATTAAATCAATCAATCAACTAACAGATTAAATCGCCTAAACTATTTTTCCTTCACTTTGTAATATGTTTTCCATGAATGGTATTATTACAGTCTGGAAGGCATACTTTAACCAAAACATTAGATTAAAACGTTCACTCTCGTTTAATCAAAAGGAATAAAGCTTCCGAAATCAGACCGCAAATAAAAAGACACTTCCTCATTACATGACCTGAAACAAAACAAAAATCACAAGTCTGCAGCATAGTCCAAGTCTTTGGTTGTCTCAGATTTAGATGCCAGACACATTTATTTTGAATATAATATTGCTGAAATAACAAAAGTCACAGCCTAACAAAGATTTGTATTTTGCCAGAAAGCAAAAATATAATATTTTTGAAGCAAATCAAACACATTCTAAGAAACAAGCTGGTTTCAGTGTAACTTATAAAGATACTGGAAGCAGTAACAGTTTGTTTTTATACTCATTTCCATTGTATCTGGGCCTGCAGACACTTTTGGAAGCTCAGAAGAATACACCATTTGTATCCGAGTCCAAGCTACTGGGTTTATCGCTTAAAAATAAAATACTCCTTTTAAATGAGAAAAGTACCTTGAAGAAAACTAATCTCATAGTGAAACCTTGAATCGTGTTTTTAGAAATAGCTTTTTCAGACAAGCAGCTGGAAGAAGACAGTGTATATATACACTCAGGTGACAGTTTAGTAGGTATTCTGCAATAAAATCCAAAAGACTGTAAAGTTACATTTTAGTTGAAACTTTTATAGAGAGGTAATGATTAAACTTTATGATAGTTTATTATGCTGCAGTTTGTGGTGCTGTTAAACCGTATTGTGTTATACTGAGAGGTGTAATATTTAGTCCACCCTCACACAAGAAAACATGATACACCTCTCCGCTTGGTGCATCTAGTGAACCGTTAACTCATTATAAATGTTGATAAACTGTACACTGTACCTGCAACATTATCCACGTCTCTGGTATCCAGCTGTACGGTCTTTACGCATTTGTTTTCACTAGAATATTCCTAAAACACAACTTCCTCATAGTCATCATGTGGTTGAATTGTATTGTAGCGAGAGGTGTAATATTTAGTCCACCGAGGTATAGTGCAAATAACTCGTCATAGACTTTGGGTGTACGTGTTTGCTAAGTATCACATTGAGTAATACTATGTAAACAGTTTCTCAACACAATGTATTTTCTAATAAATAAAACTAGGCTAGAGTGCTCACCAATAATCATGGTCCAGCTGCACACATTGCATCAGGTAAAAAAAAAAAAAGTTTTAAACCAAACATCCACAACTTGCTGAGTAATGTTTTCCATGCAGCAAAGAGAGAAAAGGGGAAAAAAATCAGAGACAGCAACTTTCCAATCTCTCCTCTGAACTTTGACTTCGACAAAACATCCGGGTTCTGACCACGTGACCACAGTTCACATGACAGGAGGCTGCACGAGCCAGATTTTGTGCATCGTGAATTGTAAACCACTAATTTAACGTATATGAATACAACCACTTTCACAAACAACCCACACAGACCACATCCCCTACACACTGCTCACACTTTGCTGCACCTTTGCATGGCACGAAAGTCTACACCAAGTTAAACCTCGACAGTGCACAGAAAACACCCACATATCAAACAAACAGGAACTTCTAATTAAATAAATCAAAGTCATCCGGTTTCCCAATCGACCCGATAAATAAATCAGCTAGCAGTGAAACTTTTCAGGAATAAAACAATACCAAAACGGGCGTTTGCAAATGAAAGATAGTGTTAAAGATGTTCACTTTGCCGTTTAAAAGCTGCGATACAAGGTGTGTTTTCTGCATTAAAACCCGTTCACTGCATCGACAGCATCAGTCACATTATCCGACAAAAAGATAGTCGATTAAGTCGACGATATTTCTCCCCAACGCGTAATTAAACAAGCTCAAAGCGTGTTAACACTCTCCTAAACTTTTGCTTCAGCGCATCTCTCGTGACGGCGAGCCAGCTCGTCTTTTGGCAGTTGGTGTCAGTTAGCCAGATATCAGCGGCGGGCTTAGCTTAGCGCGAGACCGACGTTAGCTCCGCTCAGACATACCGCCTTCACGAAGAGGAGGTCGTCCCCGCCGTCGTCGTCGACCCCTCCGCCGTCGTCTTCATCGCTGTCTCGGCCTCCGACTTCCTCGGAGTCCAGCACGTCTTGGTCCTCGGAGTCGGGGAACGGAGGCGGACTGCGCGCCGAGCTGGTCGCCATCTTCAATCTTCTAAAAACAAACACACAACCGCTCGCGCTCACTCTCTCTGCTCGCGCCGCACTAACGGACGTCGACGGCGTCTCCCCTTTGTAGCCGCTAATTTAGCCGCTAACTTTTCCAGTTCGCCCGGAAGAAACGGAGCTTCCCCTAAACCGAGCAGAGACTGGCTGGAGGCGTGCGGACGCGCGAACTACCGCTTATCTGTTTTTTTTTGTTTGTACTTCCTGGTCCTCCTACTTTTTTACTGTTAGCTAGCCAGAAAGCTCGTTGGCGGCCATGAGACAAATGCAGCGGTTGAGACGGTAACATGGACCTGGACAGCGGTGCCAATCCGCGCCCATATTGAGTTTTTTCTTCTTCTTCTTCTTCTTTTGTTGTCGTGGGAGGGTGGAGATGTTTCGTCACGTGCATATCGGAGACTGTGAAGCGCGAGAGCCGCTTCTCTCAGGTGAATACCCGGAGCGAGAGCAGCGGGACTCAGACGAAGGTAACCGGAACACTTGTTGGGACTTTATTTCGTCACAAACTGTAATTGAAGTCGTGTCGCACAAACATACATACATACACACACACACGTACATGTACACGCATACATATACACACAGGTGCGCACGCACCCATCAGTAGTTCTTACCTCATTAACAGGTAATTAACGTTAGATCATTAGATATTGTTCTTTTATTTATTTGTATTCATTTTAAAGACCAATATAATAATACTACACCTGTCCATGCAGAAGAAGAAAAACAACTGGATTTGTAGTGCATGACACACAATATCCCCCTTTTTTTTAAACAGCTTCAGTAAGTACATTTATTCAACTAGCTACAACTTTTGAGTATAATTTAAAGGAATTTGTACTTCATTTGAAAGTTCAGTAAGTTCTGCTTCTTTTAATAACAACAAACGTGATCTCATTTGAGAAGCTTGGACCAGTGACATCTTGGCATGTTTGCTTGAATTGTTAAATGTTTTCTTGAATTAATCAATTATCAAAACAGTAGCTATTTAATTGCTCACATATTTTCTCAATACAGCACATCACAACCCATTTTTGTTATATTGTTCAGAAAACCGACAACCACTGAAATACTTCCTGATCCAGGGTTTCTGTTTGTCTATTAGATTGTGGTAATTAAACATTGTGTTCATTAAACTTCCCTTTTCTTTTGAACCCTTTGTTTGCTTTGATCCGTTTGTGTGCTCTGTTTTTTTTTAGAAGAAATTATGTTCGACAGGTGCACGTCGAAAATCACGTGTGACCCCGGTGGGAACGCCAAGAGAAGATTAACGTACGAGGAAGCGGTAGAGGAAGCAGGTTCGATGGTCGTTTTTTCTTTTGACTGTCGTGTTTTATGTTGCATGTGCAACAAAAGCAAAAGGGAACGTGGTATTGTGGTTCTAGAGAGGGGGAAACTTGGTAGAACAGTTGTTTGAGGACCTAAATATGTCGTTTAAACGGGAGGATCTTTCTTCGCTGAAAAATTATCTACGAACTAAAAACACAGCATTGTTTCATAGTCTATAACAAATCATCAGGCTTCAGACCCAGCCAGGTCCAATGGACCCTATGAGACGTGGAGTCACAAAGACTCCGGGGAGGAAGCAGAGTTAGTAATGATGGAGAGATGAAAATTCATCTATGAGTAGAGAGAGAGAAGAGAAGATTCAGTTTATTTGTACAGCCCAATTTCACAAATTACGAATTTGTCTCGGAATGCTTTACAATCTGTACACATAGACATCCCTGCTGCCCCAAAACCTCACATCGGATCAGGAAAAACTCCCAAATAACCCTTCAGGGGGGAAAAGGGAAGAAACCTTCAGGAGAGAACAGAGGAGGATCCCTCTCCAGGATGGACAGAACAATAGATGTCATGTGTACAGAAGGAAGAGAGGTGCTCAGTGTATCCTAAGCGTCCCCCAGCAGCCTATCAGCCTATAGCAGCATCTCTAGGGCTGGACCAGGTGAACCTGATTCAGCCCGAACTATAAGACTATCAAGAGGAAAGTCTTCAGTCTACTATTAAATGAGGTGACTGTGTCTGCCTCCAGGACTGAAGGTGAAGCTGGTTCCTTAAAAGAGGAGCTTGATCCCTGAAGGCTCTGACTCCCATCCTACTTTTTAAGACTCTAGGAACCACAAGCAGCCCCATATTTAGTGAGCGCAGCCCTCTAGTGGGGCAATACGGTACTACAAGCACCGTAAGATACAAACTTCTCTCTTTGATCACTCACTCTCCGTTCCGCTCTCGGCCCCTCAGGTTTTGGCTGGTTCCACTGGCTGCTGCTGGTGGTGTGTGGTTGGGCCAACGCCAGCGACGCCGTGGAGATCCTCTGCGTGTCTTTCCTGCTGCCGACGGCGCGCTGCGACCTGCTGCTGAGCTCCTCAGACATGGGCCTGCTCACCAGCAGCATCTTCCTCGGTGAGTCACGGTCAGTCAATGAATCGGCGTGTGTGTGTGTGTGTCGTACCTGAGCTGAAGTGCATCGACAGAAATTGTTTATTTTAAGCAAAACGGCCGATTGTTCTCTGGTTTCGCTGCTTTTTTTAATCATATGTGACAGTGGATTTAATATTTTTGGGTTTTAGACTTTGGACAAAACAATCATGTTGAAGACATCACTATATGGTACTTTTATATGTTAGCATTTTATAGACTAAACAATTAATCAATCAAATAATACACAGGTTTGTCAATAATGTTGCAGTCCTAAAGTTTGAGGTATTTATCATACCTCATGTGTACAATTCTAAAGTAGTCACAATGACTGACTTTGCAGTGTTACACAAATAGGTAATACAACATTATACAAAAGAGAAATAAATGTATAGTTTTCATTTTATGTTTGTCTGAATTATTCAAAAAAATGAGGCTGCAGTGAAGAATGAGTTAAAACTGGAGTTCAGAAATGTCACCAACATTTGTATAAAAGAAGAAAAAGAGCCTAAACTCTTAAATCTAGTTGTAAAATCAACACTAAAGGAACAAACAAGATGGCTGGTGTGTGTATGTTATTGTCGTCTTTCCTGTTATTCTCCAGGCATGATGGTGGGCGGCTACACGTGGGGATACCTGGCGGACCAGAGGGGGCGTCGCCGGGTCCTGGTTGTGTCCCTGGCGGTCAACGGGGTGTTCGGGGGTCTGGCCAGCGTGGCCCCGTGGTTCTGGCTCTTCCTGCTGCTGCGGTTCATCAGCGGCGTCGGGTGAGGACGGTTCTTTTGTTTTCCTTCTGGAGGGATGGAGTTTACAGTGGATATGTTTTTCTGATGCTCGGCTCCTTCGTGGGAAAACAATGGTCCGACTCGTTTTAGCCGCGCCCTCATGCGCACGAGAATAACTTGTTGTTCCGCCTCGGCAGGGTCGGGGGCTCGATCCCCGTCGTCTTCTCCTACTTCTCCGAGTTCATGCCCCGACTGAGGAGAGGCGCCATGATCAGCGCTCTGGCCGCCTTCTGGATGGCAGGAAACATCCTGGCTGCAGGTGGGGACATACGTCAAGAGGACGATGTCAGTGTTGCGGGAGGGAGAGAGAGGGGGAGAGAGAGAGAGAGAGGGGGGGGAGAGGCAGGCAGGCAGGCAGGGAGAGAGATGATGATGAGGAGGAGGAGGAGGAGGGGGAGAGAGGGGAGAGGAGAGAGAGGAGAGAGACAGAGAGAGGGAGAGAGAGGGAGAGAGAGGGGGGAGAGAGGGAGGGAGAGAGAGGATGATGAGGAGGAGGGGGAGAGAGGGGAGAGGCGAGAGAGGAGAGAGAGAGAGAGACAGACAGAGGAGGGAGAGAGAGAGGGGGGAGAGAGGGGAGAGAGGAGAGAGAGGATGATGATGAGGAGGAGGAGGAGGAGGAGGGGAGAGGAGAGGAGAGAGAGAGAGAGAGGGAGAGAGGGAGGGAGGCAGGCAGGGAGAGAGAGGATGATGAGGAGGAGGAGGGGGAGAGAGAGAGAGAGAGAGAGGGGGGAGAGTGAGGGGGAGAGAGAGAGAGAGAGGGGGAGAGAGAGAAGGAGAGCGAGAGAGGGAGAGACAGAGGGGGGAGAGAGAGAGAGACAAAGGGGGGGAGAGAGAGAGGGAGAGAGAGGGAGGGAGAGAGTTAGAGAGAGAGGGAGAGAGAGAATTTTTGGTCCGTATAATATTGCTGAAACTGGCTTGTGATAGTATGAACACGACAACATCTCAAATGAATTAATGATTTAAGTTCATATTTATTTCTCATGTTGCCTTTTATTTATTAGATAGTGGCTGTAGAGACACAGAGAGAGAGAGAGAGAGAGAGAGAGAGAGAGGTTGAGACAAACTACAGATGTCATTCACGTTTCAACCACTAGGAGCTCTAACTCCGTCTCCAGGTTGCTCTTCAGTGTCTGTCGGCTCGCAGTCGGAGCCAAACAAATGAATCCGTCTCTGGCTGGATTCCCGGAGCTGGATCAGTCCCAAGTTTAGTCAAACGCTTCTCACCCTCTCCACCTTTAATGGTGTTGATGCATCCTTCAAACGCACATATTGTGACTCCTCCCCTTCGGGGCGCGAGGCGGCAGGTCCTCGGCGGGCGGCGCTCTTGACCGACGGCTGCTTCCTGTCTGCAGGTCTGGCCTGGCTGGTGATCCCAAGCAACTGGGCACATTTCTCTGTGGGAACGCTGGACTTCCAGAGCTGGAGGCTGTTCGTGGCGCTCTGCTCCGTCCCCAGCCTCAGCTCCGCCCTCCTCTTCCGGCTGTTCATGCCCGAGAGCCCCAAGTTCCTCATGGAGGTACATTTGTTTTCAAGGTTTTTGCAGCCCCGTCCTTTTCTCCGAGTTATTGTTACCTTCGCATTGAAAATGCGGAAGGTTATGTTTTGATCGCCGTGTATTTATTTATTTATTTGTATGCGTGTTACTCGCATAACTCAAAAAGTATTAAACCGAATCGCATGAAATTTGGTGGGATGATTGGTTATTATCCGGGGATCATTTGATTAGATTTTGGGATCGATCGGGTCAAAGGTCAAGGTCATGAAAAGGTCAAGATCTTCCTTTTACCATAGCGCGGTCAATTTCTATCCAATTGGCATGCAACTAATGCCAAAATGTTCATAATTCAATGCCCAATCTTGTGATATGAGAAGGTGTGCACTCTACCGAGTGCCCGTTCTAGTTTTAATACATGTATTTTTTTCCCCGTCCTGTCTTTTGCCAGACGGGCCGTGAGAAAGAGGCGATCCACGTCTTCCAAGTGATGTTTAAGCTGAACACGTGGGGGAAAGGAAAGAATTTACCGGTATGAACGGCGTGATGTTGGTCAAATACAAAAAGATAAGGATCCAAATGATCATAAACAAAATGAAAACAAACAAATAGTGCAACAAGGGAAGTGATGTTTGTATTGAAAGTAGATCATTTGTGTTACTTCTCTCAACCTGTCCTCCCTCCGCTCTTCAGTAAAGTAACGATGGATTCTTGTCTTCCGCTCTGTTGAAGGAGTTTGGCTTGTGCACCAGCTCCAAGCAGAGAGGAGGACCGGAGGAGACCAGAACCCACGGCGGCTCACGGCGAGAGAGGCTGGCCTGTGGTTTGAGGAAGGTACGACATCCACGGAGAGGAAATGCGTGAAAGGATAAAAGGATATTTATTATTTAATATTCTGCTCCATGTGTTTAGTTTAGTTTAGTTTATTAAGGATCCCCATCAGTCTACACCGTAGTGGAGATTATTCTTCCTGGGGTCCAGGCAAAAAATACAAATACATAAAATGCAGTACAGCATGATCAATTATCACAAAAACACTAAGACTTTGAAAACAACATTTACATTAAAAGTAAAATAATAATACCCAAATACCTAAAATAATAACCTAATCTACTCTAATTTCCTTTCTGATTATTGCTGCCTGAAGTTTCCTTTTGAAATCACGTTTATTTCTTGTTAGTCACATATGAGGGGAGCACATTCCAGTCTGCAACGGCTCTGGACATTACTGATTTCTGAAGTGCATTTGTTCTGGGTAGAGGAAAAGTAAAGTGACCATTTAGTTTAAGTTTATTTTAGTTAAAGTGAGATGCCTGTTGACGACGTCTCCGTAGAGCCTTTAGTTCAATACGTGTCCTTTAGGACCCGACGCAGCGCGGTTGTCTTGAACTGCTCTCTGTCATCATTATTTTCGCAATTAAAAAATAAATATGTTTTACTTTTTATATAGTAAATCAGCACTTTTGAGAAACTGGAACTCGCTCAAAAAATGTCCGTTGATTATTTTCGATTAAACGTGTGATTATTTTAGCTTCTTTGCAGATTTGCCGTGTGGTTATTGGATTTGACACATTCATTAAAGAGTGTTTAAAAAAATAATTCTTAATTATGAGTTCTTAAAACCTGTGCCAGTCTCTTTAAGCTGAAGTCATGGAGCCAGCAGCAGCCTCTCAGGGTGCCAGTTATTGTGGTTTAAAACATATCCCCAAACATTTTCAAAAAGATTAGCATTTTTCCCTGTTGCTAATATTTCTTTTTGAAGTATATTTCCTTGATTATTATTATTCTATAAAATGTGTCGATGTCATTTTAAATCCCGTCTTTGTCCTGCAGGTGTTGATGCCGATGAAACAGATGTTTACTGGTTCGCTCCGGTCCAGGAGCGTCGCTCTGCTCCTCGTCTTCTACTGCATCTCCTTCGGGTGAGCGACCCCGTCACGCCCTCCTCCTCCTCCACGTCCTCCTCCACGTCCTCCTCCACGTCCTCCTCCACGTCCTCCACATCCTCCTCCATGTCCTCCACGTCCTCCTCCTCCTCCTCCACGTCCTCCTCCACGTCCTCCTCCACGTCCTCCTCCTCCACGTCCTCCTCCACATCCTCCTCCATGTCCTACTTCACGTCCTCCTCCATGTCCTCCACGTCCTCCTCCTCCTCCTCCACGTCCTCCTCCTCCTCCTCCACGTCCTCCTCCACGCCCTCCTCCTCCTCCTCCTCCACGTCCTCCACAACGTCCTCCACATCCTCCTCCATGTCCTACTTCACGTCCTCCTCCATGTCCTCCACATCCTCCTCCTCCTCCACGTCCTCTTCCACATCCTCCTCCACGTCCTCCTCCACATCCTCTTCCATGTCCTCTTCCACGTCCTCCTCCACATCCTCTTCCATGTCCTCTTCCACATCCTCCTCCACGTCCTCATCCTCTTCCACATCCTCCTCCACGTCCTCCTCCACTTCCTCTTCCATGTCCTCTTCTACATCCTCTTCCACATCCTCTTCCACATCCTCCTCCACGTCCTCCTCCACTTCCTCTTCCATGTCCTCTTCTACATCCTCCTCCATGTCCTCTTCCACGTTCTCCTCCACGTCCTCCTCGTCCTCCACGTCCTCCTCCACGTCGTCCTCCACTTCCTCCTCCACATCCTCCTCCATGTCCTCTTCCACGTCCTCCTCCGCGTCCTCCACTTCCTCCTCCACGTCCTCCACTTCCTCCTACATATCCTCCTCCATGTCCTCTTCCACGTCCTCCTCCACTTCCTCCTCCACGTCCTCCTTTACAAAACTGTTTCCACATTCAAGTGTTGGTCTTATCTCTTTCAGTTACTACGGGCTGTGGATGTGGTTCCCGGCGCTGTTTGAGCGAATGGAGAGCGGCGGCGGCTCGCCGTGCGCCAACACCACGGCCACCATCACGTCTCCTACGCTCCACAACCACAGCTGCTACCCGGTCAAGACAGCAGGTGTCTGTGTGTCTGTGTGTCTGTGTGTGTGTGGGTGTGTGTGTCTGAGATGTAAAATAAATAATATATATAGACACTTATAAGCTCCACCGACCCAGACACAGAATGATGAGTGGATGTTTCCTCTGACCCTTCCTGTGCCTCTTCCTCTCCTCAGTGTACATGGAGGGCTTCATCATTGCTGCATCGAACCTCCCGGGAAACATCTTCACCATCTTCATGGTGGACAGGCTGGGGGGAAAGGCTCTACTGTGTGAGTCCTTCAGCATTCTGGACTATTAATACCTTATTTTAATCAATATTCCTGCACCTCGAACTCACCATCACACACACACACACACACCAGCTGTGCTTTAATCCTCGAATGTCCCCTGAACGTCTCGCCTCCAGCCTGCAGCCTGCTGGTGTCCAGCCTGAGCGTGTTCCTCATCTACGTGGTCCGGACCAAAGTCCAGAGTCTGGTCCTGTGCTGCGTCTTCAGCGGCGTGTCGGTGGTCACCTGGAACACCCTCAACGTGCTGGGAACGGAGCTCTACCCCACCCAGCTCCGGTAAACCTTTGGACCTGCTCACATATGTTTGTTTCCCTAACGAGGACATTTTAGGACTAAAGGAAAAAACAATAATGTTCTTGCACAGACTTTTTTATAAAACGATCTTTCATTTAATGGCCACGCTCTAATTTAACTATTTAACTTTTTATAGTTTTTCTATGATCTAATACGTTTCTTCCTCTTGTTTTAGACACTTCCTCTGAGTACTAGCTGTGTTTTCTGTGTCAAAGTAAATGTGCAGGAGAAATGAAAGTGAGGTTATTAATAATCAGCTCTGTTCTCTATATTTAATAATCAGCACCCATATATGTTCTCTATATTTAATAATCAGCACCCATATATGTTCTCAATATTTAATAATCAGCACCCATATATGTTCTCTATATTTAATAATCAGCACCCATATGTTCTCTATATTTAATAATCAGCACCCATATGTTCTCTATATTTAATAATCAGCACCCATATATGTTCTCTATATTTAATACATCAGTACCCATATATGATCTCTATATTTAATACATCAGTACCCATATATGATCTCTATATTTAATAATCAGTTCCCATATATGTTCTCTATATTTATTAATCATCACCTCTCTCCCGGTGTTTCTCTCCTTCCTCTTTCAGGTCCTCCGCTCTCGGTTTCTTCACCAGCGTGGCCCGGGTGGCGGCCATCATGGGCAACGTGGCCTTCGGCGGGCTGGTGGACACGAACTGCGCCGTCCCGGTGCTGCTGGTGTCGGCACTGCTGCTGATCGGAGGCCTGGTGGCTCTCGTGCTGCCGCAGACCCGACAGACGGAGCTCGCCTGATGCCGCCGACTCCACCCGACTCCACCCGACACGAAGACATCCTCCGAGTGTTCCTGTATGGAAGCCGAGGTCGTCTCCCTGTGCCTCAGACGTGAGCATGGAGGACACCGTCACAAGACCTCAAAGGATCAGTCGGGCCTCACGGTGAGTGTCTGGAGACTCATCGCTGATTGGACTAGAGGCTCGTTTATAAAGATGTTTCCGTCACCTTGAGCCCAGACGGGCCTCGAAGGCGTCGGGTCTGACTTTTATTAACAACTCCCGACTTCACAGATAATCAAAGATGTAAAAGCGCTGCACGTTCCTCATGCGTGTTACTTTGTGATTTACCATGTCAAAGTTATGTCGTGGTCATTCTTCGGCCTTTTGTTCTGTACCAACAAACGGCCTTTTCAAAAAGAGACCCTGGAGAACCGTCCGTGTGTGTGTGTCCAAAAAAAAACGACGTGTTTTAGACATTTTTGGGGCGGATTACGGAGAACGATTTGATTAAATAACCTGACACCAGACTTTTGGTTTTTATTTTTTTTATTTGTATAATAAATAAACTTGTAATACTTCAGGACCACATTTCACAACCACACACGGTTTAAATTAAACACTTTGGATATTTGAAAGATGCAGGTTAAAAAAAAAAATGCAAGACCTGAATTAAATAATGTATCAGTCTCTTTTTCAGCGTTTACATCAGCAGTGTCGTGTATTTTACTCTTTACATTCTTCATCATGACTCACACGTCAGGTCTGAGAGGTTTCATGGTAAACAAAGCAGCAGGTAAAAAGAAAAAAGAAGAAAAGGCAGAAATAAAAGCGCTGACGGCGCTCGGTAACGTACTCCTTTGGTAAAACACATTTTACGACGGTAAAACAATAAATACACAGATATCGTGTTAAAATATAAGAAACATGCAGCTTGGACGGAGAAGAGAAGTCACATGACCTCTGACCTGAAAACAAGACGAGGCCGCGGTGACGCTCGACTTCACGCCGTCACGATCTGGAAAGGTCTCGCGATTCATTCTCGTGAACTAAAACGTAAATAATCGAGTCGTATTGGGATGTTGGGGAAGGTTTGTTGACGTAGTAAACGTCATGGTTACGGAACGCGTCGAAGCCGGGAGGATTTTAACCCTGAATTAAAGTAGAAAATTAAAGGTAGATGAGGAGACTGATATGTAAATAATAAATATGCAGCTAGTCCATTAGCTTAGCATAACGACTGGAAGCAAACCAGCACCTCTAAAGAACAACTTGTTTGTTTGTGTTAATAATAGATTCTTAAATGTGAATATTTACTGGTTTTCAAGTCTTTTGGGGGGTTTTGAGACAAAGAAAAACTATAAATAAAAAATAGATTAATATTTTCTTACATTTTATGAGCCAAGGAAATCTATTTTTATTATTTTTCAATGTTGAAAATAAAATTATCTGAAGTTAATCTGGTAACTAATGATAAATAGATTTGTTCTCAGGCAGATTTTTGAATCTAACTAAATGTAAAATGTGAGACTTTTAAATATTGTGATTAAAGTGATTTTCTACTTATTGTCCAGTGTTTATTATTATTATCAGTGTTATTATTATTATAAGAAAATGCTTCATGATGTTTTCAAGTCGAGTGTCATTTTGAGTCATTATAAAAACGGCTAATTAAATGTTTAGTGTCATCACGCCCACACACACACACACACACACACACCTTACTTATAGCAGTACTGTATTACATGTTGTAAAACACAATAACATTTATACATCTTCAGTTTTCATAAGTGAACGACTGCACCACGACGGAGACGCTCATCCATAAAGATCCGTCTTTATTCCGGTTTTATTTCAATAAACTTTATAGAGCGACTTACTCGGGGCACCGAGTATTTTGGAATAAAATAAACTTTATGATTGAAACAAGATTGTTCTGTTTTTTTAAAATCAGACTTTGGACTATTCCTTTCATCCTCTCACCCAACAGCATCCGTCCATTTTTACGCACCACATTACCCCAAATAAAAGTTTGACTACGTCACCCGACTTCCTCCTCCCGAGGTCGCTTAACGGCGAACGTACGTCTGGGTCCAAAAACAAGCCGCCGTCTCTTGTTTTGATCTTCTTTTGCGTATTCTTCTATTTGCCTTGTTTCTTTTTTTTAATTAATTGTGTATTCCGTCCATCACTGAACTCGCCTTTCATTCCTTCATTCGTTCGTTCTCACGGTCACGTCGCGCTGCGTCCCGCCGACAGGAAGACAAATTCAAATTCTGCTAAATTATTTCAAAATAAATCAAATTCGTCTCCCGGCGGAAGGAAAAAAATATTTTTTGGGATCACGACGTCGTGAGAAACTTAAAAAGGGAGCGAGGGATTTCACATCAGGTCACGTCTGATTGTCGTTCGGTGGAGACGGCAGTCGTTTCTAAAAGATGCTACACGCGTGACGGGCGCTATGCGAGAGGCGGGGTCACTGAGAGGGGGAGGGGGGGGGCGTCACTGCGTCAGCGCCAGCAGGACGTCCTTCACCAGCATCGTGCCGATTACCATCTTCTCGCAGTTGACCGTCAGCTGGGCGGAGGCCGCCTCCTTGGTGACCACGGTGGCCAACACCAGGCTGCCGCTGGTCACCGTGCGGCCCGCGAACCTGAGGACTCGAGGAGGAGGAAGAGGAGGACTGAGGTCAAAGCGGCAAAGATAGTAAAGTGAAGATGAAGCCACAGGATAACAAAAAAAAGGAGGGACACGCGTGAGTCGACCAGCCGGATCGTCAACAATTTAAGAACAATAACTTTTAAACATCTTGGCGTGACGGCATGAAGATAAATAACTTCCTTAACCCTCCTGTTACCTTTCGGGTCAATTTGACCCCATTCAATGTTTAACGTCGGTGTTCTTTGGGGTCAATTTGACCCCAGGCTGTTTTTCACTGTGTCAAACATATAAGAAATATCAACTTTTTTATATATTTAAAGGGCTATTTAGGTAGTCAACAAACAAACATAAAGTACCTCACACTTAAACTTGGGAAACAATATTAATTTTCTAATAATTTTCTGGAGGTTTTAATTGCTGGGGTCAAATTGACCCCAAAGGTAAAATATGTCAGTAAATATAAAGGTAACAGGAGGGTTAAACATTGAATGGGGTCAAATTGACCCGAAGGTAACAGGAGGGTTAAATACGCAATTTACTAAAGTGCCGCACTTGGCTCGAATATTTCCATTTTCTTTCTCATTTCTATACTTCAGCTATCTTATTACGCTCTAAAAACAAAGATTACGCGTTACATTATTTAAGTTACGTACTTTATTTTAAAATAAACCAACGTGGATGTGTTTGTTTTGAATCCGTCTCAAACTTCTCCCAGCAAATATAATCCTAAAAAAAAAAAAATTATTCCCTCGAAAAACCAAAATTAACAAAAGCATTTTTTTTCTTTTTTGGGAACTTAAATCTTCAGGAGGCCCGGATGAGTTCAGAGGGAAATGTTGTTTATTTCAGATGAATGAGACAAAACATAAATCAATAATCAAATGAAGTGATGTTTTAAGTTTGGATCAGGATGTATTGATCCCTGAAGTTACACGTTACCCAGCAGTATGTACACTTTAAATAAAATACGCCACACATTTAAGTGGTGCTCAAATATTAATGCATCAATAAACTAGAATCCAAAAACATAAAATACATTATTTTGAAATGGTAAAATTACTACTTTTACTTTAATAGTATAGTTTGATGCTAATACATTTGTACTTTTACTTCAGTAAATTGTAAATGCAGCAGTTGTATGTCTACACTGTGGAGTTGCTACTTTCAAATAAGTAAAAATAAACTTCTTTCATTCGTAGTTATATGTATTTTAGTCGTGGTTTTGTATGTATTATATTTTATTCAATGTTGTGTACTATCTGGACCTTGAGTCTGAAAATAATGGTCTTCATCGCGAGTAAACAATTGTTGATGTGGGTGAACAAACTCTTTAAAGCTGAAATCTGACACAGACATAGTTTTGTTACTATATGTGTATGTGAGATTCTGAGCACTAATAAAATATAACAAAATTAAAATAAAAAAAGGAATCTGATGATATTAATAATTGGTGAATTAAAAACGCGCTGCACAGACGAGCTTTAACGTGACGCGTGACCTCCTCACCTGCACTCCTTGTCCGAGCCGCAGGGCACCCGGCTGAGGTTGGCGGCGGCGGTCACCCTCTGGACGATGGCGTGCTCGTTCCGACACTCGGCGTCTAGGGTGAGCTTCTCCGACAGCTCGTTCATGCCCATCAGCTGACCTGCGGGGCGGCGAGCGGAGCGGCGGTCAGACGGGGAGCGAAGCCGCACGGATTGTTCGTTTTTTGCTGCTTTACGTATCGAGTCGAATCAAAACCGATTATTTACCGGTATATATATATATATATATATATTCACACTACCGTTCAAAAGTTTGGGGTCATCCAGACAATTTCGTGTCTTCCATGAAAACTCACTTTTATTTATCAAATGAATTGAACATTTCATAGAAAATATAGTCAAGACATTGACAAGGTTAGAAATAATGATTAATATTTGAAGTATTAATTTTGTTCTTCAAACTTCAAGCTCAAAGGAAGGCCAGTTGTATAGCTTATATCACCAGCATAACTGTTTTCAGCTGTGCTAACATAATTGCACAAGGGTTTTCTAATCAGACATTAGTCTTCTAAGGCGATTAGCAAACACAATGTACCATTAGAACACTGGAGTGATAGTTGATGGAAATGGGCCTCTATACACCTCTGGAGATATGTCATTAGAAACCAGACATTTCCACCTAGAATAGTCATTTACCACATTAACAATGTATAGAGTGTATTTTTGATTAATGTTATCTTTATTGAAAAAACAGTGCTTTTCTTTGAAAAATAAAGACATTTCTAAGTGACCCCAAACTTTTGAACGGTAGTGTATATATATATATATATATATATACTGTGTATAGGGCACACGGTGATTTGATGTACCAGTACACAACATCAATGAGGACACGATGCTCCTGGAACTTAAACTGGAATGGACTGAACACAGAGGAACAGGAAATGGATTCAAAAGCAGGAAAAGTGGAGTTATGAAAGTACAACATCTCAACTTTCAAATTAAATCGCATACATTTTTGGAGATTTGCAGGTCAAAAGATGTTGAGACGCCGGTTGTAAACAAACACGGTCTGCATGTCTCGGTCCGGACTAGTCAACAACAACAGAGTCAACCGACGAAACATTTCAGTTATTTATAAACAAAAATGCAAAAAATGTGCTGGTTTCAGCTTCTTGAATATAATAATTTAATGGATGCTTTTTAATTGCTTGATATCATTGTGATATTTTAATATCTTTTGGGGATTATTGGTATTTTATAGATTACCAGTGCTCCCTGATTTATGGTTTAGGATGCATAAATAAACGAAAGCAGAAAAATACAAAATCACTACCCAAAATAATCTTTATTTTTCTGCCTTTTCTCTGACTTACATTTTTTTAAATTATTGTTTTTTAAATATTAATATACATATTCAGGCTATTGGCAAAGTATTCATATAAAACACTTTCAAACTTTGGTTAACAAAAATACAATATAATATATAATTTAGAGCCTAATATCACATATACGTGTAACCGGAGTCAAATTAAAGCTGATTTTCTTATATACTCCAAAACATCGATTAAATATAAACGTACAACAACCTCTATCTCCAATTCAGAAAAGCAGAAAAATACCCCAAAAAAAAAAATCTAGAACAAGAGGAAAACTTTCTTTTAAGAGTTCCTGATACGCAACCGCTGGAAAATGTGACGTTGCAACACTCCAGATTCTCAACGTGGTCGGTGGCCGTCAGCAGTTCGAATAAAGCTCAAGAAACAGAAACATGAATGAGGATGATGTCATCATTATTGTTGTTGTTGTTGTTCACACGGTGCTTGCAGAGTGAGCATGTCATTCAGCAGAGTGAGCAGATGCAGGTTAGTACCGGTGAGTCGGTCTGCAGCTGCAGATGCAGTTAAGTGTTCATTACCAAGGCAGGGAAAAGGGGGCGGGGTCAGCATTAGAGGAGGAGGGAAAGGAGGAGGAGGAAGAGGAGGGTCTCTGTGAGGTGGGCTGGGGAAGAACAAATCTAGAACTTACCCAGTGAAAGCGTCTCTATTGGGGGACAGTACGAAGAGACACGACACATGTTTACTCACTGCAGGTGTGTTAGTCAGGACGGGAGACGCACACACACACACACACACACACATGCTGCTAAGCGCCGCCTGCAGCTGCTCGTGGTCAGCAGACACACACACACACACACACACACACACACTCGCAGTCTCTATAGCACAGTGACAGGCGAGTCCCTAAAGGAAACATCCGTGAAGGTTTTTTTCGTGACCCGACCATCGCAACTATTTGACCGTGGAGCGACGTCAGAACCGTCTCCATGGCAACAGTCTTATTAACGATGCGACGGGCCGAAGAATGACGTATAATTGATCCGTGAGAGTCAACAAAGCCAACAAAGATCAATTATGCTCTATAAGAGTGATATGAATGGTATATTATACCCAACATATCAAAATAAATGAATAACATATCTTATGATGAATGAAGAATATGTTCATTCATTTAAAAATGTGTATCAGATGTAAAACCTTCAAAATAAAAGAGCTGGCAGCGATTTATTTACTAGTATACTGAAAGTGCATTTGTTGTTGTTGTTGTTGTTGGAAGTGACAACGTGAACATCACCACTCAGATATAAAGGTGAGGGTGTCAGGATGGAACGAGTGTGCACAGCTTGACATAAATATTAATGCATGACTGTTATTATTCATGTTGTTTGAGCTGTAACGGTCTCAAAGACACAGGACTAAATACAAGCTAAACTCTCACCTGTGTGACGACAGGTGGAGCGTTTATTTCAAGGTGATAAAAGTCATTTTTAAAGTGATGACAAATGTGCAACATCTGATAGTTTAGGGACAGAAATGTGTAAATAAATGCTGGTGGAGGGAGAAAATATGCTGATTTTATTCTTTCCTTTATCTTATCCCACATTCCAGCCTTCTATAAATGTTCCTATAGTTCATATTCAGTCTTTCAATGCGTAAACCAGACTGTCTTTGATTAACAAAAGCACAGCAGGTCTGATTTACTGACACCAAACATGACACTCGGCATATGAATCCCTACGATATGATCTCAGGATAATAATCTGTGTGATAAGTGATGCAAAGGATATAATAAACACAAGTGGAATAGCTGCAAGGCCCTGCAGTAAAAAGGACTAGACTTCATAATATATGAATAAATTCACATTTAAATAAGTCTAAATCAATGTAAACCACTGTAAAAAGTGGACTGCATATATGTGACTAAAATATGTGGCTCTTAATTGATGTTGCCCTTTTAAACTCATTCTTTTAGCTTGAAAATATAAATGAAAAATAAAGTTGTTCAAACAAAAAAATAATAAAGAAAAAATCTCTTGTCTATCCTCCTGCACTCGGTGCAGACGTACCAACTTTTATAGATTTATTTGAATGTGACGGTCGTGTCGTCAGTGTTTTTTAAATGTTCCATGTGCATAATCGGAGTAAACTCAACTCCCTCGTTATCGCTCACCTTGCTCCTTTTTGAACTCGTTCTCCGTCAGGAAGACGGGCCTCATCAGCTCCCCGACCGGCGGCTGGATCGACACGAAGAATTTCTTGGTGTGAGTGCTGAACAAATGGAGAAAGAGAGAATAAAAAAAGAAAGAAAACAGGAGTTATCATCATCATTTTTCGAAAGGATAGATGGTAGTCACAGATACACTGTGTGTGTGTGTGTGTGTGTGTGTGTCCTCAGTGCTGCACGCAGGCCTCACCACACAGCACTATGAGAGGATGCACGTTTAAACTCCATCTCACCACAACTGGAAGTTCGCCGCTTGCGTCGAGTCACAGAAATCGATGCCCATCACAGCCGTCGCCGTCTCGCCTGCTGGCAGCAGCTCTGTCCACGTGCAGGATCAAAAAGACAGTGTTATAATATATTTATAAATATATATATAAATACATAATTATATATAATATATATATACACAAATATATAAATATAAATATACATATATACACTTTTACTCAAGTTTATGAATGCAGGACTTCATTAATAGTATTTTCTTTATTTTTGTATGTGCTGTTGGTATTCTTTAGTCGAGTGAATACTTCCTACACCACTAGTGTTCATTATAACACACACACACACACACACACGCACACGCACACGCACACACGCACGCACGCATCTTTGCATAAGATGATGTAGTTAGTGATCAGGAGACATTTTTACACATGGAATAAAATATACAACACGAGCATATACATCCATGTGTGAAAATGGATTTATATGCTAGTGTTGTATATTTTAATCCATGTGTGAAAATGCCCTTTTTATTCACATGGTTTGCTTCTCTCCCGTTTGTCTTCTTTTCTCTGTGACCATCAGACACCGTGTCCATCAGGCCCTCGTTACATACAGTACGTGTGTTTCTGACATTTCCGTGCAACCCCCTTTTTAAGGCACGGAGAACGCGACGTCGTCGGCACGTCGTCGACGCTCCACCTCTCGCGTCGTTGTCACGGTTACGGTCCGCTCACCGATCTCCGGGAACTCCTTGACCCTCATGCCGGACTGCAGCTTCACGTCCTCCATGTGCAGGCTCTTGGTGTCCGCGGCGCCGCTGTTGGTGAACTGCATCTGCACGGCCACCATGTTGGCGTCGGGGCTGAACGGCTGCCGGCTGAAGCAGTACTCCACCGACAGACCCTCGCCGCGGATCCGGTGCAGCAGCTCGTAGCTCTTCATCGCGCCGGAGGGGGAAAGGGTCTGCAGGGGGAGGAGGAGGAGGAGGAGGAGGAGGAGGAACGGGTCGATGCAGGTTAACGAGCTGCGTTTGAACGTCTTTCAATATTTGTGATTTTTTTTTGCTCTTAAACAAAATAAAGAAAATAGAAGAAGTAGTAGAAAAAGTTGAAGAAGAGGTAGAAGTAGAAAAAGTAGAAGCAGAATAAGTAGAAGAAAAACAAGAAGAAGTTGTCGAAAAAGTAGAGGTGGAATAAGTTGAAAAATTAAGAAGAAGAAGAACAAATAGAAGAAGTAAAAGAAGTAGAAAAAAAAGAAGAACAAATAGAAGAAGAAGTAAAAGTAGAAAAAATAGAAGCAGAAGAAGTAGAAGAAGAACAAGAAGTTGTAGAAAAAGTAGAGGTGGAATAAGTTGAAAAATTAGAAGAAGAAGAACAAATAGAAGAAGAAGTAAAAGAAGTAGAAAAAATAGAAGCAGAAGAAGTAGAAGAAGAAGTTGTAGAAAAAGTAGAGGTGGAATAAGTTGAAAAATTAGAAGAAGAAGAACAAATAGAAGAAGTAAAAGTAGAAACAAAGAAGAAGAACAAATAGAAGAAGAAGTAAAAGTAGAAAAAATAGAAGCAGAAGAAGTAGAAGAAGAACAAGAAGAAGTTGTAGAAAAAGTAGAGGTGGAATAAGTTGAAAAATTAGAAGAAGAAGAACAAATAGAAGAAGTAAAAGAAGTAGAAAAAATAGAAGTAGAACAAATAGAAGAATAAGTAAAAGAAGAAGAAAAAGTAGAAAAAAAGAAGAAGTAGAAGAAGAAGAAAAGGAAGAAGAAGCAGAAGAAGAAGATGAAGAAACACAACAACAACAACAACAGAAGGCTTCTCACTGCCGGAGAGAGCGCGGCGTCAGACAGAGACAGGCCCTCCAGGTCGGTCACCAGGCTGCTGGACAGGAAGCTGTTGAGAGGAGTGACGTGAGGGGGCGGAGCCGGCTCGACTGGGGAAGAGAGAGAGGGTGAGAGAGAGGGTGAGAGAGAGGGTGATACGAGCCCCCCCCCCCCTCACACCGACTGTGTTCCCCCATGTGTTGTGTTATCCTCACAGTCATCGAAGTCCAGCAGGGACATTTCTTTCTTGCTCTCTTTCTTGAGCGGCTTAGCAGGAGGTCTGGAGGCAGCTGCCTGGAGGGGGAGGAAACCAGATGCATGCTGGGTAAGTCCGTCAACGTGTGAATGTTGAGGGCCCTGGATTCACCCGTATGTCACAGTTCAGGGCGTTTTGTTGTTCAATACCTTTTTCTTCTTTTTGACCTCTGCCTCAGACTCGGAGTCCTCGGACTCCGATCGGCTGCTCTCAGACTCGCTGTCGTCGTCGTCGTCGGATTCGCTCTTGCGCGGTTTACTCTTCTTCCTCTCGCGCTTCCTCTCTTCTTCTTCTTCACTGCTCTGCTCGCTGGAAAGGAAAAGCAGAGTTCAGGAGGATCCCGTTGCTGCAGTCATCATCATCATCATCAAAATGGACGGGACAGATTCCTGATGAACAAGAAGTCAAAGAGTCAAAATATGTTTCACAAAATAAAATCATATCAACAGAACGTGGCCACCTTTCGCTTTCTTGCACCGGCTTCTTTAATTCTTTCTTCGCCGTCATCATCTTCTTGTCCTTTTCCTCCTCTTCCTCAGACTCGGAGCCTTCCTCGCTCTCTTCGCTCGCCGTTCGCGAGCCGCTCCCCACGACGCCGCTGCCGATCTCCGAGCCGCTGGCCGAGTCCGACTCTGGAAACGGAGAGAAGGTCGGGGTCAGAAAACAGAGAAGAAGTGTTGAATATATATTCATATATATATATATATATGAATATATATTCAGACATGCACACAACAAACGGGACGCATTGATTTTCAGTTTCAAAGTCAAAACTTAAGTAACTTATTGATCTGTGAAATTTTTATTTGGTCCATTTTTTCTTTGATAATCTCCAATGAAGGAGAACTTCTTTTTTCTTATTTAAATCGTGTATTATTGATGCCTCAGATATATATATGTATGTATATATATATATATAAATACACATATATATATTTATATGTGTGTATATAAATGTGTGTATATATTTATATATATACAAACACATATATATATATGTATATATATACACACACACACATATATATATAAATATATATATATATACATACACATATTTATACACTCATATATATATATATACATACACATATATATATACACACACACATATATATACATACATATATATATATACCTATATACACACACTTATGAGAACTTTTTACAGGATTTGTTGACAGCAACAACATCCTTGAATAATGGCGGTTATATCTCCCTAGACCACACACACACCCACACCCACACACACACACTAGACCCATTAAACGGACGCGACGGCACAGACCGCTGTCAGCTGACTCCGTCGGCCCGGACTCGCCCTCCGAGTCGGAGTAGAAGGGCTTCTCCACCTTCTTCTCCTTCCTCTTCTCTCGGCTGCTGCACTTGGTCCACTCGGGCACCTGTCGAGGAGCGGCGTGAAAGAAACAGTGAGCGGTCGCCGACAAACCACCTCCCTCGGACAGCAGCGTGGCGACGCGGGGCCATGAACGCCTCCGCCTGGGCGCGCGGCGCAGCAGCCGAAATGAAGACGGCCATTAAGAATGGGCTTTTTGGAGACTAGACTCAGCGCGGGGGACACGGACACGTGTTCATGGACGCGAGCACCAGGCGATGCCTTCATGGCCAGCTGCAGAAATGTGTTTTTTCTCCTTCTATTAAACACGGGGGAGCAGGTCCATTAAGAGAAGTGATGTCTGGGAGGAGTGGTGACAAGAAATAGAGTTGAGAAAATAAAGAAGATTAATGTGTGACCGAGCTCATTAAGGATCAGCTAATGAGGGGGGGGGGGGATGAACCTCCACGAGTCACTTCCTGCTCAAAGAATCACTTCTTTTAAACGGCGACGACCGAGGAGGAGGAGGCTGTGTTTCAGGAAGCTGTGGCTGAGCTGAGCAGAGCGGCGACTACGGTAGGCGAGGGGAGGGGAGGGGGGGGGGGCTCTATGGGTTGAGGCTCAAGGAGGCTTTAGGCTCTAACGGACTCACACTCGTTAATGTTGCGACTCTTTCAAGCAGCGAAAAAACCTGGTAGATGCAGAAAAGAAAAATGTGGACGGAGGTGAGAGAAGGGAGGAGAGAGATGGTGTTTTTTCTCTTCTTTAAAAAAATAAAAAAGTCAGGAAAGTGAAAGAGGAAACAAGCAGAGGAAGGTTTTCTACGGTAATAATAAAGACGTGTGAGAACAGTTTCTGATATCAGAGACAAAAATAAACCCCAAATGTGTGTATTTTCCACAATATCTGTCAATAAGGTCGTTAAAAAATAATTATGAAGGGATTTTTTTAAATTCACTCCAATATAACTTCATTATACCGTGATACATGGAGAGAGAACAGGTCAACATTAACATTCACTACTTACTAAGACGTCAACAATGCATTTTAGTCTTCATCGGGCACAAAAGCATGACGTTGTTCTGGCATGGAGATAAATGATGAGGTGGAGCGGGAGACAACAACAACAACAACATTTGTGACACATGCACAAACTGCGTCACAAATTTCACGCGAGGCCAGTGAGGTGCAGAGAAGGAAACGCTGAAGTGGGCCACGGCCTCCACTCAAGCGCCACTTACTCACTTGTTCCCGAGGTCTTTGAACGCATCACATTTCTGGATTTCTGGAGGCACTTTTCATCCAAAACGCTTTACAATTGAACTCCGGTTCCTCTTTATGCTCAACAGATGAAGTTGTCGTGAAAACCAAAACGTTCTATTATTTTAAAAATGTAATAATAAGTGAGTAAGTGGAACTTAGAGTGTCAGAATAAATAAATACTTGTATCATTTAATGGAGGGTTTGAACGTCTGCAGATCCTTAAAAAATGAGCGAAAGTCCTGCTGATGAAGAACGTGGTGTCGTCAAAAGCTCCGGGACACGCAGATAAATGGACCTTAAGTTCAGGGACCGTCATCTGCAGAGGAGCTGAGAACTCTCATCCTTTCCTGATGCATCTTCACGTTAATCTCTTTCCACTCGGAGGAAATAAAACTCTTTAAATATGAAATATCGTATTAATCTGACTGACTTGTCACATTATGACAACGCAGAGAGAGAGAGAGACGAAGAGAGAGGAAAGTGAGAGAGAGAGCTTCAAAACAAACACATCACCGCACTCTCAAACTGAGGCGGGGGGAGGCGGGGAGGGGGGGGCACCTCTCTCCATTCTCCTAGCAGGCTGATCCGCCCCTCGCCGGTGGCTCTGACCTCCTCGGTCTGTGGAGATGCATAACGTGCAGCGGATGTCATGAGACACTCACACATTGAGAAGAAACCAGCGAGGGTTTCATTTTTTTTCGATATCATACGTCACTGCTGGACGTTTTCTTTCAAAGCATATATATGTATAACGATTTTAAGGTTTTTATATCTTTCACTTTTGCGATTTGAGACTTGTGCTTGAGAGTCGTTGAGTTTTAAGTAACCACGTATCATGTTTAGATGTATATTATTTTGAATGGATTTTCGAATTTATAGAGGCTTTATGCTACTTTATGCTACTTTATCTCTTAATAGATAAATCTGACTTTTATTTTGAAAAAGGTAATAAAAAGGAGTCGCCCATTTGTTTTACGGATGTTGTTACGGACGGATGCGCGTTTATACGTTTAAGAAAGTGGAATAGTTTAATGGACTAAAGCTCTTACGGTGGTGATAGTTTACCAGTTTTAATTAATTTATTGTGACCAAAAGGAAGAAAATAAAAGGAGTAATTTCCCCAGCAGTCGGTTTCATGCCACTTCATATTCACATGGATCCGTTACAGTAACGCAGGGGCGTCAAACTCAGTCACGGGGGCCACATCAGCATCATGGCTGCCTCTTAAAGGGCCGGTGTAACTGAAACACTGTTTACACTGTAGCTACAATCTGGTCCAGAGCATCAAACGGTGACATTTATGTTTTAACTGTACATGGTTCCTTTAAATAAAGATAATAATAATAACTACTCTCGAACATATTGTTAAATAACTCTCTTTGCATTTGATTATTGTTTATTAGTGTGTAGGAATATTGTACATAAGAAAATGTCTCTAATTTTATAATATAAACCCATTCAATTTGAAACCTTCAAAATAAAAGCACAGGATATATATTTTTTAATTTCCTGAAGAAAAGGCGATCATGTGTCTTTCAAGCCGTCAGAGGCCACATAAAATGACGTGGTGGGCCTTGTGTTTGACACCTGTGTAACACATCAGCACTCTGGAGCAAGTCTCAACACCCAAAAAAGAAACTCGCCCTGCCTGGAGAGCGGCGATTAAATGCTTCGTGAAAACGTTCAGCAGCGACGGAACTTCTTTCTTTGTTTATCGCACAACAACATGCTGAACTGCTCATGTGGCCTCGAGTTCACCACCAGGCAAACACAAACAATGCAACTCCATGCACCCGCGTGGCCTCGTCTTGAAATCTGCATCACAAGTAAATGACACGTTAGCGCCAGGGTATGGAACGTGAAGCCGGGAGCTAAAACAAAACAACACCATCATCGTAATTAACACGTCGACGACGACAGAAATCAAACCTCGAGGTCGCTCCTGTCGTTTAAAAATCAAGGGATTTTTTTTTTACCAGCCTTGATTTTTTGACAAAGACGTGTGAGGCGCTCGAGTTTTTTGATTTCATGTCATCGGTTCGATCTCATTGGTGTTCGTGAACCGATGGCACATGGAGTGAATGGGATGGAGGAGAAGAGGAGGGACACATGCATTCACGTCTAATTAAAGTGCAACTTAAAAAGGGGAATAATTCATAAATGTATTGATGCTTAAAGTCAACTATTAGTTGCATATGCACAGAAATATGAGTGTGATTTTTCAGACTCGGCCCTCCTGAGTTCAGCCTTTAACGGAGACGACAGGAGGCGGTTCAGTTGATACTATAGTTCCTCGTTTCCCTTCCGTATCGCATGTGCTATCGGCTCCGACATCGGTGAGAAATCACTCGGACGGGTCGAGTGAGCCGCCGCCGCCGAACCGGAGCGAGTGCAGCAGAGAGGGGGCGAGGAGGAGCTCAACACCACCCCCTGTGTTTTCGGAAGTTATTCAATAAAAAGCCATAACATCCTCTTTTCTTTCTTCCCTCCATGGAGTGGGGGAGGGGTTAAGGCGGCATCCTTTTGGACAGAGAGGCCCAAAAGGATGCGTGTTACTGATGAGCTGCTGATGCTGATGGGCTGTAGGTGGATGACGGATGGCTCGTGAAAAGAAGGAATCAAGTGTTATATTGGAGTCAATGTGGTATTGGATGCGAGTGACTCAGTTCAGCCCCCTCTGAGGCACCGCCGCAGGGCCGGAGCAACCCACGCTCCCCTTCCACCTTTCCCGGAGGCCCCCTGGAGAACCCCCAGAGGGCCCCCCCTTGTGTCTCTGTAAGTTACTGTTCCCACTGCACGCACAGAATCCTTCACCTCCACGTTGCGCACGGAGGGGTCGGGGGCGGCTTCGGGCCAGTCGGGCAGCTCCTGGTAGCCGCCGGCCTTGGCATTCAGCAAGTGGGACAATGAGCCCAACTGGAAGTGGTCTCGATCTGCAGGGAACGAGAGAAAAAGAAATCCAGGATTCACCGAAGTAAGGCACTTACTATGATTATTAATATTAGTTGTATAATCATAATTAGCTGTTGGCTTCAGCTGATGTAAGCGAGATCATTAATAACATTATGATTATTTTTTCTATGATTTCTGTACAGATGATAATTTGCAATAGATATCTGATTAAATATTAATTCTAAAAATCAAATAACTATGCATATGGTGCCTGTAACTAACTAATAAGACAAATGCTGATGGTGAAATTACTTTTTTTATCAAATTAATACTTAATTTAGTGTAATCATTAGAGACTATTACACATACATTTCAAAGTAAAAGCACTAAATGTAATGAAGCCATTAGGAATATTTCTTAATAAAAACATGAAAGTGTTAAAAAATAGAAATTTTGAAAATATATAGAAACATATACAGGACTGTCTCAGAAAATTAGAATATTGTGATGAAGTTCTTTATTTTCTGTAATGCAATTAAAAAAACAAAAATGTCATGCATTCTGGATTCATTACAAATCAACTGAAATATTGCAAGCCTTTTATTCTGATTTATTGCTGATTATGGCTTACATCTTAAGAAAACTCAAATATCCTATCTCTAAATATTAGAATATCATGAAAAAGTATACTAGTAGGGTATTAAACAAATCACTTGAATCGTCTAATTAACTCGAAACACCTGCAAGGGTTTCCTGAGCCTTGACAAACACTCAGCTGTTATAAATCTTTTTTTTTACTTGGTCTGAGGAAATATTAAAATTTTATGAGATAGGATTTTAGAGTTTTCTTAAGCTGTAAGCCATAATCAGCAATATTAAAAGAATAAAAGGCTTGCAATATTTCAGTTGATTTGTAATGAATCCAGAATGCATGACATTTTTGTTTTTTTAATTGCATTACAGAAAATAAAGAACTTCATCACAATATTCTAATTTTCTGAGACAGTCCTGTATATATATATATATATATGATAAATCCTCAGCATTCAGGTTCCTCTTATTACAGCGCGTCTGTGTTAGAGTTCAACTGTGAAATGTAAATAGGCTCCTGTACCTTTAAATGGAGACTCGAGCACCGGCGCCGGTTTGAGGGCGAGGAACAGTTTCTTGGCGTACTTGCTCAGCGCGCCGCTCTTCTCCGTAGGCACGATGAGCTGACGAATGAAGCGCGCCCGATCGCGGATGTCGTAGTTCTGGTCGTACTTGGCCAAGTTGAGAACGTACTGCGTCAACAGTTTGGTCTGCGGGACGAGAGAACGTGACGGGATGAGGACGGCGGGGACGAGAACAGGGGAGACGGACATTATTTTGTACGTGTAAAAATTTTTTTTTTATCAGAATCAGAACCTTTTATGTTGGAATGCGTCATGGCGGCCGGCGCAACAATAGATAATAACACTAACAACAATCAACACAGTGTGAGAATTAAGAATATAAATATAAGATAAAGTGCACAGACGGGCAGGTTTCAGAACTTTAACCCGTGTAAGTCAGTTTAAAGTGACAAGTGTATTCAAGCTTTTGAAAACCGCACTATTTTTGAGGTTTTTGCTCGAAATAACAAACTAAAAAGGGTGCATCTCTACAACCACAAAGGCTATTTGAATTCAATTCAGTTTATTTCATATAGCCCAATATCACACATTACAGAGGGCTTTTGCCTCAGAGGGTTTTACAATCTGTACACATACTTTACATCCCTGACCTTTGACCTCACATCGGATCAGGAACAACTCCCAAGAAATATAAACAACCCTTTCACGGGGGAAAAAAGGGAGAACCCTTCAGGAGAGCAACAGAGGAGGATCCCTCTCCAGGATGGACAGAAGAATAGACGTCATGTGACCAGAAGGAATCATTACAGAGTTACATAATAATGTTGGTGTTGTAATAAAAGGCAACACGTGAGCTTTTGTTCAGATGTGTAAATATTAGTACATATGTTACTGATTAAGAGTAAATAAAGATGAAACACAGCAAAAATAGAAGTTTCAAGTTCGCCTAGGGGGGAAAAAAAATCACTTTCATGGTGACTATCTCTTGGAAGGATGCAGAGCAAAGGGTTAAACTAACACAGATCAGAGCACAGTATGTGAAACGTCTCTCTGCAAAAGTTGACTATGAATAAGTGGAGCAGAAAGATAGTTAGAGAGTTTTTAGTCAAGAGGATTTAAGCGAGGTCTCTAAAATGTGCATCTGGGCAAAGAGTATTTAGAAATAGAAAAACTCTGAGCACGATACGATCATAAAAATAATGTGGTCGTTTTAGAAAATGCTTCTCACTCTTGAAATAATTGCATCGGTGACGTTTCTGCACTGAAAGCTCGGCGTCGCTGACGGGCTTCATTCGTCTCAATTCAAATATCGCGATTGATGAAGACACATATCTCGATTGATGAAGACGCATATCGCGATTGATGGAGACGCGCTCGTGTTCACACCTGTTTGGAGTTGGTGAGATAGAGCTTGGCGGCCAAATTGATGATCTGCAGCTTGACGATGTCTTCTTCGTTGGTGAACGACTTGGCCATCTTCCGCAGGACGTCGGGGGCGATCTTAGGGACGTGCTCGCAGTATTCGCCGATCAGCCACAGGATGCTGGCCCGCGCCATCGGCACCTGGCGAACAACACGCACACAGATATGACCCTCCTCCTCCTCCTCCTCCGGCGTCGTTCCCCTTCGCCGTAGCCCGAAGCTTCGGCGGGCGGTTGGTGTGGCGAGGCGCTCACCTGGATGTTGTCGGTGAGCTTGGCCATGTGCTTGATGATGTCGCTGTGCTTCTCCGGCTGCATCTGCAGCAGCTTCTTGATGACCACCACCGACTCCGCCACCACCAACTCTGTGCAGCGGGAGAAAGAGTCACGAGTGATGAAGATGTTTCCGTCATCGTCAGACACCGGATCGAGGGACTCAAATTCAGTCGTTGACGGACAGTTTTGAGTGTTTTTACACCTGATCTGTGATAAAACCTTGATTACATTACCCCACTGACCCGATGTCAAAGTATGCATCGATTACGTCCTCCTAGTACAGGGGTCGGGAACCTAGGGCTCTTCCGGTGACGGCATATGGCTCCCGGACAATTTTGAGTTGAAAAAAACCTCCGCCCGCCCCCCTGTAATTTTCTCTATCGCGCCAGATTACAGCAGAAGTAATTTAAGGTCCTTTTCTTAAAGACGTCTTTGTTCTTTTATTAAACTAAACGTCTGATATTGATCGTCTCTACAGCAGCATGTCATTCTGTCTCTACGTGTCGCGTTAACACTTCTCGGCTCTCTGTCTCGCGAGCGGCACCATGCAGCACCAGAAGTCGCGTTAAAAGCAAGACATATTTAATTTATTATACGTTAAAAATACTATATGGCTCTCAATGAAATATATTTAGAAATATTTGGCTTTTATGGCTCTCCCAGTCAAAAAGGTTCCTGACCCCTGTCCTAGTACACCTAGTAGCACCCGACCAGCATCGTAGAGACACTCACCGTCCCGGTTGGACAGCAGCTGCACCAGGCCGTTCAGACACGTGTCCCTCACCTCGCCGATGTTCGTGGCACAGCGGCCGATGGCTTGAATCGTGGCGGCCACAAAGTCTTTATCCATGCTCTTGATGTAAGTCTGCCAGACACAAATATTCACTTAGTGCAGTAAAAAACATCAAAGTTACATTGGCGTTTCCCTCCTGATGAAGTAGAATTCTGCAAAATTCTTATTTTCGCTGCGTTCGGAGGATGAGATCCCCTCTTCGTGGAGCGTGTTTCACCGTACCTGAAACTCTCTGAGGATGGTGGAAATGTTCGTCTCATTGGCCAGATTGGTGAGAACCTCCAGCTGCAAAAGAAACCAGAAAAAGGAAGTTTTTAAACAATGAAAATGTCATTAAAATGGGTATTAAAAACCATATTTACAGTAAATGACTGTACAGTTGTGTGTGTGTTGCTGACTTACAGTAAGACGGCACTTTTACTTGTAAAATGTAACTTTATCTTTACATTGATGACGTATACCCCCACGCCTCAGAGATTAGAAAATGAATCGTCTTCGATCGATTTAGCATTATGATAAAATTTGATTGTTATTCATTTAAATGTATTTAACTAGGGGAAAACAATCTCCTTTACAAGAGAGTCACATTAAACAAAGTTTCAGACGTACATCATAAAACACCTTTAAAAAAAAAAGAAGAAGAATAACAATAAATACATTTTAGATCACAGAACCGAACAGAACCTTGAGGACTTTAATCTGCGTCGGGTCTGTGGACCGGATGTAGAAGCTCTTCAGGTACGGCTCAAACATTCCCTGTGAAGACAGACGGAGAGGAAACGACTCCGTGAACCTGCAGCGCCGATTGACTTTTAAAGTGTTCACTTGCAAACCGATGATCCAAAAAGACGCCGGCGGGTGTAGCTCACCCGTCTCTTAATCGTCATGGTGGCCACGTTCTGCAGAACCACATACTGGACTTCACTGGAGGGAGAGACACGGGAGATCAGAAGAGTGGAAACAGGCTAAAGTGAGCAGTGCAAGGAGATTTTGGAAGTTGACCCACACCCTCCATGACAATGTCAAGGGATTTGTCAAAATATGGAAACCGGTCTTAGACGTGGTGGACCCCTCCGGGATGGGCTTTGCCCTGCCAGATTAAAAACACTGGTACCGATGCTGACTTGATTTGATGATGTCACCTTCAAAATGAATTTATGTCAGACTGGTGATGTGCAAATGTGTTGTTTTCTAATTATTTTTAATGTATTTTTACCTTCGCATTGAAAATGTCGAAGGTTATGTTTTGATCGCCGTGTATTTATTTATTTATTTGTATGCGTGTTACTCAAAAGTATTAAACCGAATCGCATGAAATTTGGTGGGATGATTGGTTATTATCCGGGGACCATTTGATTAGATTTTGTGATCGATCGGGTCAAAGTCATGAAAAGGTCAAAATCTTCTTTTTACCATAGCGCGGTCAATTTGTATCCAATTGGCATGCAACTAATGCCAAAATGTGGCTGCGGCAAAGGTATGCGCTCCACCGAGTGCCCGTTCTAGTTTTAGTCTGTTTTTTGTTGTTCTTTACCCTTTTATTTCTCTTTTCCCTTTGTATTGTATCCTTAAAGTCCTGTCTTGTTCATTTGTAAAATCTAAATTAATATATTTTTAAAAAAGAAGAGTGGAAACATACGGATTATATCCCTTCTCACTCGACCTGAGACGGCCTGCGGCCATATTGGAGAAAGTCATGTGACTACACATCAGCCGGCTAATGAATGAGAGTCAAAAAATACATCCCGTCTTTACACAGGCGAACAAAAGATACAGTATGGTGCAATAAAAGAGGTTTGTTTTTTGTCTGCGTTATTTATCTGATTTTTACTACTCATTTTTAAATTAATGCTAGTTACATATAAAAAAACAGCCATAACATTTTATTTTTTATTTTTTTACATGGCTACAGCGTTTCCTAAATCAATAAAAGCAAACCATTACTCTTCATGCATACCACAGGACTCTCCATTCGGGTATATTTGCAGACGCTTTAGTGCACAGTAGAATAGTTTGAAGAACTTTAGTGGACACACAGACATTATTCTTCCAGGTAGTAAACCGGCGCGGTTTTAATTAGAGCCGAGACTCCACACCGATCATAAATTCTAATGAAATGCAACGTACGGTGCAACAGACGACGACCCCCTTCCCGCCGATGTGTTTTGGTCGCCGCTGAATGATGACTCCATTACAGCACACCGGGAGCCAGAAGAGCACTTGTTCAATAAGAAGCCGACAGCTCGCGGGAGTTACCACCTCGGTGCCGCCATCGATCCTCGTGGTTTACGCCTCCGTGTTTACCTCAGACTCGCCGAGCTCCCCGTCTAATTTCCCCTCCTGCTTCAGGGCTCGTTGCAGATTAATTTGACGACCCTCGCTCATCATTCGTTTCCCGTCGTCCGGGTTTCCTCCCGTCGCATCCGGCTGCGGGTGTTTTGTTCTTTTTTTAAAATTCTTCTTATTTTCCACCTCAATCTCTCAGCCACCGGAACATTGAGAGGCTGTTCGTGCCGCTTGGCTCGATTTGCATATTTTTGGAAATATGCCGCGGCCTAAAAATGTGTGCCATGGCAATTAGGTTTATAGAGAGTTCAGCTCACCTGTGGCTCCTCAGGAGACGGACCAGGCCCTTGGCAATCACCCCCACCTCCACTTTAGGGGCCAGATGGAAATACAGCTGAGCCACAGCCATCACCACCTGGAGCGGAGAGGGGGGGAGGGGGGGGTGACATCATCACCCGTTACACAACCTCACAGATACAGGATGAAAGTGGCATGTGATATGCTTTCCGTCTGGTTGTTGAAACACTTTGAGAATCCATTAATTAGTATGTTTAGTCTGTTTGTGTTTATTCTGCTGAGGTTGTTGTCAAAAGGTGGCTTTGAAGAGAGAATATAGATATAAGATAAAGTGGGGGAAATATTCTAAATATAAAAGATTCTAAACTTATTGAGTTTTTCTTTAAATAGGCTTTTCCATTACGTGGCGACATACATTTAGCTGCTGCCCCCATCCACAACAATACATTACTGTTGCTCCTGTACCTCATACAACCCCAATAAAAATAACACAAACTGTTCCTTTATTATAGAAAACGTTGACCATAAAATACTTGAAGTAGAACGTGTAGTGGTGGATTTTTACTGCCGATGAAAAGCTCAAAGCATCTGGCAAAATAATAACAGAACTAATTTAAAAACATCAGGGCAAAGGGAAACTAATTATGCAAAGCTTAATGGCCGGATTAAAAGCGCAATTAGAGGCGCCCCGCGATCGTCCGCTAGGCTACGCGCGAGATGAGGAAACCCTCGTGTTGCCCGGCTGTTAATCTGGAACCGCCTTGAAGAAAACAGCAAAACAAGAAGGTGGGATAACGTGCGACGGGGGGATTTCATCACATCTAACCGGCCTTCCAAGGTGACCAGATGCTTTATTACATGCGTCTTCGGGAGATTGTCCCCATTTCAGAGCGAGAGGTCAACCCTGATTAAGTGCTCGAGGGCACTTCAGCCGCTCGTCGACGTGAAGCGAGGCCGCGCTTTCCAAGACGTCGACGACCCGCCGCTCGACGCGGAGTAACGCTCGAGGGGTAACAATAACGGTGGGTGCCACGGCAACCGAGTCGAGAGGAGAGTTGACGGTGCACGCGGTCTCACGGCGGCGTTGCGGCTCTGCAGCAGCGGCTTGGTGTTCCTCAGCAGCAGCCGATGGTCGGGGTCCATCACGTACGGCTTCCTCCTCGGCAGGGGAGCCTCCGCCTTCTTTTCCTTCTCCTCTTCCTCGTCGTCGTCCGAGCCGTAGAAGGTCTTGTCGTTTTCCTCCTCCAGCAGCGACTCCTGCAACGACAGCAGCGGGGGGGGGAGCGGTTTATTGGCTCCTTCAAAATAAAGTCACCAGATGGTAATCTGCTCTTGAATATAAGTGTCGAATAAAAAGTACCATTCGACATCCTGGTGTTATGGAGCGAAAATGTTTGACAACAATAACAACGTTCCACACGGTGTGAAAATAAGTCTCGAAAGACGAGAGAATAATTCAACAGGTGCGTCTGAAAGATTGATGAACATAGAAAACAAAAACAATCAGCAAGTGGAAGACAGAGAAAGAGAATCGATGATTGGAGGGTTTCCATTTGTTCCTCGGCGGTCACAATGACGGTAAGCGGCAACTTGAGCACCTGGACACTTTGGCTGCACAGTAATCTCCCTGAACTCCGTCCCGATGCAAATGAGTTGCTGGGAACTCACCTCCGAGTTTTGCGAATTTGCATGAACATCCTCGACGTAAGACGAGGAGACACGCGGTGGCGTTACAGTCAATGACGACGTGGAAGCAGCGGCAGGATAACCGCGGGAGATATGTTTGCATGCGGTGCTGGAACGATTAACTAAATCGATTTGTTTACAGTGATTTCTCATTAGATTAGATTAGATATTCCATTATTAGTCCCACAGTGGGTAAATTGCAGGATCACAGCAGCGGGTGCACATTAGAGCGTTAATAAAAAAGATGAAATTAAAACACAAAACACAATAACAATACTAAATACTAATACTAAATATACAGAGTAAACAAAATACATACACAAGGCAGTGGCCAAAGTGAATTTTCAGCAAGTTTGCAGTTTATTGTGCGGTTAAAGCTCCAGATTTGCAAGTTTTCCTTAACTTTTTCTTTTGCGATTTTATTGATAATATTGAACATAATATTAAATATATTGAATATATGAGACGGTGCGGTCCAGCATAACTTAAAGCTCAGACAGCAGCCACGAAAGCTCGACAACTCGACGGAGAAGGACGAGATTTATTAAGAAAATATCCATCGGATTAGATTCTACTTTGTTGTAATTGCACATCTAATTGCTCAGACAACATTGGGCAGTTTGGCATTTAAAACCGGCGTTCAGTGTGACGTGCATGTAGGTGAGGATGGGTCGTGTGCACCGTGTAGCACTGATCATCTGTGTGAACAGCTGGAGGGGCTTCTGGAGGGTTGACGCGTCATCACAGACGTCTCCACGCGTATGATGTCACTGCCCCCGCGGGACCGGGTGGGTATTCTCACTCACGTTCATGTTGGGGTTGAGGAACTGGGTCCTGGCGTAGCGGGTCAGCATGTTGATGATGACGACCTGGCCCCACTCCTCCACGTCGATGAGGAGGTTGCACAGCTTCCGGTAGTTCTTGTGGATCAGGTCGATGCGCTCCGGACACACCTCCTCGAAAGCCATGACGACGCTTCCCGCCACCAACTGCGAGCATACAACGGGGGGGGGGGGACATGAATTTTGGGTCGGAAATCCACGACAGCTGAACGCCATCTGGTGACTTTTCCAATACTCGCAGTTGCATTTGTTATCAAAATAAAAGAATCAGCATAAAACCCACTGTGGTTTTGTCAGCGAGGAGTTTCTCTATGACTTCAATCAGCTGGTCCTTCTGTTCTGGATCCAAACTGAGAGCACAGAAGAATAAAACCATTAAAAAAAGGCATGAAACAAAATGCTGGAATCCTTGATATAAAGCCTCGACTGGAAGGCATCTTCCAATATTTACTGATGAAGTAATCTTCTTCTGAGAAGCGGGAGGATTTCTGGCCTTTGTCACCTGTAGAGTTTCGGGATGGCATGAGCGGCCGTCTTCCTGACGTACGGAGACATGTCGGAGGCGGCTTCTTTGATGGCCAACATCATTATGGGGACGATGATCGTGACTCGGATACTGGAAAGGACTCGCAGGGCGCTGGCTCTGATCAGCTGGTTCGGATCCTGCAGAAGTACAATTTAAATTATAAATAATAATTCATTTAAAGACAAATTAAGTCATCAGAATTCATCTAAAGCAAATTTCAGGGCAATCCATCCAAAATAAGTTATATATATATAATATAAATATATATACTACTTATATTATATATAATATAATATATATGTATATTTATATATATATATATATCTAATAGAAGTTATATATATATATATATATATATCTAATAGAAGTTGTATGTATATATATCTCTCACTATATATATAAATATACATATAGATATAGAACTTCTATATATATTTATATTAGAAGTTATATATATATAACTTATATTATATATATATACATATATATATATATATATATAACTTATATTATATATCTAATAGAATATATATATATGTATATATAGAGAGATAGATATATACATATAACTTATATTACATATAAATATATATATATATATAGTGATATAGTTTCATCACAACATCAGATCTAAATCTTAATAAATGTGTATTTCTCATGAGAAAAAGTCAAAATCTGAATGAATCATTGTGAAAGCTGGCGTACCTTCAACCCTCGCTGGAAGGTGGAGATGGAGAGCAAAGCGAGGTCCTGCTGCTCCTCGGCGTAACGCACCAGGTAAACGTAGACGAGCTTCTTCACCTGCAGAGAAGAAAGAAAAGAAAAATATTTTAATCCAAATCACGTAGGTTTCTTAAATTATTGCCGTTGGAGATAAATCTGAAGTGAACAGATGAAGCAAAGCGATAAAAAGCTTTCAAAGACTGAGGTGAGATAAAGCAGAGCCCCTCGGGCCTTTTAGAAAATTGCGATACGACGATTCATAAATCATAAGCGAGCAAAGTCTGGGGGAAGAAAAACTCCACAAACTGAAGCGACGGAGCAAATAACTCATGGAGCCTCATTACAAACCTCGATGTTTTTACAGGCCACGTTTTTCACCACGGCGGGGAAAAGATCCGACGCGTTTTTCCCCCGGGCGATCATCTGCGGAGAGAAAGAGACGACCGGGGAAATCAGACATCGGCAGAGACCATATCTTCAAATCATCTGTCAGAGGAGGTGAAAATAATTTGTATTTGATCTCGTGCTCTTTTTCAAAGCTTTTCCTTTGACACTCGTCGTCCAGCCGAAGACTGAAGAACAGACGGTGTGGAGCTTCAGATGGACTGCACAGTTTGTTTCTCTAACCATCCATTAAACCTCACTTACGGTCCACTTTTAGTGTGTATCCGCATCTCTCGTCAAAATGAAATGAAATTATTTTATTTTATTTATTTAATTTATTTATGGTATTTATTTATTTTATTTTATTCATTTTATTTATTTTATTCATCCAGGAAAGGCGTGTCCTGGACAAGACAGCAGTAGTAGCACATTTAACAAAGTTTCAGACATACAACATAAAACAGTGACAGACAATAAACATTTCTTTTAATAAATAAAAAAAATTTAGACCACAACATGTGTAAAAAACAAAACTATGACTCAAGTCATCATATCCCACCTCACACAGGTGCATTAATACCCTCAGTCAAAAAAAACATCCACAACCAGATGAACCTTCCTCCAACTCTCAATCTATTTTGAAAAACACCAAAAGAGAACCGGTTCCTGTAATCAAGGTACAGAGAACATGCCGTGCGTCTCCACTGTGGTCTGAATCCAGTAAAATACTGCATGTCGTGTGCGTGTTTCCTTTTCCCTTTGTCCTGCCGCCCGAAAATCCCCCAAAGTAACCATAATTTCGTACTCACAGCCACGATGCGCTTCATCGCCTCCAGCTTCAGGGAGTCTTTGTTGCTGTCCAGCATCTCCTTCAAGTCGTCGTGTCTGAGGTGGGAGAGGACAAAAAGGAGAAAACACTGAAAATTATCTAACAGCTATTTGGTTTCGTTTACCAGGAGAGATTACCGAGGCCTCGGAACAGACACCTAGACCTGTTTTTTTTAACGATTTTTACTTTCAATGCTCAAGACTAGTGTGTCAAAATGTGCTGGTGTGAGCCAGAAATTATTCTTTTTGAAGCTTGCAGAATACGGGAACCTTTGAAACTGCAGCTCACAAAAGCTAATGGGCAACGGGACCGAGGCATAAGCTCTGCAAGACGTCGACTTGGAATGAAATGAGAGATGTCGTAGCGGCAAGGGAGGAAGAAAGGTTTCTCTCTCGGAAAATGTACCCAATAACTCAATAACCAGATACTAAAACAATGGGATATCAAGCAATTATTGCATTAAGCAATTATACAGAGACAACAATCCATTGTTCCAGCTCCTCAGATGTGAAGTCGTATATATTTTCATCAACATAATATCATATTTCATTTCTTCGGGGGAAACGAGCCGTTTGAAGACGTCGCCTCGGGCTCCATTTCATTCTCACTTTCAAAAATCTGGAGTCGTAACCGTCACCATCCGTCTCAGGTGCGTTGTTCGTTGTCGTATAAATACAAAATATAATAATGAATAATTCCTTTTCCCATTTGCAGTGGACCGCAGTCGCATGTGGGAATGATATTAATTTAGGATTCATCCTCTGAGCACGGTGGAATCTGAGGCATCTGTCAATCCATATTTGAGTTTCCCAGAGTAAGGTATCAGGTGAAGTATTTGTATGGTTTAAAATACGGCGAGGCAGATTCTCGGCGTGGATGAGATCAACCAACGTCTCCACCCGAACGTAAACACCCATAAACAGAGGCGAGGAACCCGGGATGAAGACGTCTTTATTTAACGTGGCGAGAACTGATCCACGGCTGCTCTCTATTGTCCAGTTACAGGAGACAACAACAACAACAACAACAACGACAACAACGTCGCGTGTCATAGCTGCTTGTCACGTTATGGAATAAAAGGTCGAAAGAGCAGAAACATCTTATTTTTTATTAAAACATTTCATGTTTGGTATTACGTGTGCACGGAAGTCCACTTTATTGACTTTATTCAAATAAAAATTAAAGTCCAAAATAATACCTTTTCTTCACGTTATCTGAGTGAAATGTAATAATCCAATTTGTGCATTTATTTTCATACAATTCATATTATCTGTGACCACGATGTACAGTTTAAAACGGTCAAAGTCGTACCCCGGTGTTCTTTCTAAATTTTCCAATTAAAATGTCATATAAACTGTCAGCGGATTTTTTTTCTTCTTAATTATTAATTAAGTAAAGCTAAATGAATGAAATAAAGCCACCGAGCGGGAGGAGCCCACTCGCTCAGAGAGCGTTGGGTGGGGTTCGTTTGGCGGCGGGCGGCTGTGGAGCTGCACGTTTCCCCTGGACTAGTTTCCACGGCAACAAAAGACGCAATGTGACGACGTGAAGCGATTTCCTGTCCCCCTGCGTTGCCTCTGACTGAAGGTCTGCGGAGCTCATCGACTCCTGAGACTTCACGCTCAGACTCCCGTCGCTCACGCTGAAACACAACCGGCGCTGCGCGGACGACGCAATTCTTTCTTCTTCTTTTTTTAGGTCTTGTATTTGTCGGTTTTTATTTGCAGGATGTCTCATACGTCACACCATTTTTTTATTTGCATACTACATTTACATCAATCCTTCAGATTTCCACCCTTAACTTTTCCAAATGTGGTGCATAAAAATATTTGGATGGGGAAGAAAGTTGAATTTGCTTGTTAACGTGCCACATGTAGATAATGACCATATTTAAATACCCACAATGCAATTGTGAGTCGGACATCGCTGAAGTCGATCGTTTCAACAATTCTAATCACGTGTGTATTTTGAAGTTGATCCATATGGATAGATGCAGATTTTAAAATAAAAATCTAAAAAAAATCCATAAAGAGGTAGCATAACTAACATAGAGCACTTTTTAGAACACTTAAAAGTGTATTATTAAAACTCTTAACTGCCTATTCTCATTGCAGTTGATGTACTTCAAGCAAATGACTGTATCAAACTATTTGATCCAACAGGTGTTTACGTCACACCTCAGTGTGAGTGTGAGGCTGCTGGGGCTCATTACCTTCTCATTGAAAAAACGGAAGGTTATGTTTTGATCGCCGTGTATTTATTTATTTATTTGTATGCGTGTTACTCGCATAACTCAAAAAGTATTAAACCGAATCGCATGAAATTTGGTGGGATGATTGGTTATTATCCGGTGACCATTTGCTTAGATTTTGGGAATGATCGGGTCAAAGGTCAAGGTCATGAAAAGGTCAAAATCTTATTTTTACCATAGCGCGGTCAATTTGTATCCAATTGGCATGCAACTAATGCCAAAATGTTCATAATTCAATGCCCAATCTTGTGATATGCGAAGGTATGCGCTCTACCGAGTGCCCGTTCTAGTTACATATGTCCTCCGTCAGGGGGCCTTGCAGCCAGTGAGGAGGCGGCAGCTGCAGAACACAGTTGATTTATCTAGACTTGAGTTTCTTAGCCTAAGAAAGCATTGCATGAATAATATTTTTTTTAACTCACACACACTATAAAAGCTATATGCATCAAAGTGCGTCAGATTCAGATCCAACAGCGTTGGCGGTTATTTTTGGCCGCGAGCAGAAGCTGGTTTCTTGGTTACAAGCTACGTGGCTGCCAACCAAAACAAGTAACTAAATAAACTCTGGGAATGCAAATATAACTTTGCCCAGAGCCGACACGAGGAGGAGGAGGAACACTAACGCTGATCTGCAGTGGAAAAAATTAAGAAGCCGCTCGCTTCATTCCTGCCGGTGAAGATGGCCTCGGGGAGCACGAAACCCAGAAGTATTCACAAATCTTTCAACTCGTCTCTTTATTGCAGCCTGAAAGCTCCTCCGTCCTCGTTCTACCACATAAAGGGGTTTATTTGAAAAAAGAGGGCAAAGCATTAAAACTAACAGCTCCAGCATTTCTATGCCGGATTAGACGTGTGATTATCTTCCTCATTCCTGTGAATAACAGCACAAAAGTAGAGAATGCAACGCGGATGCAATGGATTCAGGGAGTTACTATATCCATAAAGCACATGTCGGCTGATGCATCCTCCATTTAAAATCATTTTTTTTCCCGTCGACTTTGGCCAGAACAGACCAAACCTTTAACTTTTAATAAACGTGCTGCATAAAACATTTGGATTAAATTAGCTCGTTCAAAAGCATTGTAAATTATTTACTGTTCAATATCTCGAGTTTAGATCTCGGCATGCTAACGTGTGCTAATTAGCACCGGGCGCAAACAAAAAAAAAGTGCAGTCGGGTCTGTGAGTCTCACAAAGTACGTAAGATCATTTATTCATAAACCCAATAAAATATTCAACCGACGACGCCGCTAAATGGAAAGCTTCGACGGTCTCAACCCCAAAGACCAAAAGCCCTCCCCCCCCCTTCTCCTCCTGAGAGCCACGCCAACACCCGATAGCGTGGGCTTCACGGTTTGCAGCCTGAGCTTCTCCAAGGATCCAAGGAAAGGAATCAAGTGTAAAAGGAGATGTTTGACATGCCTTCTCTTTCCCCCGTAGACCTGCAGCCGGAGGACTTAAAATGACTTAAGTATAAATAAATAAATGCATGAATAAATACAAGAATAAATTATTAATTGCTTAAATAAATGTATAAGTAAATAAATAAATGCTTAAATAAATTTATAAATAAATAAATACAAGAATAAATGTATAAATAAATACAGAAATTAATAAATATAAGTTATAACTCAACAGTTCATTTGAATATACGGACACGTAAATGTCACACATAAATAAATGAAGAAATACGTGTGGACACAGAGACATAAATAAAGAAGAAATACAGAAATACATTTATTTAATGATGTCCTGTTGAGTTATAACTTATATTTATTAATTTCTGTATTTATACATTTATTCTTGTATTTATTTATTTCAGCATTTATTTATTTATTCATGCATTTATTTGTTTATTTATACTTAAGTCATTTTAAGTCCCCCATACCCGTCGCGTCTCAGGATGATGTCGACGAGGAAACTTCGCTCGCGATTTAAAATCCACCGCCGCCAGAAAAAAGTTCCACATTTTTTAACATTTTTTTTCAAGACGGATTAGAGAAATTTAACCCACCAACGCCTTTATTTGTTTGTTTTTTTAACGGCTGGTGACAATTCACCGCCGCGATCGGCTTCTCTCATTAATACCGTGACGGGGATTCGTGTGTGAAGACAAACCAGCTTTATGGAAATCTCATTCAAAAACGTTGATTACGTTCGCTGTGCCGCCGATGAACATTCAACCTGTCAAAAAGGGGGGATTATCAGCAAGTTGCAACCGCAGACGAGTTACACGTGCATTATTAATAAAGGTGGTGGTGTTAGTAGTAGTGGTGCAACTCGCTGAAGCCTTCCATCTCGCTCAGTATGCGTCTATATTGGTATTTCTGCTCATTGTGACGTAACTTTAGGAGCTTTAAATCCCTCAAATCTGTACCGTCCATGCTTAAAAAGGTTATGTCTGTCAAGACATCATAATAACTGGAAATAAAATGTCATTGTGTCAACAGAAAGAAAAATGTCATCCAATTTGAACAAATAAGCGCACAAGACATAATGATCCAAAAAAGATCCCGAAATGTAGAAATATGAGCAAAATATTTATTAACACACGATAAAAGTTATCCGAGTTACTCACTTTTATATTAAAATATGTAGATATTGGCTTGGGATAGTGTCGTGTGCAATAGAGTGCCTGTACGTTGGTGTTTTGGGGTTGCAAGCGTCATGACGTCATCACAGAACTGAACTTCCTACATTTACATTTTGATTTGTGTGCATTTTGTAAGATTCAACTCAAACATCAGAAAATAAAGAAGAGGAAATGTGGCCGACCAATCTGAAAACTAAAACTGCAACATAAATGACAACAAATTTTAAACTTCTCTCGGTATTACGGTTTGTATTTCAGCTCCTTTTCAACCAGCAGCATGCGACCAACGGCGTCCCGCAGGGTTCAAAACAGAGCAACGCTATTACGATTTAAGGAGAAAAAGGGTGGAGAATGACACCAGCTAACAGCCAATAAGGAAAGAACATCACTTTCCACCATTTTATACACTAAAACTCTTCTTGAGTCTACTTTAAATCAAAGCATAGTGGTTCAAAGTTAGAATGGACCAATAGAATAGAGACAAAATACAGCCGCGGGGACTTCAAAGTCTACCGTGCTTGACCGCGATGCGTCTCAACAAACTCCCAAACCCCCCAGTGACTTGTCCTCCTGAGCCCTCTGACGGGCTCTTGTGCTCTTGTAACGCGACGCCGACGCCGGTTCTCTCATTTCTGTTGTTTTTGTCCCGTCCCGACGGAACAACAGCTGAATTATTTAACCCCGCCGTGGTCCATCGGAGGCCAACCGGGCGGTCGGGTTACCCGGCGCCCCAAAGCCAAGAGATCAGCTCGGATGAAGGGCCTCTCCAACAGCGCCATGTTGTGTGTGTGTGTGGCCTCCCCTCCCCCCCCTCTGCACGACTCTCGCCCGGCATTTAAAAAAAAAAAGATATGGAAGTGCATTTGCATGAATCCGAGGGAAGGGCAGATTGGAGGGTTGCCGTGTGCATTCATAAGCAGGACGCTTTACATACGCAGGCTCTTTCTGCAGAGGCCTCCGGACGCGCCTCGTGAAGATGTGAAACAGGCCTCCTTTCTAACTTTGCTTCGGTGAATCTCTCTTGTTGTTAAAATGAGAAATAATCTAGTTTACGGGCACGACCCGATACAATCCAACAAATGTAATTATAGCTCTCTTTGACCAAATCTATTTTGGAAGAGAGCCCACTTTTGATGTCGGTTTGAAAGGTTCGCAGTAGGGATGCACCGATCTGATCGGCGCCGATCCATATCGGCCGATATTCCCATTATCGGTTTTGATCGGCGTTCTCAAAACGGCCGATCAGATGACGTAAAATCTGCGAGAACTATCAGACGTTTCAATCGCCGCGCACCGCAACGGAGACGATGCGCCCGGCGAGGGCCGCAGAGTGAGAGGTCAGAGGGGATCCTCACCACCGAGCGGCGTCCCCGTCCCCCGAGTTGAATCTCTGGGTCGACTCAGCCGACTCTCACATGTCTGAGCCCCTAGAGACTGATGCTCACGGTAAACACATTCGATCTTTAACTTGATAAAGTTAGCAGAAGGATTTAAGTGACAACATCCGGTTTTGCAAAGTTAGCGGAAAGAACCACGTGAAACAACATCCGTTTTTCAAAATAAGATGTCGACAAATCATACACGAACATATAAAAGTAAACAATTAACTGATTTTGTATCTTTATAGATCGTTTCTGAGATTTAGTTTAAATTATGCTAACATTAAAACATTTTTACTGTACCAAGGAAGAGTTTAAAAAAATAAAGGTCAGACTTTTGTATGTTAAAAAAAGTCCTGTAAATAGATTTCCCCAAGAGTTCCAGGAAATGAATAATGCAGATGTGTTCCATACATATCTGAAATCCCCTACAATAGCAATCAAACAATTTTAATGTATCAATTAGGACATTTTTCAAAGTAAAAGTCCTAAATTTTTAAAGAAATCGGTAATTTCTTTAATGTTTGAGGTGCTTTATATATGTATTTCCTCATAGTCCTCATAGCAATAATGCTACACAATAAATAGAATGCTTCAATCGACACCGTGATCGGTGATCGGTATTATCGGATCGGCAGATACTGATTTCAGTGATCGGCACCAAAAAGCTGATCGGTACATCTCTAGTTTTTACCATCTGTTTTGACTTGTGGGCATTCAGAATGAAGCATGCTGGACTCTCACAAGTCCATTTCACATG